>NC_069500.1:590220484-590820484 GCF_027579735.1 Bombina bombina
CATTAGGCATTAATGAATTTTGGGATTTATACCAAGTTGATGAAGTTCAATCTTTTTTTTTATTTTATTTTTAAATCAAAGATAAAACATAAATTATAAGTGTGTAGTTGGTATATTCAATCTCTGAGCTGTATGAAATTGTTACTTCTAACTATGAAAATATTTGAAAACTTCAATGACCTCCTAAAGGGAATGTATACTTAAAAAATGTTTTCCCTTAATGTGTTTCTAATTACTTTTTTTCCAGTATAAAAATGTATGAGATTTGCTTTTTAAAAGGCTTATTTGTGTATATGAATAATAATAAAATGGGTTGAACTTGTAGGTATAATCAGCTCTCATTACTTTATCACATTGTGCATACATACCTGCTCCTTTATCTTACAGGGAGTGCAGAATTATTAGGCAAGTTGTATTTTTGAGGATTAATTTTATTATTGAACAACAACCATGTTCTCAATGAACCCAAAAAACTCATTAATATCAAAGCTGAATAGTTTTGGAAGTAGTTTTTAGTTTGTTTTTAGTTATAGCTATTTTAGGGGGATATCTGTGTGTGCAGGTGACTATTACTGTGCATAATTATTAGGCAACTTAACAAAAAACAAATATATACCCATTTCAATTATTTCTTTTTACCAGTGAAACCAATATAACATCTCAACATTCACAAATATACATTTCTGACATTCAAAAACAAAACAAAAACAAATCAGTGACCAATATAGCCACCTTTCTTTGCAAGGACACTCAAAAGCCTGCCATCCATGGATTCTGTCAGTGTTTTGATCTGTTCACCATCAACATTGCGTGCAGCAGCAACCACAGCCTCCCAGACACTGTTCAGAGAGGTGTACTGTTTTCCCTCCTTGTAAATCTCACATTTGATGACGGACCACAGGTTCTCAATGGGGTTCAGATCAGGTGAACAAGGAGGCCATGTCATTAGATTTTCTTCTTTTATACCCTTTCTTGCCAGCCACGCTGTGGAGTACTTGGACGCGTGTGATGGAGCATTGTCCTGCATGAAAATCATGTTTTTCTTGAAGGATGCAGACTTCTTCCTGTACCACTGCTTGAAGAAGGTGTCTTCCAGAAACTGGCAGTAGGACTGGGAGTTGAGCTTGACTCCATCCTCAACCCGAAAAGGCCCCACAAGCTCACCTTTGATGATACCAGCCCAAACCAGTACTCCACCTCCACCTTGCTGGCGTCTGAGTCGGACTGGAGCTCTCTGCCCTTTACCAATCCAGCCACGGGCCCATCCATCTGGCCCATCAAGACTCACTCTCATTTCATCAATCCATAAAACCTTAGAAAAATCAGTCTTGAGATATTTCCTGGCCCAGTCTTGACGTTTCAGCTTGTGTGTCTTGTTCAGTGGTGGTCGTCTTTCAGCCTTTCTTACCTTGGCCATGTCTCTGAGTATTGCACACCTTGTGCTTTTGGGCACTCCAGTGATGTTAAAGCTCTGAAATATGGCCAAACTGGTGGCAAGTGGCATCTTGGCAGCTGCACGCTTGACTTTTCTCAGTTCATGGGCAGTTATTTTGCGCCTTGGTTTTTCCACACGCTTCTTGCGACCCTGTTGACTATTTTGAATGAAACGCTTGATTGTTCGATGATCACGCTTCAGAAGCTTTGCAATTTTAAGAGTGCTGCATCCCTCTGCAAGATATCTCACTATTTTTGACTTTTCTGAGCCTGTCAAGTCCTTCTTTTGACCCATTTTGCCAAAGGAAAGGAAGTTGCCTAATAATTATGCACACCTGATATAGGGTGTTGATGTCATTAGACCACACCCCTTCTCATTACAGAGATGCACATCACCTAATATGCTTAATTGGTAGTAGGCTTTCGAGCCTATACAGCTTGGAGTAAGACAACATGCATAAAGAGGATGATGTGGTCAAAATACTCATTTGCCTAATAATTCTGCACTCCCTGTATATCTGTCCATAAACCAATAACCAATACTTGGAGAGAACAATGGAAAATTAAAATTGTATTACTTTATCTCTTCTATAACCCACTGGGAGTGTAAATTCTTCTACTGGCTGTGTTAACACAGCTTGGCCTTGAGGCCAAAAACTTTCAGGATGGGTGGGGATACTACAGGCTAAATAAACTATTTCAAAACTAATATAAGGCTAATGGAAATACTTGTAAACAATTTAATACACTCCAGCAGGTAAAGTGGATCATTGGAAACAAATTAAAGCGGAGAACATTTTTGAGTAAACTGTCCCTTTAACTTAAAAGATTTAAATTTAAATGATTTCCAGTATATTCAGATCTTAATATATGAACTTTAGGGAAAGTGTTTTTTTTTTTTTAATTCAGAGATAGTTTTAGTATATATATCTCAGGTGTGAATAGGGGGCAGGTGTGTTAAATTTGGTGTTATCACTCTCACACTCTCTCATACTGGTCACTAGAAGTTCAACATGGCACCTCATGGCAAAGAACTCTCTGAGGATCTGAAAAAAATAATTGTTGCTCTACCTAAAGATGGCCTAGGCTATTAGAAGATTGCCAAGACCCTGAAACTGAGCTGCAGCACGGTGGGCAAGACCATACAGCGGTTTCACAGGACAGGTTCCACTCAGAACAGGCCTCGCCATGGTTGACCAAAGAAGTTGAGTGCACGTGCTCAACGTCATATCCAGAGGTTGTCTTTTGGGAAATATACGTGTGAGTGCTCCCAACATTGCTGCAGAGGTTGAAGGGGTGGGAGTCAGCCTGTCAGTGCTAAGACCATACGCCGCATACTGCATCAAATTGGTCTGCATGGCTGGTCTGCATGGCTGTCATCCCAGAAGGAAGCCTCTTCTAAAGATGATGCACAAGAAAGCCCACAAACAGTTTGCTGTAGACAAGCAGACTAAGGACATGGATTACTGGAACCATGTCCTGTGGTCTGATGAGACCAAGATAATCTTATTTGGTTCAGATGGTGTCAAGCGTGTGTGGTGGCAACCAGGTGAGGAGTACAAAGACAAGTGTGTTTTGCCTACAGTCAAGCATGGTGGTGGGAGTTTCATGGTCTGGGCCTGCATGAGTGCTGCCGGCACTGGGGAGCTACAGTTCATTTATTGAACCATGAATGCCAACATGTACTGTGACATACTGAAGCAGAGCATGATCCCCTCCCTTTGGAGGGCAGTATTCCAACATGATAACGACCCAAACACACCTCCAAGACGACCACTACCTTGCTAAAGAAGCTGAGGGTAAAGGTGATGGACTGGCCAAGCATGTCTCCAGACCTAAACCCTATTGAGCATCTGTGGGACATCCTCAAATGGAAGGTAGGGGAGCGCAAGGTCTCTAACATCCACCAGCTCCGTGATGTCATCATGGAGGAGTGGGAGAGGACTCCAGTGGTAACCTGTGAAGCTCTGGTGAACTCCATGACCAAGAGGGTTAAGGCAGTGCTGAAAAATAATGGTGGTCACACAAAATATTGACACTTTGGGCCCAATTTGGACATTTCCACTAAGGGTTGCACTCACTTTTGTTGCCAACGGTTTAGACATTAATGGCTGTGTTTTGAGTTATTTTGAGGGGAAAGCAAATTTACACTGTTATACAGGATATACACTCACTACTTTACATTGTAGCAAAGTGTAATTTCTTCAGTGTTGTCACATGAAAAGATATAATACAATATTTACAAAAATGTGAGGGGTGTACCCACTTTTGTGAGATACTGTATATATATATGTGTGTGTGTGTGCGCATGTGTCTATAACGTGGACATGAAGACATATAAGCACTTAATACATACAAACATGCAAGCCAAAAACACACATAACACTAATATACACACAACTGCATGCACACACAACCATACACACGCACATAAAAATGTGTTCACACATATAAACCACCACTTTCACACACATACAACCACGTAAATACACATGCATGCTAACACAAACATTTAGAAATATACTGACATTACATATTGAGGATGTTGCATACACATTAGGGATTTGGGTATATTTCTATAGTAGTTTATAATATCGAGTAGTGTTCAAAGGTGTACACACACAAAACTCATAGGAGTTTGGAGCCTTAGTCCCTCCTTTACCAGCCATTAAAGGGACATTATACACTAGATTTTTCTTTGCATAAATGTTTTGTAGATGATCCATTTATATAGCCCATACTGTTTTTTTTTAAATAACATTGCTCTGATTTTCAGACTCCTAACCAAGCCCCAAAGTTGTAGGAGAATACTGATGTATACCTACTCCAGCTTGCTTCTGTTTGTGTAAAGGGTATTTTCATATGCAAAGGAATTGGGAGGGGGTGAGTGTCTGATAGTTCCCACTTACAGTGGGTGTTCCAGCTACCTTTTTAACAGAGCTAAATTGGGAGCTTCTAAGTAAGTTATAAAATGGTTTTATACTGGATTTTTAGATCAGTATCTGTGCATATTATTCTTTATAGAAGTGTCTTTTACATGCAGTTATATGAAAATGGCTGTATACTGTCCATTTAGAAATGTTTTTAATGATTTATTGAGAAATATTGATTTCTCGCTGTTTGGCTGTGCAGCATTTTGCTTATACTGATGCTATAGATGTGCAGATTCCTGGGACACTTACTGTATTGTACTGACCAGTCTCTGTTAGTGGCAATGAACATTTTTTTGTTTGATTTATTGTTTTTAAATCTTGCATTGGAGTTACTGGTTAGACAATCCTACCTTGGGCTAAAGAACTAGGGCTAGATGATTATATATAGCTATAGTTCTAGCAATAGATATATACAGATATATTTAGGAATATATATTTATAAATAAATAGAACATATTCCCCTATGTGAATATAGTTACATTAAATACACAGATAACACTTTATTAAATATGAATATTGCATAAACATACTTTTACATGTTTCTAGCTACTTGACTACAAAAGGGATGCAATGCACATATGTGTCTATATATGTATTTATGTGTTTATATATGTATATGTCTCTGTAAATACATATATATGCACACACACACATATATACATATATATATCTTTTTTTCTAACACCTGAGATCTCATATATATGAGCCCTTATAACTTTTTATTGCAATAGTTATTTTAATCACTTTTATTAGTTGGTGTTAGTATGAGTGTAAATGCACTGTTAAATGTATTTTTGATGTGTTTTGTGCAATTTTTTAGTCAAACCTAACAGTTAACCAGAGCTCTGATGCTGCGCTATCTCCCCACGATAAACTTGTGATCTAGACCTAAATGAGCAAATAAATAAACAAATGTTATTACTTTGTCAACAACTATGATGGGGCTCTGGACAAATAACAATGTTTTCCTTTAACCTTGATCTAGTTATATAACATTAAACTCACAGGCCTTAAAGGGATTAACAACTCTCAGTTTTGCAGAGATTTAAACAAATACAGGTCGGAAACTTGGGGTAACAGTTCCATCTGTACAACACAGACTAAAGTGCCTAATACCTTTTTACAGAACTATTTACAGATGTTGATTGGTGGGTACACACTTATGTCTCTTGTCATTGGGTAACCAGATATTTCAGCTAGCTCCCAGTAGTGTACTGCTGCTCTAGAGCTGACTTGAACTATATATATACCCTTTGCAAGGGTTATACAATCAGTTCTATACAAAAAAAAGATAAATACTGTAATAAAACAATCTAAGACAGAAGATTTTCTTTTTGCTCTGTCCTTTAATCCATTTTAATAAATATCTTTCTCTCTCTCTCTCTTTCTCTCTCTCTCTCTCTCTCTCTCTCTCTCTCTCTCTCTCTTTCTCTCTCTTTCCCTCTTTCCCTCTCTCTCTCTCCCCCTCTCTCTCTCTCTCTCTCTCTTTATCTCTCTCTCTCTCTATCTATCTATCTATCTATCTATCTATCTATCTATCTATCTATCTATCTAATTCTCTCTCTCACTTCTCATCACTGTCTATCTCTTAATATCTATCTAACTATTGAAATATACTGGCAAGTAAATTAATTTACAGAAAAAAACACAAGATTTTCCCTGATTTGTCATATATATATTTTAATATATATTCTCTTTTTAACTGTATCTCTCTAATACAAAGTAAAGGTGTTAATTAAATTATACACCCCCCCCCAATATAATTGTAAGCATTAACCTAGGCATTTGTTTTTCTATCTGCTTAAAAAACATTCGGCTATATCACGAGTTTGGCGTTAGGGTAAAAAAGCAGCGTTAGGATTAGATTAGGTGTAATTAGTTTAAAATTCTTGTTTTTCTTTTTTTATTTTCTGTAATTTAGTGTTTGTTGTTTTTCGTAATTTAGTTTATTTAATTTAATTGTAATTAATTGTAGGTAGTTTAGGTAATTAGTTTAGGTGTAATTGTAACTTAGGTTAGGATTTATTTTACAGGTAATTTTGTACTATTTTAGCTAGGTAGTTATTAAATAGTTAATAACTATTTAATAACTATTCTACCTAGTTAAAATAAATACAAAGTTGCCTGTAAAATAAATATAAATCCTAAAATAGCTACAATGTAACTATTAGTTATATTGTAGCTATCTTAGGGTTTATTTTATCGTTAAGTATTTAGTTTTAAATAGGATTAATTTATTTAATTATCTTAAATTAATTTCGTTTAATTTAAATTATATTTAAGTTAGGGGGGTTAGGGTTAGACTTAGGTTTAGGGGTTAATAACTTTATTATAGTGGCGGCGACGTTGGCGGTGGCAGATTAGGGGTTAATAAATTTAATATAGTTGCGGAGACTTTGGGGGGGCAGATTAGGGGTTAATAACTATAATGTAGGTGTCGGCGATGTTGGGGGCAGCAGATTAGGGGTTTATAAGTATAATGTAGGCGGCAGATTAGGGATTCATAGCTATAATGTAGGTTGCGGCGGTGTCCGGAGTGGCAGATTAGGGGTTAATAGTATAATGCAGGTGGCGACGATGTTGGGGACGGCAGATTAGGGGTTAATAAGTGTAAGATTAGGGGTGTTTACACTCGCGGTTCATGTTAGGGTGTTAGGTGTAGACATATTTTTTTATTTTCCTATAGTAAACAATGGGGCTGCGTTAGGAACTGAACGCTGCTTTTTTGCAGGTGTTAGGTTTTTTTCAGCCAGCTCAGCCCCATTGTTTCCTATGGGGAAATCGTGCACGAGCACGTTTTGCCAGCTTACCGCTACTGTAAGCAACGCTGGTATTGAGGTGAGATGTGGAGCTAAATTTTGCTCAACGCTCACTTTTCTGAGGCTAACACCGGCTTAAAGAAAACTTGTAATACCAGCGTTGTTTAAAGGGAGCTGTAAGAAAAAAAGGAGCGTTAGCAACGCACAGCCTTACCGACAAAACTCGTGATCTAGCCGATTGTTTGTTTTGGCCTTTTAGAGAGAGTGATTTTTCTTTATATATTCAATACATTGTTTGTCAGCCAGTGCCATAGATCAGGGTTCAGAAACTTGGGCCCCCAGATGATTTGGAACTACATTTCCCATGATGCTCAGACAAGTGTGTCTCAGCATCATGGGAAATGTAGTTCCAAAACATCTGGGGGCTCAAGGTTGCTGACCCCTGCCATAGATGACAGATCTTTCTTAAAGGGACGTGAAACTCAAAATTCTTATTTCAAGTTTTTAAACAACTTTCTAATTTACTTATATTATTAAAATGGTTTCATTCACTTGGGTTACTTTGTTGAAGCACAGAAAAACAGAAAATACTCTTATAAAAAATAGCTTAGCTTCCCTGTTATAAGAGGTAAATTCCTAAACCTCTTTTAACTTAAAGGGATAGTATAGTCAAAATTAAACATTCATGATTCGGATAGAGCATGCAATTTTAAGCAACTTTCTAATTTACTCCTATTATCAATTTTTCTTCGTTCTCTATGTATCTTTATTTTAAAAAGCAAGAATGTAAGCTTAGAAGACAGTCCATATTTGGTTCAGAACCTGGGTAGCGCTTGCTGATTGGTGTCTAAATGTAGCCATCTAATCAGCAAGCGCTACTCAGGTACTGAACAAAAAATGGGCCGGCTTCTAAGCTTACATTCCATCTTTTTTAAATAAAGATTCCAAGAGAACGAAGAAAAATTGAGGATAGGAGTAAATTAGAAAGTTGCTTAAAATGTTATGCTCTATCTAAATCATGAAAGTTTATTTTTGACTAGACCATCCCTTTAATGAAAACAGCAGAAGATACAGGGAGCACCTATTTCAGATTATAATATAAAAATAATAAAACCTAATAATTAGGGTTGCGCAAAATATACAATATTTGTTCCTAAAAATTAAAAACAATTTTTACATATATAAACATACAAATATATAAACCACCGCTGGTTACATACACATAAATGGTTAAAACATATTTAGCACTCTATCAAGAATGCTGCTAAATAGTAGCAAATATGAAGCTAAATGTTGCTAGAAATGTAGCTAAAAATATATCCAAAATAGTAGCTGAAAAATATCAGTGAAAACACTCTATGATAAACAATTTTTTCTGTAAGTTGCCTCTTATACCAAGAGGTTCCCTTAATAAAAAACACTCCTTCTTTACTTTAGGGGTATGAGATAATAATCCACCCTCCATAAATAAAAGTTCAATTAAAAACGATCTTTAGAAAAATTCGTAACGTTATGTTCAGATCACTATGTAAAACAGAAAAAAGCTGTTAATAAAAGTTCACAATAATTGATTGCCAGGCATAATTAGATGCCAGAGTTGGTTCCTTCTTTGGAATAGCACCTTATTTGGAATACCACCTTTATAGTGGTGTGCCGGTTGCCAGTGATGCAGCTGAGTAAGACTCACCAGAATATGAACTTCCAGATTCACCGCTCACAACTGTTTTTAGCCTGCTTTCTTTACCGTTCAGCGTTGGCGTTCCTGTCTCTCACAGCAGATGCCTCCTCCGTGAGCTTCGGTCGTGTGGCTAACGGTTATCCAATCTGTGGAGCAGTTTACTGGTTACTGATACTTGGTTTCTGAATGCCTTTTCTTAAACAATCTCAGGCTAGATAGTACTCAGAGCGCTCTGGATTTCTTAGCAAACATCGTATTTAAGTTCCTTATCGATGCGTTTTAGCTTCAATAGCTTTTTTCAAGATGAGCTTAGTGGGACTGTCATCTTCTTTTATACCCGGTGCTCCTCCATTGGTGTTTCAAAATTTTCAATTCTTAAAGGTGCAGTTCAGTCACTTAAAGGGAGTTTTTTTTTTTCAGACTTTTCTATTCTTTTATCTAAATTAAATTCTCATCAATCTTCTTCAGCAGCAAAATTAGGCCTATACATTTATTATAAAATCTATTGCAAGAATCAAAACAAATATAAACAAATACTATATACAATTTTAAATGGATTATTTAAACTGAAATTTTGCTTCCATTTTAACACAATTATATCTCTACAAGGATAGGGAAGAAAAGGGGGGGATAGAGAGGAACCATGCATAGGATCTCAAAGTTATTTCTTATTAACTCTTCTTTGAATGTTTGAAATCATATGTCACACAAAACATTGACAAATTGCATGCTCTGGGGCTAAATTATTATCGGCCGAATGCTGCCTAATGCAACTGTTTCTGCACAAGCCTTCAGGCTCGCCGGAAACAGGAGTTAAGAAGCAGCGGTCTTAAGACTGCTGCTCCTTAACTTGTACGCCACCTCTGAGGCGGCGTACAGCAATCAGCCCGATCGAATATGATTGGGTTGATTGACACCCCCTGCTAGCGGCAGGGGGCAAGCATTGCACAAGAAGTTCACCTGAACTGCTTGTGCAATGTTAAATGCTGACAGCGTATGCTGTCGGCATTTAGCAATGTCGGGCGCACATGATACGCAACAGTGGATCATGTCCATCCGACACTTAATAAATCAGCCCCTAAGTCTTAAGAAAAAATGTGAGTTTTATGACCCTTTAAGTTCACCAGTGAGACACTATGTTTTCTTCCTTTTTTGCTACTCCGTTATGCTATTTCTCCAAAGGTAAAACAAAATGAAGATCTTATTTCAGTTTGTAATATCCATTGAATATGAGAGTAAAACACTTTTGTAAAAAAACAAACAACAAAGTGGTATAAATGTCAGTCTTCAAAAATACAGTATAGTCTCTGTATTGCTATGGCTATATTTCTTAGAAGAAAGTTATCTTACCTTTGGTGTATTTGTCCTGCACGCAGTACTAGAGTTTAGTTTTCCTGCATTACAATGTACACTAAAGAAACTGAGACTTCTTGTAAAGTGAATATTGTGACTGTTGCTAAGTAACCTGCCATAATACCAGGGATGAGCAATATCAAATATATTAATTCATAAAGCCAGAATTATGCAGAGATAAGACCTAATAAAAATTGCCCTTTTCATGTACCTTATGAAAATATTTTAAGGGAGCACTGATAAGGGTTATACATTAAAGGTTTGTGTTGCAAAACTAAAGAATAAAACCTAGATCATCTTCTTTTTTAAATCTGATGCAGTTTTAGTTGTGCAAGCCAATTCCACTAGAGCTGTCGGTCAAGACAGTTTTATTTTAATGGCAAATGAATTTATTTGCATATGTGGTTTATATAAAACCTGGAATCTCATTAAAAAAATTAATGTATCACACATCCTTGGTTAAGTAAAAATGAAGCAAAAACAGTGCACATGAATTACTTCTTATGAATATACAACATTTTGATTGTAGGAACTGGGAAGCAAGAAGCAAGTGCTGTTTTTATTTAAACAAACTCAATTTAAACGGACATGAAAGTCAAAATGAAATATTCATGATTCATATAGCGCACACAATTTTAACATACTTGAATTTACTCCTATTATAAAATTGACTTTGTTTTCATTGTATGCTTTGCTTAGATATTTAGGGGCATATTTCTTAAGCTCCGTATAGAGCTTGAGGCCCTTAAATATCAAGATATCTAAAGACCGCTGCTCCATAACTTTGTCCGCCTGATCTGAGGCGGCGGACAGAAATACGATCGGGTTGATTGACACCCCCTGCTAGCGGCCGATTGGCCGTGAATCTGCAGGAGGAGGCATTGCACCAGCAGTTCACAAGAATTGCTAGTGCAATAGTAAATGCCGACAGCGTATGCTGTCGGCATTTAGCGATGGGCAGCGATGTGCAGCGGACATGATACGCTGCTTCGTATAATGTCCCCTCGCACATTGTTAAGTATGCCCCATAGGCTTAGGAGCAGCAATGCATTACTGGGAGCTAGCTTTTGATTGGTGGCTACTTGCATATGCCTCTTTTCGTTGGCAGACCAAATGTGTTCAGCTAGCTCCCAGTAGTGCAATGATGCTGTATAGCTGGCTTCAACTATATTTTTTCATAGGTGTAGGCGCTGTAATTACCAAACTATACATATTCTGGCTTTAACTATAATTTTAATCCCTTCAGGGTTATATGTGAGCAGCAGGTTATTAAGGAAATGACATGATAGCATTGAATCATTGAAGTTGGGAGTATTTTAATCTATGTAAAAAAAAAAAGAAGATAACTTTATTACTGCTAATTTCTCCTAATGGAACAAATATACTTTTTATGTTTAACCTACAATTAAATATACAGCAAAAATGTGTAGTATTAATGAATAACAACAATAACTAAATAATAATAGCTCATATTAACCCCTTCCTGAGAGGAAAAATGTTCGCAATCGGAACAAAGCTCCTATGTAAACAATTGCAGGAATCAGGAAGTCACGTGATCGTCAACACGATCACATGACTTCACCACTGGGATCGGGTTCCTTGGGGACTGCCTTCTATACTAATCAAGGTTGGATTATGCTTTTCGTTAAAACAAGAGGCTGCGGAATGCAGAGTAATATAGTAAGTTTCATGCCATCCTAATGGCGTTAAAGCCCAGCACTGTTAGGGTAGCATGTAACGGTGTTAAGCTAGGGTTGCCACCTTGGCCATCTTTTTCTGGACACTTATGAGCTACACATGCTTCAGGGTATGCAGGAAGGAACATAAATTGTGCTGTCCAGGGTCACTATTTGTGTGCTGTTTAGGTGTGCAATGCATGTTGCCCTCTGTACACTATGCAGCATGTGTAATGCATACGTGTCCAGGTAGACATGGCCGTGATGGCAACCATATGTTAAGCGGTTAAAGGGACACTGTAACCCAAATTTTTCTTTCGTGATTCAAATTGAGCATGAAATTTTAAGCAACTTTCTAATTTACTCCTATTATCAAATTTTCTTCATTCTCTTGGTATCTTTATTTGAAAGGCAAGAATGTAAGTTTAGATGCCGGCCCATTTTTGGTGAACAACCTGGGTTGTCCTTGCTGATTGGTGGATAAATTCATCCACCAATAAAAAAGTGCTGTCCAGAGTACTGAAACCAAAAAAAAAAGCTTAGATGCCTTCTTTTTCAAATAATGATAGCAAGAGAACGAAGAAAAATTGAAAATAGGAGTAAATTAGAAAGTTGCTTAAAATTGCATGCTCTTTCTGAATTACAAAAGAAAAAATTTGGGTTCAATGTCCCTTTAATGTGTTCCTTAAGAGGAATAGTGAAATATTTGCTATCTGGTACTTAAAAATGATAACATTATATTCAAAATCTAATGTAAAATGTAGCAGCATTTTAATAAAGGGACATGATACCCAAGTCAGTTGAAAGTGATGCAGTATATATGTAAAAAGATGACTAGAAAATATCACATGAACATCTCTATGAAGAAAAGGAAGATATTTTACTTCAAAATTTACTCAGTAGCCACATCCCACTTTATCTTCCCACATGAGATCACAGTAATACACTTATGAAGTTAATTGGCTGTTTGAATTATAACTGCTCACAGACCACTTACTCAGTGAATTTAATTCATTTTGAGCTAAAATATCTCCCCTTTTTACATAGATATGTTCATGTGATATTTTCTTTTCACAGATAAGCTGCATTACTTTCAAGTGATTTTAAGCTAACCCGGCAGGAGTTATTAATACTTTACATTCCAATGTTCTTCACATACAGGACAATGTTATTTTTATTGTAAATACATATTTTGATATATATATCTGTATATACCTATATGTCTAGTCCTATATATATAGGTATAGATATATATTTTACATTTACATTATTAGATATACATAGAAATTTATATTTAATAATAAAAATGAACAATTTTTCTATGTGAAAAAGATTATGTTTAAAGCAATGTCGGGTTAGCGAACATGAAGAATTAGTCATCTTAAAGCGTGTTCTCGAAATATTAAATATAAAATATTAAAAAATATTAATAATTATTATTAAAAAAATGATCATAGATCATGTTATTTTATATGGAGCCCCAGAGGTGCCACACAAGCTTTTTTTATAAATCGTGCCCGAATTTTGCTAAATCGTGAGCACATTTTACTAAATTGTGACCACATTTTGCTAAATCGTGAGCACATTTTACTAAATTGTGACCACATTTTGCTAAAATCATGCGCACATTTTGCTAAATCATGAGCACATTTTGCTAAATCGTGCGCACGATTTATAAATAATGTTTCTTTACATAAATGTTTTGCAGATTATCTATTTATACAGTCCACCTGGGAGTTTTTTTGTAACTAATATGCCTAATATGTCTTTTCAGATGCAGGGAAGGGGGGGGAGAGTATGCACCAAGCCTCTTTCATTGGGTGTTCCAGCTAATTTCCTCAACAGTGCTAAATGTGGAGCTTCTAAGCCTTTCAAAGGTTTTATACTGGATTTTAAGATCAGTATCTGTGCATATTCTTCTTTATAGTAGTGTCTATTACATGCAGTTATATGAAAAGTGGTATATACTGTCCCTTTAAGCATGGATTTTCCCCCTTACAGATCAGCCTGCTTCTCCCCTAGCTAGTCATGTTTTGATGACCTATCTACAGGAGGAGGAGCTCCTGCCCACCAGCCACTAGTACTTTCAATTCAGTGTGTCAGTAGAGATGGGAAGTCTGATTCATCTTGATGAATTAGTTCATTTCGGATGGTTTGTTTAACTGAACCAGTTCATGAACCAATTTATCAGTTCACTTGTTGGGCACGTGATGCATGAGGGAAGAGCTGCAGATTCTCCTATTACGGATGCTCCACCAATCTGATTCCTGACTCCTGAATCACTGTCCGACTCGTCCTGACACACAATGCAGCGCTACATCTATTTCTTACCTATATCATATGGATTTCCAGTCTTTTGTTGTATATAAAACCCAAGGCAAATACATACAACAAGGTGCATAGAACAGAGTATGCTGCATATATTGTGTGAGTTCCAACACAGTGCATAGAACAGAGTATGCTGCATTTTGTACTGTTGTATTTGCCTAATAGTTGCACATCTTACAAAAGTCTGGTTATCCATAATCACACAGGGAAGTGATACCCACTTTATTTACCTAATAGGCATTGTAATAAATTTATATTATCTCAAGAACTATTATCCCAGAGCTCCACAGCAATATTAATGGGGTTAATTTGTGGGTAGTTAGGGTTAAGTTATGGTGAGGAGTATTTATAGTAAGGGACAGTAAGGGATAATTTAAGGTGCAGTTAGGGGTAAAGGCAGAGGTCTTATGAGAACTGCTGTGACCTTATATTTCAATTAGTGTACTGTTAACTGAGTGTTTCATTGCTAAGGAGTTAGGTAAATGGGACACTCAAGTCAAAATAACCTTTTATAAATCAGACAGAGCATGCAGTTTTAATACACTTTCCAATTTACTTCCATTATTAAATTGTGCACAGTCTTTTTATATTCACACTTTCTGGGGAACAAGATCCTACTGAGCATGTGCACAAGCTCACATGGTATACGTATACTAGTCTGTGATTGGCTGATGTCTGTTACATGATACAGGGGGCTGGAACATGAGAGAAAAAAATAATTTGTCAGAAAAAAATCTACTGCTAATTTGAAATTCACTTGTTGAACTCGACATCACTATGGGCTCGATTTATGAAGCCCTTCTCCTCCCTATGACTGCAGATTCTCACAAGAGAACCTACAGTCATGATTTATCAAGCAGCGGCCATGAGACCGCTGCTTCCCTACCCTCTTCTCCTCATCCATACAGGGAGATTGACTGCTACTGCCCACGCGATTGGCTGTGTGTGGGTAGGTAGCAGGATTGCATGCAAGCGCAAAAGAGCGCTCATGTGCAATGTTAAATTCCGGCAGCAGATTGCTGCCCACCAGAGGAGAGCTGGGACAGACAGGGGCAAATATGTACGCCCCTGTCCGCCCCCTGATTAATAAATTGAGCCCCATGTGTCAGTAAAGATCAGCACAAACTGGTAAGTAACTGTGCACTTTTCAAATGCAACAGATAAAAGGAAATATAGAAGAAAAAGGGATAAGGAGGAACGAGAAAGGGAATGAGAGATTTGGCGCACTATCTTCCTCAAATAATAAAACCTAAGACTTTATTGTGATTAACTAAAAAGCTAGTATCCAAAATAGGTCAGTACTAGTTATATCACAAGTCCACTCTTAAATTATTATTTTTTTATATTTATATTGATATTTTTTAGAGTTTATATGAGTGTGACTGCAATTTTCAATGTATTTATGTTGTGTTTAGTGCAACTTTTTTAATGCACTACCCTTTACGCAATGTTTTCAGTCACGCTAACCTGACAAGTGTAAAATGTGAATGCGCTCTTGAGATTGTATTTACTTTCAACTTGTAATATGAGCACTGTTTCCATTGTATGTGCAAACTTTAGCGCGCCACTTGTAACCTAACCCTTAATCAAGGTCCATTTTTATTGAAATCAAGAAACTCTTGGAGTAACTAAATTAACCCACAGTTTATTTTTCTATTTTATTTTTAGTTTTATTAAGGCTAATGATACCACAGGCCATACCAAAGAATATTATCTTAAACCAACCACACTTTCTCTTTATAGTAAACATTTTGATATTCAATCCCAGGGCAGCTTCTGCTGGATTTTCCAATAAAGAAAGATGTATGAAACCTAACTTATCAAGCAATCATTGCAACCATGAATGATATTTCTTCATGCATCCAGGAAACAAGGAACTCTTGGATATGACAAATCATGCAAGAAGCAAAGTTCTAAATAACATTTTTGGGAAGTCCTCAGCTAAGAGTAGTCTTTGCCTCCAGTTTTCACATAAGGGTCAGGCATTATCTTTTAAATCCAAATATGAAATATATATACATCCCAGGCGTCCAAGCATTTTTTTTTCATACAGTATACAACAGAAATGAGTACACCCCTGTGCAATACCACTTAAATGTCAAATGATTCACAATTGCATTATTTCTAAGTTTTACAGTAGTGTATTTGCTCTTATCCTCAATTCTTCTTGGCATGGAGGATACCAGTGTCACACAAATTTCTGGAGAGATGTTTTGCCATTCTTCAGAGACAATTTTTTTCAGTTGCTCTTTGCTAGAGGGCTTGTATTGCTCTACCTCTCTCCCTATCATGTTTTGCACTCATTCAGCCCATATCATCACATACCCAACTCCATGTTTCGCTGTTGGGATGATGTATTCACTATAACAATCCTGGCCAGGTTCACGCCAAACATGCTGGACACAATCTGAGCCGAACAAATTTATCTCGGCCTCATCTGACTAAAGAATGTCCTCCCAATATTTATCAGACTTCTTTTCATGCTGTTTAGCAAAGTTTAACCTTGCAGTTTTTTGCCACAGAGCAAGCAAGGTTTTTTTTTTCTTAGACCCTGTCCATAGAGGTTGACATTCCGCAATGTTCTTCACACTGTCTCCAGGCACAGGCTAACAGTGAGTTTGCTGAGTATGTATTCCAGGATACATGGGTGAGTGGTCCTTGCATTGGGACATTTACTTCATATTGACTATTTGTTCTATATTGATTAGAACTTATACAATCCCACTCTAGTCCTGGAAAGTTGTAGGACTAAGAGGTTTTAAGCACACTATACATTATTAAGTGTGCATTTAAAGGCATACACACCACAAATATCTGCAGTCCGGTTGCTTTAGCTTAAATTGTTGGCCTCTTTTAGGCACCTTATCCTTATACTTAAAAGCAATAGATTTTAAAACTAGTACTTATTTAAACTTAACCAACATTAGCCTATATTACTATTGATTCAGGCTGTACATAGCCCGATCTTGTTGGAGCGATATGCTCAAATCTAGGCTACTGTTATAGTTTAATTATTGTGATACCACTTCAATTTTGGGAGCTATTTCATTGCACTTCCACTTTATGCCTATTTTGACTAAGCGATAGTTAGCACTTAATACTTTTATTGCTCTAGACTATGCTTAGTCAGATGATAGTGAAGCAATACAAATATAAGCTAACCGCTTCTCACAAGCATTCATGAACCTAGTGACAGTTAGCACAAAACACTTTATTGATTTAGACTACATTTAGTCTCATGATAGCGGAGCTGACAAATGTAAGCTTACTGCCTCTTATAAGTGTTCATGAACCAAGACTTATTGTGGAAACTATAAGAATTTGAGCCATACAATCCCCTATATTAACCCACATATCCCAATCCAGGGGAATACTTTATAATAAATCTGGGTGATTGAGGGTGACCCCAAGTGGAATAGCATATGATAAATATATCCTCTTTAACCCACAGTAAAAACACCTGAACATATATATCTATATATTTTGTGTGGTAACCGTATTGTATCCACATACCAATAATTAATTCTTATATAGATAGTTATTGCGTGAAAAGTTCAGAACAGATAAGACTTCAGTGATATATTTAATCATACTACTGATAAATAATGGTATTCACAACATAAGTTCAATCATATAGTTAAGGATACTTTCTATTTATTGTTCTAGCTATCTACCGGACTCTGTGATACAGACTGATCACTGTATCACACCAGAGAGGAGCTCTTGCGTACCGAGTATTACTCGGACACATTTTAATTTATTTGGTTATTATTTTATTCTCACTGGTGGAAAATTCCACTCCTTTTTTTTAATATTATTGATATAAAAGTTAAGTTTTAACAAATACACGACATACCACACTACCTACAGTATCCCCCTAACAAGTGTGCCCAATATGCTTTTCTTTTTCTGTCCTTCTTCTCAGTAAACATTTTGTACTATTTTGGCATAAGGCACTACCTATTGCTAACACTTAGGTCTGTATCAATAGGTCATTTGGGGTCAATCCCTGTCCCCCCCCTCTTTCCCTAGAGGCCATAGGGATACACTAACAAACTTAGAAATAATGCAATGATTGAGAAGTGATAACATTTTGAATCATTTGACATTTAAGTGATATTGCACAGGGGTGTTTTCACTTAAACTTAGATTGTAAGTCTCTGGGTACTGCCACCTGAACATTTTAGTTAAATAAGATTTAGAGCCTCCTAAATAAAATTCCTTGGGATGTGTTTCTTTCCTCACATTTATTACATGTGAGTGTTGTGTGATCAATCAACCAATTCCTTTCCATACCTTTTCACTATTTCTTTTATTATTAATATTCTTATCAGGTATTTGTAGAGTGCCAACAGATTCCGCAGTGCTATAAACATAGGCGGTATACAAGATAACATTTATAGGGGGTCAAATGGGTAGAGGTCCCTGCTGAGAGTTGCACTGTTGTAATCGGCTCTTATGTGGGTGATCTACAAACAGCTGGGCTCATAGGCTTACATGCTAAGGGGTTCAAGGGGATAGCAGTGGAGTTAGGAAAGGTTAGTGTAGGTTGTATGCATCCCTGAATAGTACAGTATTTAGGGAGCCCTTGAAGCTTTCAAAACTAGAGGAGAGTCTTGTGGAGGGAGGCAGAGAGTTCCACAAGATGGAAGCAAGGCTTGAGAGGTCTTGTAAATGGGAATGTGAAGAGGTAACAAGACAGGAGGAGAGGAGGAGTTTGTGGGCAGAGCAAAGGGGTCGGGAGGGAGAGTATCTGGAGACAAGGTCTGAGATGTAGGGGGGAGCAGTGCAGTTGAGGGCTTTGTATGTCAGAGTGAGAATTTTGTGTTTAAGCCTGGAGGCAAGAGGAAGCCAGTGAAGAGAGGTGCAGCAGATGAACAGCGACGTGTAAGGAAGATGAGCCTGGCAGAGGCATTCATTATGGATTGTAAAGGAGCTAGGCGGCAGCTAGGGAGACCAGAGAGGATGGAGTTGCAGTAATCGAGGTGGGAAAGGATGAGAGAGTGGATTAGAATCTTAGTTGTGTCTTGTGAAAGGAAATGTCTAATTTTAGAGATGTTTTTAAGGTGGAAGTGGCAGGCTTTAGCCAAGGACTGAATGTGAGGAGTGAAAGAAAGATCGGAGTCAAGTGTGACTCCAAGACTTTGAGCTTGTGGGGTAGGGGTAATGATGGAGTTAACAGTTATAGAGAAGTTGGGGTGGAGATTTTTTAAGAAGGAGGAAAAGAAGGAGCTCAGTGTTGGAGAGATTTAGCTGAAGGTAGTGAAAGGATATCAAAGATGAGATATGAGAAACACAGTTAGTGACACGGGTTTGAAAGGAAGAAGATCTGGTCTGGTGCAGAGAGGTAGATTTGGGTGTCATCGGCATACAAATGGTATTGAAACCCATTGGACTTTATTAGGGAACCTAAAGAGGATGTGTAGATTGAGAAGACAAGGGGACCAAGGACAGAGCCTTGCGGTTCCCCAACAGAAAGTGGTAACGGGTCAGAGGATGCCTCAGAGAAGGATACACTAAAGGTACGGTTAGACAGATAGGAAGAGAATCACGAGAGAGCTGTCTCGCAAATGCCGAAGGATTGGAGGGTTTGGAGCCAAAGAGGGTGGTCGACAGTATCAAAGGCTGCAGACAGATCAAGGAGGATAATGAGAGAACAGTGGCCTTTGGGTTTTGCTGGAAGTAGGTCATTGGTAACCTTAACAATTGCTGTCTCAGTGGAGTGATGGGGGCAAAATCCAGATTGCAGTGTGTCAAGGAGGGAATTTAGTGTAAGGAAATGGGATAGACGTACATATACTAGCTTTTCAAGAAGCTTCGAGGCAAGAGTGATTAGGGAAATAGGGAGGTAGTTGGATGGGGAGGTTGGGTCGAGAGAAGGTTTTTTGATGATAGGTGTGACCAGTGTGTGTTTAAGAGATGAGGGAAATATACCAGTGCTGAGGGAGAGGTTGAAGATGTATGTGAGTATAGGGGTAAGGGTAGAAGAGAGGGCGGGGAGTAGCTGTGAGGGGATGGGGTCGAGGGGACAGGTAGTGAGGTGACAGGGTAGTATAAGGGTAGATACTTCATCCTCTGTAATAGGGGCAAAAGAGATACATTTATGGCTATGTGGGTTTTGGATGATAGTGAGGTTTTGAGGGGGTTTGTTGAGAGCTGATTACATTTCTGATGGAGTCTATTTTGTTATTGAAGTAGCTGGCAAAATCTTGAGCTAAGAGAGAAGTTGTAGTAGGAGGTGGGGGTGAGCGGAGAATAGTATTGAACGTGAAGAACAGAAGTTTTGTGTTTGAAGAAAGAGTAGAGATAAGAGTGACAAAGTAATGTTGCTTATATAGATTAAGGGCAGAATAGTAAGAGTTCAAGATGAACTTGTAGTGAAGAAAGTCAGCTGTACTGAGATTTTCTCCAGTGTCGCTCAGCAGTATGGGAACATCTGCATGGCTACCGTGTCAGAGGAGTATGCCATATTTCCTTTTCCACAACATGTCAAGAAAGTCCCCATGCAGCATTTATTTATTTGGTTTAATACTTTTGAGATATCCTAGTATATCTTCTAGTGATTGTACAATGTAGATTTTTAAAGGGGACTTAAGAGTAAAAAAGAACATTGGTATATGTTTGCATGGAAAAAAGGTTCACATATAACTATTTAACTCTATATATAATACATAAATACTTAGCAAAAAAATGATACAGATGTATTAATGGTTAACAGCTAAAAGGGACTTCCACAGGTGATCTAATGGCATAGGGACAAGCCTCCTCAAACAAGTATGCCAACAAAATATACTTTATTTTTATTAAAAGGCCATTATAGTAAAAAAAAATACATTCTCTAATTCTTTAGAGCATCTGATTTCAAGAATAGTAACCCTGCAGCTCTGTGTTTAACCCTTGCAAATGTATTAAACACATAGTAAAAGTACTGCTTGGAACCCGCAGAGCGCTACTGGTTGAGTGGAAACTGCCGCTAATCCAATAAGCAGTGGTAGTCGCATGACCCAGTTGTCTAGCACTGCTGATTGGATCAGAGGCAGTTTCTACTCAGGACCAGCTATGCTATATGGGCTCCAAGCCGTACTTCTACATAAGGGTGCAGGGTCAATTAATTAATTGCGAGCGGGACCGCTAATTTGCGCTGCACTTGTAATCTAGCCCTTAATAAGCATTCCCGAAGGAATATACCTCAAAATTCTCTTCATCAGGAAACTTATGCAGACTTTACACACCTTAAAAACTTTACATAGCAACATAAAAATAAGAATTCTAGATATTTATTTCGAGAGAAAATGCTTATCCTAAAGAAAATATAACTCTCTCTCTTTCTTATATGATAGAAAATAATGAAATTTCATTTTTGCAGACAGTTTTATTCAATTGTTTTAATAATAGTACTTTCACATATGTTCGCTAACACATTACTCCCCTTCATTGCCCTTTTGTAATATTATCTGTCAAACCATTTTTCACCTAACCACAAGCTTTTGTCATTGCAGTGTAAGTGCTACTTGTTTGCAATACATAAATATATAAAGCTGTGGGATGAAAATCATGATAAAAATACATAACAGAAAATGCTTCACTTTTGGCTCTAACAGCCGTCTAACTACTTGTTTCAGAACTTATTTTGCAAGAGAGCCAACGCATTCAGCACATAACAATGCACAGACATTCAACAAGTTATCAGTTATCTCATGTTTATTGATTAGGATGAAAGAGCAAAGAGAGTAGTATACAGAGATTTGATGCAGAACACTTATTAAGCAAAGGCTTCATTTACACCTGCTTGTCGGATCTCATAGTGTTGCATCGAGACAGGGAAAGGGACAGAAGCTGATGCTGAAATGTTGGCAGACACTTTGTCTGCACCACTAGACTTCATTCAAGAGTATACTGTACAAGTGCATTATAAACAGTGAACCTTGATATATGGGACCAGGATATCAGGTGGATTTACTTTTTTTTTTTTTAATGATGACAGCTGGTGTTCAGCAACTGGCAAAAAAGGCACAAAAGAGCAGTCAAGAAAATCATTTTCATACTGCAGATCTAAAACGGACCCTATGGTCATTCAGGAATGGGAAACTAAAATCCATAATAAAATAAAAAAGAAAAATACTAAGCCAGAAACCAGACCCATATTGGGGCACATGTGTATATTAAACACCTTGTAATTACAAGACTTTTCTTTAGCATTTCAACAAATGAACATGATTGTGAAGTGTAAACATTTTCTAAATTAAAGGGATACTAAAGAAATACTAAATCCAAATATTCGCAGAAAAAAAAAAAAGTTTTTAATTGAAGGGACACTGAACCTCAATTGTTTCTTTCATGATTCAGATAGAGCAGGCAATTTTAAACAACTTTCTAATTCACTCCTATTATCAGTTTTTCTTCGTTCTCTTGCTATCTTTATTTGTAAAAGAAGGCATCTAAGCTAAGGAAGTAAATCAAACGAAGATGCAGCAGAGATTGTAAGTTAAACGTTGAACTTTATTGATGCTTCATATTAAAACAGCAAAAAAAAAGCTAAGCTAAGGAGCCAGCTATTTTTTGTTTCAGACCCTTGTTTAATGGGGGTGCATTTAGCCACCAATCAGAAAGCACAACCCAGGTTGTGAACCAAAAATGATCCGGCTTCTAAACTTACATTCTTGCTTTTCAAATAAAGATAGCAAGAGAATGAAGAAAAAATGACAATAGGAGTAAATTAGCAAGTTGCTTAAAATTGCATGCTCTATCTGAATCATGAAAGAAAAAAAAAAATGGGTTCAGTGTCCCTTTAATTAAAAGCTTTTTATTTTTTATTTTGCTGCTAATATTTTTCAATCGCCAAGCTCCCCCCACTAGTTGCCTTATTTGGAGGAGCTGATCCGGGTTTGTTACTGAAGCAGACAAAGCTAGTCATTTGGTTTGCAAAATGTACAGTTTTGCAGTTCTTTCTCATATTATACCTCTTGAGGCCCTTTAGGGGCAATATGTAGCAGGGTTAAACTTATGAAGTCTATAAGGTGTGCACTTCCAATTTTTTATATTGTTAAACCCACACATTTCAAAGCTAAAGGAGGGAGGAGAATAAATATTGAACACATATTGTTTTTTTTACTAAATATATTTAAATTATTTCTGTTACAATTTCAAGGTGTTTCATATTCTTTTAACTCACATATTTTTATAGCTATTTGTGTCATTGAGAATGGTTCAAACATTAGAATCTTTGTTTAAAACAAGGACTATTAAAGATGAGACACAGTCACTGATATATTCTCCTTGTCTTGAAGATTGGAGTTGCTTTGTTTTAAAACTCTAAGATGACAGGCTTAGGTAAATTTAAAGTCAAAGCATATACAGTAATTTAGAAAACACCTAAATGGATCATTGCACAAACATCTAGATGTACAGTGATCCATTGTAATTGTGCTTAATAAAATATAGTCTATGTTAGCGGTAGCTGGCCCAAGAACTCTAGATCTATGAGCTGAGGCTTTTTTATGTGCCGCTAGAACCAGGTAGCTCAGGGCTAATCCATTTTCATCAACATGATTGTGTTCCCAGCAAAACAGATGTTTACAGTCACTAAGAATTCAAAATGCTGTGGTATAAATGGTGCATTTAAAATGTTGCACAAGCTCAGACAAGCCCTGACCCTAAAAATTATCTCTAAAATATAACCCAAGTTCCTAACCCCAAACTCTAACCCTAAAACACAACATAAGTGGTAAGGGTCAAACAATTATGAATGTCATGGAATTTGGGGCAGTGACCAATCTCGGAAATCATTGTTTTGTACTTATACTTAAGTCATTTCTCAATACTTAATATATATCTGTTTTATTTGCCAAATGAAAAATAAATACATTTTTGTATTATATTTTAGTCCCCAATATTTGAATTCCAAATCTAATAAAATGTTTTATTCCATAGCTCATTGTGAAAAATGTATGTTTGGCATCTGAAAAATAGTACAGAGGTGGATCCATGTCTAGATGCATATTAAATAGCCTGCATTGTTAAAGGAAAACAAAAATAAATAAAGTTTGATGGTTCAGATATAGCAATTTTAAGACATTTACTTTGTTATTTTAGTATCATTTTCTGTAAAGCATACCTACATATGCTCAAGGAGCATCAATGCATTGCTGGGAGCTAGGTGGTGATTAGTAAATACACGCATATGCTTCTTGTCATTGGCTCACCTAATGTATTCAACTGGGTAACAGAAGTCTATTGCTGCTCTGGAGCTGACTTTAACTGTGGGCTCTATGTACTAATCAGTGAATGCTGCTTTGGAGCCTTTCCAACTGTTGCTTTGTAATGTCCCCACTTGATTGGGTGATTAATATGCCCTACATACATAGGGCCCTAGACACCTAAACACAACGTTTTACACAAGCAACAGGGCAATAATGATATTCTCTTACATATTTGACCATTAACTTTGTACATTTGTATCCCTTTAAGTCACTGTTTATTTTTTCAAGATTCATTGCAATTTATTAGATGCAATAAAACTATCACATGATTTGTATTAAAAACAAATTGATTATTTCTTTAACACGTTTACACCTAACTCAAGCTACGTAATGCACAGAACAATAAAATGACTTACCTATTTCACTTATGCTGATTCCTGGAGCTAGTTGTCCGTTATTGAAAGAGCTATACATAAATAAGTTTGGTACTGAGGAAAGGTCATAAATAGGTTCTTGCTTTATCTGTTTCATACCAGTCATATCTATTCCAGACTGATCCGGGGAGGGCTGTGCAGAATCCACACTATAATAACCCTCAGATTTAGGCAGGTCAATGACGTGTCCATTGGAGTAAGTGCCACCTGTCTCATTATTGAGATTGCTTAAGCCATTGCTGATGTTGTTGCTATACACCCTGGCCAAGGCTTCTGCTTCTCCACTTTGCTGCTGTCTCTGTTCTTGCAGTCGTTGCTGGTGTTTCTGGACTTCGGCATAAAGACTGTCCCTCTGTTTTTTAGACATTCTCCCAAATTTTACAGCTGGCAGAAAAATAAAATATGTTATCATAGTGATGCAAAACAAGCTATTAATAGAGTCTAATGGTATGAAAGTCATAGTAGTTTTTACTGTGTAATTTGTTTTGTGTCAGATAATAAATCTATCTATCTATCTATCATCAATCTATCTATCATCTATCTGTCTGTTTATCTATCCATCTATCTATCTGTCATTCGGTATCTGTTCAGAATGGTATAATAGAAACATTCTATTACTTTTTTTTATTATTTAACTTTTTTATTGTGGTTTTTATAAATGTTAATGTACAATATATGTCCAATCAAACATGCAGATCTTTCTCTTGTAGTGTATTACAGATCAAGTAATAAGACTTAATAACAAAATCTAAGTGATAATAAGCAAAGTTGTATTTGCATATATGCAGTATTCAGGTTCAAGCTCCCTACAAATTGATAAAAGTAGACATTAATGTTGGAGATAAAAATAGGAAAGAGTTTACCTACACACTGATTATTTAATGTGATGTATCTTAAATGACAATATATGATTTACTATCAGTAACAGGATTGGGCTAACAAAAATGAAACCTCATTTTCAAGTGTATTCTAGAATTAAGGCAGATATTTAGTTGGTTGCTCTTGGACCTACTGGAACATTACAAGCATGGGGAATGGTAGCTGCAACGAGGCCGCTCTTGGGCAACTGATCAAAATGATTAACTAGCAACTGAAACATTTAAGGATATTCAATCATTGTACATTAAAGAATACACATATTATCTGTATATAATGTAAAACAATGAATCTTAAGATAACTTTTAGCGATTTATATAATATATGTATCATGATTGGCATATAAGGATAACATCTTATGTAATGTAAAGTGTGTATCATAAAATAGTCATATAAAGTGAACCATCATTATTAATGTTTCAGGAGAACTCTATAAACTAGGACTCAACTGTAAAGTCTTTATATAGCACAGAAGTAGAATATAAAGTTATTTATAGACTTTTAGGGTCAGCATACTAGCAGTGGGTAATAAAGACATATGTACTCCAGGATACCATTACATCTCTATATCCATAGTTACTGATGCAATTATGTGTAGGTGGGATAATTGGTACCTGATAAGAAACTTAGGTGCGCTGTCTCGGCCGCTGACAGCGCACAAACATAATAAAATGAATGAGGGTGACCAATCTACATTAGATAGAGTTGCACCTTCATGATTTGGAGGGCAAATGATGGAGATATAACTTTGAAACCCACATATATTTTTAAGGGAGGGGGTAATACCCCCATTACTTTTCCTGGAGTAGTAATGTATATCTTTATAAGGCTGAAATGCTTAGATGTATTAGAGAAATTGAACATTCTGTTGGCAGGGTTGGGCATTTGAATGTGGAAGTGTGTTATACCCACAGGTCTGTAATGTACCATCAATTATGTCACTAAGGTCAAAGCCATATTTATTATGTGTAATTTATGGTAGGTTGTACTTGTTGGTGAGGCAATTCAGATATAGGAAACAGTAAACATCAATTGTGTATTAACATCTATAACTAGGGTTGCCACCTCAGCCATGTTTTCCTGGACACTTATGAGTTACACATGCTGCAGGGTGTGCAGCTAGGAACATGTATTGTGTTTCTGTACAGCACTATTCATATTCCTCCCTGCACACCCTGCATCATGTGTAACTTATAAGTGTTCTGTATTTTAAGGGACGGGTGGCAACCCTATCTATAACTGTCAATAAAGTAGTAGATATTCTGGAATATCTAATTGACTGTGAGGGCTACTATATGCACACATGTCACAACAGGGAATCATAGTTCAGTACAACTACACCTCCTAACAGGTTTAACTTAAACAGCTAACATAAAAATTCTCTATAAATTCTGAAAAGAGCTTCTTGACCCCAAAACATTTGAATATCACAAACCCCTCATGTCTCTAAGGTGATGAGAGAAAGGCAAATTATGGGAGCAGATTACTGTAAAGGAGCATTTTTTTTACAGTATAATATTTTTTTGAGGATCAAAAATAAACATACAGGAGTTTTTGTTATGAAATATCAAAAAATACACGTACAGTATGTTCCAAAGCATTGGACTAACATATAATAAGCTCAAAAGAGCTTCTTGACCCCAAAACATTTGAATATCACAAACCCCTCATGTCTCTAAGGTGATGAGAGAAAGGCAAATTATGGGAGCAGATTACTGTAAAGGAGCATTTTTTTACAGTATAATATTTTTTTGAGGATCAAAAATAAACATACAGGAGTTTTGTTATGAAATATCAAAAAATACACGTACAGTATGTTCCAAAGCATTGGACTAACATATAATAAGGTAAGTACATGAATAAAGATACCAATAGATAATGTAAATAAAAGGAAACACAATAATGTACTCCTCAGTCTAAACAATACCTGTATAATATTTAAAAGAACAAAAAAGAACACACACAACTCAAGTTAATCCTCTGTTTTCCACCTCCATAAAAAAAGAATGAGGCTCCCATAAACCTCCATCCCAACTGGTACGAGATATATCAGGAGGGTTATTTTAATATAAGGAACTTATGTGGAACTGCATATTAAAGATAACTATGACATATATAACATATACTATAAATAGTAATAGAAGTGGGGACATTCTTTGCCAGACTGAACTATATACCTACTTACTGACACCTGAGGTCTTTAACCAAAATATAGGAAAGTTATAGTAGATACACTGCACAGAAAGAGACCACTTTTGGGTCCCACTAGATGAACCATCTTTTATTTATAATTAGCAGCTAGCTCTGATGTGATAACACTAGTAAATATAAGCTACGTCTTGGAATAACAGTAAAAATAGAGCCTATAGGGCCACTCTGGGCCCTCAAGACTATAATTGGGTCTAATGTATAGTCTTGATATAAGATAGCGTAGTATGGTACAGAAAGGAACCTTAAATGTGAATCAATCAAACACAAATAGTAACTATCATGTGAAAACTTTGAAAACTTAGATATGAGGACTCTTAAGATAGTTTGATCAAACGTGTCTGAAAGTGTATATGTAACATTTGTTTGTTCATAGCATCAAATAGCATATAGGATTATCAAAATAACCCTTACAAAGCAAAGTACTAGTATTTACTATTATATATAAAAAAAAATGACAGAATCGTTATATTTAGTTTATGCCATCTCTCAGAGCTTGCTTGATATGAAAACACTACTAGCCACATGGGGATTATGTGTTTAACTCTGTATAGAATACTGTAGTATAATATCTAGCCTCTGCTAATATATAAAATGAGGCATTTCTTTAATATGATATTAGCTATTTAACACTCCATGGTTCAATTGAACCTTGCACCTCCTGCTGTGAATAGGACATAAGTAAATATAACAAATATCAATGGATTCTTTTTAACAAATCTTCAATAAGTTGCACCGTAACTTTCAAGTCACACACATTCTGGTCACCTCATAAGATTATTATACCTAGTAAAGGTCATATAGTGATCAACCTTAAGCATATATATGTTATATTACATATCCCTCCATTGCCCAGGGAAGGGACTTAGATCAATGGAGATACCTGCTGTATAGCAAACCTTATGAGGAGAATAATATAATAAAAGTCAAAGTATCTACCCACCATAAATGGTTATTAATATAATATAGCAGTAGTGACTGGAGACCTAGGGTAAATGAGTGCCTAATAACTAAAATAATGAGTTATAAAGGGGTTAAAAGATACCTCTGGCCAGTTAAGGGGTGTAGCTTAATATAGTATAGGAATACTTTATATAATTAAGCACCAAATAGCTTGATTCTGTAAGTAGAACTAAATATTTACCCCAATAGACAATCATTCCCTTATACAAACTAAGAGGGGATTATTACCCACAAACACATATTATATGATAATATATACTTCAACAATAGGCAACCTTACAATCAATATAGGTTAGAGGTATAATATTACTGACTATATCATCCGGTTAGAAACCCTCATTAATGTCACCCTAGTTTGGAACAATTATTAGCCTAGTAAAAAGTCTACCGGTTCCCAGGTTGCTGGAATAAGTCTGGGGAGTAGATGAGGAAATATATCAAACACCTATCCAACACCCTTCCTGAAGTCAGTACAAACTCTGATAATTAGATTGGAGGTGTCAGGCATTCAGCGCTTTGGGTGCAGGCTTTTTGCAAGGATAATACTCCGTAGGATTTATGAGGCTGTGGAACTGACTTCATATTAGGCTTCTGAAGTTGAAGTTCCCTCTGTTGCAGGCCATCTGACAAGCTGCAAGGAACGCTCGGCTCCGAGTTTAGTGATACGGTCTGATGAGATGTGGTGTCCATTGAGTCATGGCAGCTATAGAAAATGCGTGGCTACTATCTGTATCGCGCTCTCTGTGCAGCCCTCCTGCGCCATGTCTAGACAATCCATGTCCTGCTCCCGGGAATCGGCCACATTTCCCGGATCAAAGACAACAGCACAGCCGTGCAAGGGCACCACCTCAATGGCCCCTCTCCCTGGGGACGCAGAGGGTAAGCTGAGAATTGGCATCTGCTCTTGTGCAGCACTCACCCTAATCTCTTGTGTACTTTGCATTTAGACCTTGTGGTCGCTTCATTGGTCACACATTTCGATGAGGGGCTATCTGTCTGTATATCTCCAGAGTGTAGTGATAGAAGCAAGTCATCCAACTTCTCACAGAATTTGCGCTCAAAGTCTTTTAGGAGTGCTTGAATAGTATAATAAAGTTCCCCCATGGCTAGTAGGTATACAGATTGCAGTATATCTGTACCGTTATGAAACATTGAAGGTTAGTACCAGTGCTGGTATCTGCGTACCACTTACCCCAGAATCCTGGGGGGGGGGGGGGTTGTGCGGCAGCCCTTGCCACGCAATTCTCTATTCACAAGTCAATAATGGCCTTACAAGCAGAAATCCTGTGTGGCGCACTTGGAGAATATAAGTCAGGGTGTCAATCATCTGCTTCTGAAGTTGTAGCTTCCCAATATAAAAATCATAGTAGGTTAATTCTCCTAGTTTTGTAGCCAAAAAGACCCAGATTAATGAAATGTAATCAGGAGCTTCATACAGACACATCCAGCCACTCCAAGCATAGGCTCTGCCCCCCAAGGGAGAGCATTTTATAATTTTTATAATTTTTACCGAGAGTCCTCCAAAGTATGGGGGCTTATTAGTCTCTAAGGGCTCATACTTCCAAGGATGTTGCTAGGCCCACTTAACATTATGCAGAAGTGACTTACTAGCCCAAACCATATAAAATAGGTATATGTCCCATTGCTTAGGTTCTATTTATCCTCTTCCGAGTCGCAGAGACTGAGGAACTCTCGTTGGAATATGGAGCTCCAGATTGTAACACTTGGGTGTCTATCCCCTAGATTGGGTGTAAGTGATCTTTGTGTTTTCACACGGCTCCTGATTTCAAGGATGGAAGACAGCTCTCCAGCTATTGTGCCTCTGGGGCCGGGTAGGGTCAGGGGTAGGTAAGAGTAATGTACCTGATTTTGCGGCTGGGCGAATTTCGGAGAAATTTTTTGAAGCAAGGACCATTGCTGCATCTCAGGGAGAGGGCCGATTACTTCTTGTGTGTCACATGGGGAAGCGATCTCCTCCATTTTGTCTGATAGAACCTGTATTATTCAAATATGAAGTTGACTTTGGTAGATGTTGCAGAACTTCTGCAATAATTGGTGGATTAGGCAGATCACACTAGCAGCCACAGATATTGCGACCGATCATGGCTGCCGCCCAGACACGCCCCCAAAACATTTTAATACTTTAATGGTATAAAAGTCATAGCAATTTTTACTGTGTATTTTGTTTTGTGTTGTGTAAGATAATGAATCTATCTATCTATCTATCTATCTATCTGTCTGTCTGTCTGTCTGTCTGTCTGTCTGTCTGTCTGTCTGTCTGTCTGTCTGTCTATCTATCTATCTGTCATTTGATATCAGTTCAGAATGGTATATAGATTTTTTCAACTTTCTTGAATTTTTTTTATTTTATTTACTAGAGGGGTTTGATTATTATGTACCATGAGCTCTGTAACAGCCAAGAGATTTGCAGAGCTTGAGGTGTGATGGGCCCCCATAAATAGTGTACTTCTCTTATCTGTGCAAATATAAGAATAAGCTTTATTTATGTACATCTACTTCTACAGCCCAGCTGGCACAGAGATAAACCCAATGGAGGACAATTTTATTCTTTAAAAATAAAGCATGCATATACTTATTAAAGGACAATTTAAGTGGATATAATAGTTTGTGTCTATTTTATTAAAGATGTTTTCTAGCTTTACAGCTTTTGTTTGTACAGTTTCTTTTTACCATAAATATTTACCATAAAGTGACTTAATTAAAGGAACACTAAACTCAATTTTTTAGAGCTTACAATTTTAAGCAACTTTCTAATGCACTCCTATTATCAGTTTTTCTTCATTCTTTTGCTATCTTTATTTAAAAAGCAGGAATGTAAAGCTTAAGAGCCAGCCCATTTTTGGTTGAGAACCTGGGTTATGCTTGCTTATTGGTTTACTAAATGTAGCCACCAATAAGCAAGCCCCGTCGAGGGTGCTGAGCCTAAAATGGGCTGGCTTCTAAGCTTTAAATTCCTGCTTTTTAAATAAAGATAGCAACATCTCTACAGGATGTTTGTAAAATAGAACAGAACAGAAATGTTTTATAACACACAGTTTATATCCTTCTAGAGAGGGACACTGTTTGTATAAAATAGGGCAGTGTATGTAATAAGTGGTTTCATGCTTCCTCCACTAGTTAGACTTTGCCACCTGACCACCTTAACACCTTTTGCACAATAAATCTAAATGTATGTGCTAACATTTCCATTAATCATTGGCCATTTGTACTCAGTAAATGTTTGTTAATTCTCTCAAGACTTTCTGTAGTCTGAATGTATGTAGTAGTGTTGCATATTTTATATGAATCTTTAGGTCTAATAATTCAATACTGCTTTTATCAGGGATTACCTAATTCATATGTGTTATGAGGAAGCACTTATGTAAAATGCCCATAGTTGGCAGTTAACTTCTGCATGTGTTCAAATATCAAGGTCAGCCATTTGGACAGGTTGATATAGTGTAATAGTATACTGTACAAAATGTAGTGTAGGAAATTAACTTTAAGGTGTTTAAATAACATCATATGCAGTGAACTTTGGAATGTCACCTATTAATCCAGTCATATGGTTTATGCCTGCCTTTTGACATGCCTCATGGCACAGTGACCTTGATATATGACATTGGATGGCAGTTAAAGAGAAAGAAAATTGAACATGAGGACAGTTATTTTGATAAGCTTTTCACACTTTCTTCTATCTATCAAAAGTTCTGTTACAGGATTGCACATTAACATTATGTTTAAGTATTAACTCATGGTTTTCGGGTATTAGTTATCTCATGATAAAAAAGGTATTATTGTGTATAGTTTACAATTGATTTTCATGATTATTTGATTATTATTTCTACGTATAGCAATAGGAGAGTGGAGACAAAAATAAATCTTCTGAAACAGCATGCTCATATAGACTGTTCATTATCAATATGTAGGATGTAAAAAAAGATTTTGAAAGACACAACTTAGAGTCATTTTACAATTTGGTTACATTTAAAAGTGTTTCTGAGAAAAGTTATCACAATTTTTGGATTTTTTTTATGAATGAAGCTCTCTTAGTGTATGTCAGTAGGTCACATGCATTCAAAGTATATACAGTCTCATGCACTTGAAGAATGTGCTAGTGTTGGATGTGTTTGCATGAGGCTCACTGACATACAGTATATTCAAATATTATCGTACATAAGAAGATAAACCCTGTAATATCATCTCTCAGAAGGTTAAGCTCAAAATGCTTCTAAGTGAATCTGAAATGCATTGTTCTATATTTCAAATTTGCTTTTATAATCTTTTAAAGAGACAGTGAAGAGAGTGAAATAAATTCAGTTTAACACATTACTCCGAGTCCCACTGAAATTCTCAAAATACAAAATTGTTTACTTGAATGTCCTACATGTGAGGTTGGTACTTATTAACTTGGGTACTAATTATATGTGTTACGGTTTGATAATTAAGTTATTGACTGTGGATTGTGGGGGAGATGCTCCTTAAAAATTGGTGGGAGGGGTTCTATTGGGTATATAATGTAGTTGCACAATATATGGTGTTAGTTGTTTTTTCACTGGTGGTCTTGACATTGGCAACCTGAGTGAGGATACAATACAGTCAACGTTCAGCCTATCAGATTCTGCATAAATAGAAACAAGGTATATTTTACAGTAGATCTATTAATATGACAAATGAATATGAAGTCAATTTCTATTTAGTTTATGTTGTGTAGTTTTGTGTACCCCACTGATGCCGTGCTACAAATTGTTTAAAAAGCTTCAGCCATAGAACATTTAGAGACAGTTTTGTCTGTGGTGAGGAGACTAATTGTTCTGCTAATTCTTTGGCCTGAACAGAGAATGTTTCAGAACAACAAAGAGTAGAAGAGAGTACAGTTCTCTAAAGAGTCTGTTAAACTCATTCATTGTAAAGCTGCCAAATGCTGACTGTTATCTGATGCAATAAATAGACCAGACATTACAATAGTCGCAACCCAACATCTAATGCCTTCCTTAGGGTCTATGTTGAACAGTTAAATGTTTGCTTTTAGTTAAATAGAAAGGAACAGATTTACATACATTTGCATTTATACTTTTTTTTCAAATGCATTTGAATGTATGTGAATTTTCCTTTTCAACGTTGAAAGTAAATAAAGATCACATAAAATAAACTGTACAAAATATTGACTAGTTTTATCTCAAACACACCATGTGTCCTGTGTTGGTTTGAAAAAATGTTTGTATTTTCTATCGTTACAGAACATGACGTGAGATAAATATTAGTTGAGTCATCTTGTAAATGTATTTTCTTTTCTCAAACCGTATTTGTTTTTTGGCCTTGTCCTATATTCAATTTCCCTTACCTTACCTGTATATGTTTTCATATTCTAATTATTAGTAATTGTAAAATTCTCTTATTATTATATTATAATCATTCAAACACTTATTTATTCTCCTTCATTGTCAAAAACTGTCCAGCATGGAGAAAAATCATATAAACCATTTTTTAGCATTATATATAATATATGTGTCTGTCTTTCACATTTAGAACACTGCAAAGAAACATAAACAGCTCTCAAGATAAAAATAGCCTTGATAAAATACTTTGAGGGACCTTGCAATTTTGACAAGACCTCTTAGAGAATCTCGCCAGACCAGAGCGCTTAAGAAAATCGGGTCCTTAAAGGGACAGTTTACTTTTACTATAAAATTTACACAGTAATCAAATATACCTGCAGGACTGCATTATATTGCTAACTAACGGCTAGATTACGAGTTGAGCGTTAGGTTAAAAAAGCAGCGTTAAGAGGTCCTAAAGCTGCTTTTTAATGCCCGCTGGTATTATGAGTCTTGAAGGTACAGGCTCACTGCTCACTTTTTTGGCCAAACTTGGAAATACCGCAAATCCACTTACGTAAATTGTGTATACTCTTTTTTTCAATGGGACTTGCAGAGCGCCGGTATTACGAGTCTGCCAAAAAGTGAGAGGTAGACCCTCTCCTGTCAAGACTGCTACCGAGAACCTCCCACATCGCAAACACTAAAAAAAAATAATTTAACCCCTAATCTGCCGAACCGGACATCGCCGCCACTATAATAAATATATTAACCCCTAAACCACCGCACTTCCGCCTCGCAAACATTAGTTAAATATTATTAACCCCTAATCTGCCGGCCCCAACGCCGCCGTCACTATACTAAAGTTATTAACCCCTAAATCTAAGTCTAACCCTAACCTCCCTAACAAATATAATTTAAATAAATCTAAATAAAAATTACTATAATTAACTAAATTATTCCCATTTAAAACTAAATACCTATAAAATAAACCCTAACTAATAGTTACATTGTAGCTAGCTTAGGGTTTATTTTTATTTTACAGGCAAGTTTGTACTTATTTTAACTAGGTAGAATAGTTATTAAATAGTTATTAACTATTTAATAACTACCTAGCTAAAATAAATACAAAAGTACCTGCAAAATAAAACCTAACCTAAGTTACAATAGCACCTAAAACTACACTATAATTAAATGACTTACCTAAATTAAATACAATTTAATAAAATTAGCTAAGGTACAAAAATATAATTCTATCAGCCAATCGGAATTAAGGTAGAAAAAATCCTATTGGCTGATTGAAGTTCAATCCTATTGGCTTATGCAATCAGCCAATAGGATTGAGCTGGCATTCTATTGGCTGTTCCAATCAGCCAATAGAATGCGAGCTCAAACCTATCGGCTGATTGCATCAGCCAAAATTATTTTTTCTACCTTAATTCCGATTGGCTGATAGGATTCAATCAGCCAATCGGAATTGAAGGGACGCCATCTTGGATGACGTCATTTAAAGGAACCTTCATTCCAGAAGAGCCGTCGGATGAAGAGGATGCTCCGCGTTGGATGTCTTGAAGATGGACTCGCTCCGCGCTGGATGGATGAAGATAGAAGATGCTGTCTGGATGAAGACTTCTGCCCGTCTGGAGGACCACTTCGCCTGGCTTGGATGAAGACTTCTCCCAGCTTCGTTGAGGACTTCGGCCCGGTTGGATGAAGACTTCTCCCGGTAAGGTGATCTTCAAAGGGTTAGTGTAAGGTTTTTTTAACGGGGTATTGGGTGGGTTTTAGAGTAGGGTTGGTTGTGTGGGTGGTGGGTTTTAATGTTGGGGGGATTTGTAATTTTTTTTTACAGGTAAAAGAGCTGATTACTTTGGGGCAATTCCCTGCAAAAGGCCCATTTAAGGGCTATTTATAATTTAGTGTAGGGTAGGGCTTTTTTATTTTGGGGGGGCTTTTTATTTTGTTAGGGGGATTAGATTAGGTGTAATTAGTAAATCTTGTAATTTGTTTATTATTTTCTGTAATTTAGTGTTTGTTTTTTTGTACTTTAGATAATTAATTTAATTGTATTTAATTTAGGGAATTCATTTAATTATAGTGTAGTGTTAGGTGTAATTGTAACTTAGGTTAGGTATTATTTTACAGGTACTTTTTTATTTATTTATTTTATCTAGATATTTATTAAATAGTTAATAACTATTTAATAACTATTGTACCTAGTTAAAATAAATACAAACTTGCCTGTAAAATAAAAATAAACCCTAAACTAGCTACAATGTAACTATTAGTTATATTGTAGCTAGCTTAGGGTTTATTTTATAGGTAAGTATTTAGTTTTAAATAGTAATAATTTAGGTAATAATATTAATTTTTATTGATATTTATTGTAATTATATTTAAGTTAGGGGGTGTTAGGTTTAGGGTTAGATTTAGGTTTAGGGGTTAATAACTTTAATATAGTGGCGGCGACGTTGGGGGCGGCAGATTAGTGGTTAATAAATGTAGGTAGGTGTTGGCGATGTTAGGGGCGGCAGATTAGGGGTTAATAATATTTAACTAATGTTTGCGAGACGGGAGTGCGGCGGTTTAGGGGTTAATATGTTTATTATAGTGGCGGTGACGCTGGGGGCGGCAGATTAGGGGTTAAAAAGTGTAGGTAGGTTGCGGCAACATTGGGGCAGCAGATTAGGGGTTAATAAATATAATGTAGGTGTCGGCGATGTTGGGGGCAGCAGATTAGGGGTTCATTAGTATAATGTAGGTGGCGGCGGTGTCTGAAGCAGCAGATTAGGGGGTTAATAATTATAATTTAGGTGTCTGCGATGTCAGGGGTGGCAGATCAGGGGTTAATAAGTGTAAGATTAGGGGTGTTTAGACTCGGGGTTCATGATAGGGTGTTAGGTGTAGACATAAAATGTATTTCCCCATAGGAATCAATGGGGCTGCGTTAAGGAGTTTTACGCTGCTTTTTTGCAGGTGTTAGACTTTTATTCAGCCGGTTCTCCTATGGGGAAATCGAGCACAAGCACGTTACACCAGCTCACCACTAACGTAAGCAGTGCTGGTATTGGAGTGCGGTAATGAGTAAAATTTTGCTCAATGCTCACTTCTTGTCTGGTTTGTAAAAACCCGTAATACCAGCGCTGTCTGTAAGTGAGTGGTGAGCATAAACTGCTCGTTAGCACCGCACAGCCTCTAACACAAAACTTGTAATCTAGGTGAAAGAGTTTCTTTACTTTTATTTTGTCAATTGAAAATAGATGACTTTGCCCCTTAAAATCGCCATCTATACTGAAAGTATTAGCATGTTTGTATTATCTAAAGAAAAGTTATGTAAACAATTATCAACAGCAGCCCGTTGGGGATAAGCATGACAAATACAATGATGTTGATTTTCAGTTGTTCTCTCTAAGGGCCTGATGATCAAAACCTTGCTTTTGTTACATGTGTAAATATTTAACAAACAGTATAATTAGTTAAGTGCAAAATATTAAACATTATTGAAAGTACAAATATTTTGCAAAAATAATTTCCATCACATCACTGAATAAAATCTTTTAAAGGGATAGGAAAGGCAGAATTAAACTTGCATGATTCAGATAGAGCATGTCATTTTAAGACAATTTTAAATTCACTTCTATATTCAAATGTGTTTCGTTCTCTTGGTATCCATTGTTGAAAAAGAATACCCAAATATCCTACACTAGTGGGAGCTAGCTGCTGATTGTTGACTGCACACATTTGTCTCTTGTGATTGGCTAAGTAGATGTGTTCATCTAGCTGTTAGTAGTAAAATGCTGTTATTTCAGCAAAGGATACCAAGAGAATGAATCAAATTTGATAATAGACGTAAATTGGAAAGTTTTTTTAAATTGTATGTTCTACCCAAATCATGAGAGAAAATATGGGGGTTTTCTGTCCCTTTAAATGTTTTTCTAATATAAAGGTATTGTTCACTGAAACAGAATTGCATGATTTTTATCGTAATGTGGATAGCACAGACAGTATGAGAAGTCAGACTTTATGAAGTTCAGGAAATATATTTTATGAGCCATCTTTTGACATAGATTTGTTCATCCTTTTCATACTTGATAACACCAATTTTCTGTATTACGGGAAGAGTATATCTTACTTTGTTGAAAATTTTACTTCTTCTTTGTTTCCCTCTCCTGGGTTTTAGTTTCAAAGTGATTCAGTTTTAAAAGGACATAGACTTACCATCTCTAGACATTCCTAGGGCAAGACACTTCTGCAGTCTGCAATGTTGGCAACGGTTTCGATTAGTTCTGTCAATTAAACAGTTCCTCTGCCGTGGGCAGGAATAGGAGGCATTGTTTTGTTGACTTCTTCTGAAGAATCCCTGAAAAGAGAACAATTATGTCAATATAAATAAGCAACAATATATACAACAATTAGCAGTTTGAATTATTTCTTTTGGAAATGTATTTATAAATATCTGAGTATATGCAATTATATAAAGGATCCTCATTATTATATGAATTATAATGATTTATAGTGGCTCGCTTAAAGGGACATAAAAGTCAATGTTTCTTTAACCTCTTAATGACCACAGCACTTTTCCATTTTCTGTCCGTTTGGGACCAAGGCTATTTTTACATTTTTGCTGTGTTTGTGTTTAGCTGTAATTTTACTCTTACTCATTTACTGTACCCACATATATTATATACCGTTTTTTTTTTTGCCATTAAATGGACTTTCAAAACCTACCATTATTTTCATCATATCTTATAATTTGCTATAAAAAAATACAAAATATGATGAAAAAAATGGGAAAAAACACACTTTTTCTAACTTTGTCCCCCAAAATCTGTTGCACATCTACAACCACCAAAAAACACCCATGCTAAATAGTTTCTAAATTTTGTCCTGAGTTTAGAAATACCCAATGTTTACATGTTCTTTGCTTTTTTTGCAAGTTTTAGGGCAATAAATACAAGTAGCACTTTGATATTTCCAAACCATTTTTTTTCAAAATTAGCACTAGTTACGGGGGCGGAGCTGCGCCGTGCTGGAGCATGGAAGCAGTGTAACTAAGCTCCGGAGCTGTCGGGCCTTTTATGGCATACAAATGAGCATTTTATAATCTAATATGGCTTTGACCGTCTATACTATGACCCTCTAAATAGCTGGCCTGAGATCTGTAACTAAATCTGGGCATTATGGACTTAATTTCAATATAGAAGATTGCCGGAGCAAAGGTCGCGGCCGCCATCTTGCCGCACATAATATAAGAAGCACTGAAAATAACAGGACACGAACCCGCCGCCTCACTACACAGAGATAACCATCTCCCTTAATCCCTCATCGTGGGCGACTACACTTCTACTCCCGCATGTGACCAGTAAAGGGAGTTGAGTTACGAGCTACACGGCGGTATCAGACCCAGCCGGGCCGACACGTGAGAAGACAGGTATTATTCTGGCATACACAACGCCTAGCTTCTAGGCTCTCACATACAGCACACGGAGATACTACCTCTGAATTCAAAAGCACTTACCGGAGCACTCACTGGGGCCTAATCTGGCAATAGACTAACCTGTGACGTATGTTTAGGGGAACTCGGGCCTACGGACCCGATTTTAGGCCTCAAACAACTGCTTCCCACCACAATTGTACGCATAGTTAGATCATTCCTCGGGTTACGATCCCTCTCACCGCATTGCCTAACAATACGGCCACCCTCAACCATAACATGACCAGCAGAAAAGGCAATAAGTCAGACAAGCAAAACAAACAGTTGGGGCCATCAGTTTCTTCATTTTTTCATCCACACGAACCAACAGTTCCAGAAACTATGCACTCTCAAGAACCAGCACCCACCATCCCGGCTCCTGCTTCTACACAGGACCCTTTACAGTCTATACAATCGCAGATTGCTGGCCTCCCATCTAAATCAGACATTGAATCACTAAAAAAGTTCATCAAAGATGAGATTAAAGATTTAAAGAAAGACCTTAACGAACTAGGCTCTAGAATGGAATTTTTGGAGGACGGCCAAGACCACCTTAACAACATGGTCAGTACAAACTCTAACCAACTGTCTATACATGACTCAATGCTTCAAAGCCTATCTGATAAAATAGAAGACCTCGAAAATCGAGGCCGGAGGAACAATCTGCGAATACGTGGGATCCCAGAGGAGGTCTCACAAGAACAACTTAGAGCATATGTCACAGAACTCTTTCAGTTCCTTCTCCCTCAATCTCCCAATCTTCTGCCAGAAGACATTGAAAGAATACATAGGGCCCTTAGACCTCCCAGCAGACCTCCTGCTCCCCCAAGAGATGTTGTTCTCAAATTTCTGAAATACACTGTAAAAGAAGAGATGTGGCAATCAGCCAGGACCAGAAGAGTAATCCAATTTCACAACCACAATTTGCAGATATTCCAAGATCTCTGCCCTCAAACAATCCAGCGTAGGAGAGAGGTCCGTTTTATAACTAAGGTTCTACAAGAAAACAACATACGATATCGCTGGGGCTTTCCATTTAGCCTTATAATCTCGCACAACGGAGGGCAAGTGATATATAAAAGCTTTCCGGACCTAGACCACATATCAAAAAAACTTAACCTCTCATTTGAGCTGCCACCAGAGACAGTCATAGACCCTCCACTCCTGAGGAATCACCCGGAGGAAGGATCTTCAAGAGAGCAAAGAATTCCTTGGTCTAGGGTGGCCCCCAAGAGGCGCAAGACCGGCCTCTCTACACCAGACGAAGATACCTGACACCTCTAGCAGCGCTACCTCACCTCCCTTCCTTATAGGACATTAGGCTTACAGACTATTACTGTGATTAACGCAGTTGCTATTTTGATCTTAAGCTCCTGTGAACCGACATCAGCCTTGAAGCTCCCAGGGTATCGTATGATCATTTCGAACTCTTGTTTTATTTCACCCTAGTTTAATGTGTTTAACTGTTCAGTTGGGTTCATCTACACTTTTATTATGAATGATATTTCCCGGTCATATACCTTACGAATGCCATAGAAGTTCCCCGACATCATTCCACCCCCTTGAATGGTGTCATGTCAGAACTTCACGACCACCATTTGTTACCATAAAATTTTAAGTTTCTATTTATGCTTGTTTTTTCACATGCTCACATTTAAGCAATCCGTTTTTACTAGAAATGTCATAACTGTTTCTGAATGTCTATATACACCTAATACCAGTCGAATTTTGCATACAATTGTTTTTTTGTACTGTTCATTTATATATCAGTATGTTTATTTCCAAGAATTCTCTGTTTCTATTCAGCAATTGTTCTCACAGATAATACACAGGGTACTACTCACCTCCCGCACTAATACACACATTTACTCTCTACAACATTTAGCTATAATCACCCTATGCTGCTCCCCGGGTGTCCCAGCATCCTATTTAACTATAGTCACCCTTGAATATATAAGATATGACTGTACAACCTAGGACTATCAATTTACTGTCCCATAATGTTAAAGGGCTAAATATCCCCCAGAAGAGATCCCAAGTCTTGAGAGATTATCATAGACTTAAAAGCGACATTATCCTCCTCCAAGAGACCCATTTTAAGAAAGGCAGAGAACCCATGCAGTCCCTTAGGAAATTCGGCCAAGTCTTTCTCTCATCACATTCTACAAAACACAACGGTGTAGGAATTCTAATACGTAAACAGATTCCCTTCCATCTCACTAATATTATTAGAGATAAAGAAGGAAGACTAATAGTGATTACTGGCCGACTATTCAATAAAGTCATAACCATTGCTAACGTATATGCCCCTAACTCTGGAGATGCCCCGTTCTTTCTTAGAACCACTAACATAATTTCTGAAATGTCTAGGGGTTGTCTGATTGTAGGAGGAGATTTTAATTTAGCTTTAAACCCGGATTTAGACTGCTCCTCTGGAACGTCATCCATACCCCAAAAGACGTTAAAATTAATTAAATCCCATATTTCAAAATTAAATGTCCATGATGCCTGGCGAATTCACCACCCAAACGTTAAAGACTATACGTTCTTCTCCCATCCCCATCAAACTTATTCCCGCATTGATTACTTCATTATTGACGTCACTAGCTTAGCCTTAGTCCAATCCTCTAATATCCTCCCCATAACCTGGTCAGATCACGCAATGGTTAGTTGCTCTTTAACTTGGCCCACTTCACAGAGACCAGAACGCACTTGGAGACTTGACGAAACACTACTGACCGACCCAATTTCCAAACTTCACATCCAAGAGAAAATTGAATCCTATTTTCAGTTAAATGTCACACCTGATGTCACCCCCCTTCAAATTTGGGAAGCACATAAGTGCGTTATTAGGGGAGAATTAATCGCGCTCAAAGCGAGAATAACCAAACAAAACTCATTGACACTCAGTAATTTATTAGAAGAACTAGACAAACTCCAAGACACTCATAAGAGACACCCAAAGGCCCATTCGCTACTCGAACATATCACTCATAAACAGAGGCAGTTGGCCCTCCTTTTAGGCCTGGAGGCCAAACGTAGAGCTCTCTTCCTTAGGAGACGATTTTACGAAGGGGGAAATAGACAGGGCAAGCTTCTGGCACGTTTATTACGAAATAAATCCTCTAAGGGATATATTATGACTATAAAAGATAATAAAGGCAAAACTTGGTCCACCTCTTCCGACATAGCAGATAATTTCAAATCCTATTACGAGGACCTATATAATCTAGACAGGAAAAATACCCCACCTTCACCCTCAGACATAACCAACTACCTTACCTCACTTAATCTCCCCTCCTTGACAGAAGACCAAAAACTAAACCTCGAATCCCCCTTCACCTTAAAGGAACTCCGGAAAGCTATCCTCTCCTTCCCGCCTGGCAAAGCCCCAGGCCCAGATGGCTTTGGTCACTCATATTACTCTAAATTTATAGACATCCTTGGTCCCCACCTCCTATCACATTTCTCTGACATTGATAATGACAATTTCTTCCACCCTCAATCCCTCCAAGCTCATATTTCAATAATACCGAAACCAAATAAGCCCCTAGATCATATCCCTAACTATAGGCCTATCTCTCTGCTGAACGCAGATATAAAAATATTCGCTAAAATGTTAGCTATTAGACTAAACCAATACCTCCCCCAGCTCATCCACCAAGACCAAGTTGGCTTCGTCCCACTCAGGGAGGCTAAGGACAACACAGTCCGAAATCTCCACCTACTTATCCATTCCAAAAGACAGGGCCTTCCCGCAGTCTGGTTGTCAACCGATGCGGAGAAGGCCTTTGACCGAGTTCGATGGTCCTTCCTTAGGGCCACATTGAAATCCATGGGACTCGGCGAACTTATGCTCCATAGAATTTTTGCTTTATATAACAACCCCAGTGCTCGAATCTCCCTGAATGGCATCCTGTCCCGTCCCTTCCCAATAACTAACGGCACTAGGCAGGGGTGCCCCTTGTCCCCTTTACTATTTATATGTCTCTTGGAGACTTTTGCTGCTAGAGTCAGACAAAACCCAAACATTAAGGGTATATCAGTTGGGGGTGAAACTTATAAATTATCCCTCTTCGCAGACGACGTGCTGTTTTCCCTCACATCTCCAGATAAGTCAATACCCATACTCCTAGATGAATTGTCACTGTTTCATGAACTAACCAACTTTACCATTAACCAGTCTAAGTCTGAGTATATAGGGATTTCACTACCAGACACCCTTGCCCAACAAATCGAACTCACATGTCCCTTCCGACGGTGCAAAACATCATTGAGATACTTAGGCATTAATCTCACTGCAGACTTAGATTCAACATTTCGCTATAATTATATCCCCCTTAAGACATCCTTAGAACGTGAACTCTCCTCATGGCACTCTAGACACCTATCATGGATGGGTAGAATCAACTCGATAAAAATGACGGCTTTCCCCAGACTCCTTTATGTACTGCAAGCTCTCCCGATCCCTCTCCCACCACGATACCTCACGAATATGCAAAGACTGTTCAACTCCTTTATTTGGGGAGGCAGACACTCTAGAATTAATAATAAGATAATGATATCCCCCCGATTACATGGTGGCCTAGGAGTCCCCAATTTAGAATTATATAGATCTGCCATCTATATCCAAAGGATCCTCGATTGGAGGATACATGGATCTCAAAAACGTTGGGTTCACCTGGAAGAATATCCATATAAAGACCTGAATCTCCGTTCTGTATGCTGGTCCCCCCCGATTTGAAAACATAATCCACAACATAGACAATCCAATAACTAAAGAGACCTTATTACAGTGGGGGAAAACGAACAAAATTAACCCTTACCTTTCATCCAACCCCTCCCCACTCACTTCCCTGACACATAATATTGAGTTTTCTCTGGCTGACTTGGGGACTGTCCCCTCCGACCCACACCATCACTCCGACATTGCGATACACCACCTCTCAGAGAATGAACACTTACTCCCACACACCACACTCCAGGAGCGGAACTTCACTTGGGCCAACAACTGGTTCAACTATAGAAGACTTCACAATTATATTACAACTCATAAATCCAGTAATAACATGCTCAGACCTATGACTAGACTGGAGACGTTGATAACATCACCTACCCCTCTAAGACATACCTTATCTAAAATTTATTCTATTTTAACCCAACCTCCTCCTGGGTACTTACCTGGTGCGATCGAATCATGGGAAAGGGAGTTAGGAGTTATAATTCTTCCCCAAGTAGCATCATCTATATTTATAAACACTATGTCATCCTCTTCATCGGCAGCCCTTCTAGAGATGAATTATAAAATCCTTCATAACTGGTATCTTACACCTAGACGACTATATAAACTATACCCTACAACCGGGAATAGATGCTGGCGCTGCGGGCACTCGGGGAGTGGAATGGGCCACATGTGGTGGTGGTGCAACAGCATCACTTGGTTTTGGAGAACTCTTCTTGGTGAAATTGAGAAAATTTTCCAACTCATACTCCCCTTTGACCCCTTAGTATTTCTTCTAAATAAACACATCAAACTCCCCTCCAAGTCCCATATCATTTTGCTTCGCATATTCACAAATAGTGCTAAAGCACTTATTGCAAAGAACTGGAAATCCCAAGCCCCCCCCTAATATCACAATGTGGAGAAATAAAGTTAGCGATCTTATAGAACTAGAGGAATATAAAGCTTTTAGATTGGACACTAGGGATCATTATATTAATGCACAAAATATGTGGACACAATATATAGCTTCAGAAAGCTCTCTTTAGTCACTCACCCACTACGGAGTTTCCACTTACCTTCACATACTCACCCACTCAGATAGAGAATTTTCAATGATTAACGGTACATTTTTCAGACCTGTTGTGTAATACTGGTTTGAAACTATGATATGGCATGGTAGACAGTTGTTTTCTACTTGTCTATGCTTTGGTTATCTTAACTTCTAATTTTCATGTTTTCAGAAAATGTTACTCTAACTTGATATTTTGACTGTTTTATTTTGTTATTGTCATTTGTGATCTGTATCTCTGAACGGATTTTGTATTCTTGAAATATACCAATAAAAAACAACTTGGAATAAAATTAGCACTAGTTACATTGGGACACTAATATCTTTCAGGAATCTCTGAATATCCATTTTTAGAAGACATCCCAAAGTATTGATCTAGGTCCATTTTGGTATATTTCATGCCACCATTTCACCGCCAAATGCGATCAAATAAAAAAAAAAAAGTTCAGTTTTTCACAAATTTTTTCATAAACTTTAGGTTTATCACTGAAATTATTTACAAACAACTCATGAAATTATGGTATAAATGGTTGTAAATGCTTCTCTGGGATCCGCTTTGTTCATAAATAGCAGACATATATGGCTTTGGCTTTGCTTTTTGGTAATTAGAAGGCTGCTAAATGCCACTGTGCACCACACGTGTATTATGCCCAGCAGTGAATGGGTTAATTAAGGAGCATGTAGGGAGCTTCTATGGTTAATTTTAGCTCTAGTGTAGTGTAGTAGACAACCCCAAGTATTGATCTAGGCCCATTTTGGTATATTTCATGCCACCATTTCACCGCCAAAAGCGATCAAATAAAAAAAAATTGTTCACTTTTTCAAACTTTTGGTTTCTCACTAAAATTATTTACAAACAGCTTGTGCAATTATGGCACAAATGGTTTTAAATGCTTCTCTGGGATCCCCTTTGTTCAGAAATAGCAGACATATATGGCTTTTGCGTTGCTTTTTGGTAATTAGAAGGCCGCTAAATGCTGCTGCGCATCACACGTGTATTATGGCCAGCAATGAAGGGGTTAATTAGGTAGTTTGTAGGGAGCTTGCAGGGTTAATTTTAGCTTTAGTGTAGAGATCAGCCTCCCACCTGACACATTCCACCCCCTGATCCCTCCCAAACAGCTCTCTTCCCTCCCCCACCCCACAATTGTCCCCGCCATCTTAAGTACTGGCAGAAAGTCTGCCAGTACTAAAATAAAAAGGTATCTTCAAATATTTTTTTTTTTAATAGCATATTTACATATGCTGCTATGTAGGATCCCCCCTTAGCCCCCAACCTCCCTGATTCCCCCAAAATAGCTCACTAACCCTCCCCCTCTGCCTTATTGGGGGCCATCTTGGGTACTGGCAGCTGTCTGCCAGTACCCAGTTTGCAAATAAAAATGTTTTTTATTACTTTGTTTTTATTTTTTTCTGTAGTGTAGCTTCCCCCCACAGACAAATATCCCACCAGCCAAACCGATCATCAAATCAAATAAAATTCCCCCCTTTATCCCCACTTCTAACAAAAAAAATTCTGTAGCGTAGTGGTTCCCACCCGCTCCCTCCCCGTGCACGCGCCCGCCCGGCCTCCCCGTGCACGTGCGCGCATCCGTGCTCGCCCCCGGTCGTCCCCGCCCACGATCCCGCCCCCCTCTGCATCACAAAGGCCATCGATGGCCGCCACCCGCCTCCCACACCGGCTCCCACCCACCAACGAACTTAGCCGTTAATGTCCGGTGCAGAGAGGGCCACAGAGTGGCTCTCTCTGCATCGGATGGCTAAAAATGGTTATTGCAGGATGCCTCGATATCGAGGCATCACTGCAATAACCGGAAAGCAGCTGGAAGCGAGCAGGATCGTCCTCAGGCGTTAACTGCCTTTTTTTTTAGGACTTACCCTGCACGTCCTCGGTCGTTAAGGGGTTAATAATTCAGATAGTACATACATAATTAAACAACTTTACAATTTACTTATCCATTTTGCTTCATTCTCTTAGTATCTTTTCTTGCAAGAACAATAATGTACAACTGGGAGATAGCTGAGCACATTGGTAAGCCAATAACAAGAAGTATATATGTGCAGCTACCATTCAGCAGCTAGCTCTTAGCTCCTGAGCCTAAATAGGTATGCTTTTTAGCAAAGGGTACTAAGGGAATGAAGGCATATAAGGAACAGAAGTAAGTTGAAAAGTTGTTTACATTTGTATGCTTTATGTGGATCTCAAAAGAAAAAAAAGGGTTTCATGTCCCTTTAACTCTTTTGTAATGTTCTACTGTCGGACACTTTAATGAATATTATATTACAGTAGCATACCCTCAGTAACATATAAAAAAAATCCCAAAACATCTCTTCAAACACTTTCAAAAAACAGAACAAGAAAGAATAATAATAAGGAAAAAAATTACATGAACTTAAAATTGTAGATGACCTTAAAATGTCCTGTATAACCTTAAAGGGACAATCTACTCCAGAATTGTTATCATTTAAAAAGATAGATAATCCCTTTATTACCCATTGACCAGTTTTGCATAATCAACACTGTTATATTAATACACTTTTTACCTCTGTTATTTCCTTGTATCTAAGCCTCTGCAGACTGCCCCTTTATCTCAGTTCTTTTGGCAGTTGTGCATTTTAGCAAATCAGTGCTGACTCATAAATAACTACCTATATGACACACGTGAACTAGCGATGTTTAGCTGTAAAAAAAAAAAATCTGTAGAATTCACTGAGATAAGAGGCAGCATTCAAGAGCTTAGTAATTAGCATATGAGCCTCCCTAGATTAAGCTTTCAACAAAGAATACCAAGAGAACAAAGTAAATTGGACAAATCATGAAAGTTTATTTTTGACTAGACAGCCCCTTTAATATTTTAATTTCTTTGTTAACCAGTGGGTGCATGAAGACCCTTTGTAACTAGGCCATTTCTTCAGTATGCAATAGACACAAGTGATGCCCAGACCAAGTAAGGTGATGGCCAGACTAAGTAAGAGTCACCCTAGTAATGAGGAGCTAGTGCTAATCTAAATATTTGCAATTTAGGGACCTGCTAAACCATCCTGGAGCTCTCCTGAATACCACAATACCTCACACCCTCAAATGATTCCTGATATGAATCAAAGACCCTCCTTACCCTACTTAGGACCTTGAAAAAAAAAAACATTCTACATATATCTTTGAATTCTAAGAGACTGATGGATCATTGTCTAAAACTGGAAGTGTAGGAGACTGGTATGTACTTTCTAGGTTTAATACATTTGTTTGAGTGAATGTAGAGTTGTAATTAGCCTCCCTTTATAGCACTTTGGCAGTCATTGGCTGTTTCTAATTTTATCTTTCAATGATAAGGTTCCAAAAGTCTTTGACATTTCTTTTTGATTAAATTAATTTATTGGCCTTCACTTTTTAAAGTTAAGCTTACTTGCAACTGGATCTGGTAGATCTCCAGGCAGATATATTATTTAGAGGCTTACTTCCTCCTTCAGGGCTGAAGCTCACTTGGTGTGTGGATGTGATTTTAGAACTTTGTTCTTGTTGCTATAGCAACAGCAAGATTCTTAACATTGTGACTGTAAAATCCTTTTGGATACATTTTAAGATAAAAGCACTTCTGGGAAAATACATTTTTAATGTGGCTGCTACATGTAATAGTCTGAAATTAATAAAGATATAAAGCATAAAGCACCATTTTCGTAAAGTGGAGCTTAACTTAGTCTGCATGTGTTCTGTCCTACAGTTAAAAATTATCAACACATATGCTAAGGATTTATAAATTAATTTAAATGTGCATTTTGAAGCTTATTTTAAAATAATGACAAAACACACAATTTCAGACATAAGTGTTTACATTTTCAATAAACAAAGATATTTAATACAAGAAATGTTGTCATCTTAGGTAAATATTGCTTTGATAAAGCAGAGACAGAGATGAATAATAACTTTTTTAACATAATCACAAATTACAGTGTATCACCTTTTATTTTAAGGTTTAAAGACAAATAAAAAAAATAGTTTTTAGACAACTTTACATTCTTGCACAAATCTCAGTAAATCCATACATTTTGATAGTAATAAATAAATACACAGGACATTTGGGACTTTAACACCATTCATGATATCACCGATCTCATCACATTTGGTATCATAAGTTAAATTACTAGTGACACCAAATCTTCTTCTCACAAGCCTCACTCCATCAGTTTACTTTACTTCAACAGAGGTTGGCAACAATATACTTAAATGTACAACTAAACTGACCAGTGAGAATCAAGAAATAAAATAAATAAAAAAATTCACGTAGGAAGAAGAAAATTAAAGTCCCAGATCAAAACAGGTTTAAGAAAATAAAAATTAGGATTATAACGGAGATGAAAGTTTGATGAATATGTTGAATGGATGGGTGTGTGATGGTTTGATGCATAGCAAATGTACTTTTGTATAGAGTTATGTATCTATAAATGTATAACATTGACATCAAAGCATTTAACCTTTCTAGCAGAATCATTTTGTTCCTTTGAATATTGTAATGACTATGACTTTTGCACAAATTGGATCCACATTCTAATATACTAATGTCAAGAATATTTATTTGTCAAACTGCAAACTTTGATGCTACTTGTTTACATTTAATTTTATATGTGAGAGTTCTAAGAATCATAATAAAAATATGAATATATCTTGTTTGATATAAATAATTAAAAATATAAACAAGAGAGATAGTGAATTGCAGTCGTTCTTCACAATTGGAGATTTATTATTTTTACAGGAATTTGGTTTTTTTTAATGATCACTAGAAATAGATGAGTTTTTCAAAACCTTAAAAGAAAATCGGAAATTTAGAAACAATCACTAATACTGTATCAGCTATCATTCTTCTTACTTTCCATCACATTTGTATGAATATGGATATTCAGCTTGTCTGGATTTAAATGGTAGCAGTATTATTGATACTTTTAATATGATATTCAAAGCATATAATGGAATTTGTTGAATATGACAGTATTCTTGACATTTGACTCAAATGAAATGTTTCAAATTCAGTGACAAAATTATCAGATAAGAAATATTTAAAAATACATATTATCATATGCATTCTATATAGACAACTGAGGGTGGTAAATGATTGTCATGAAGACTATCTAGACAAATATAAGCAATGAAAAAGAAAATTAATTTACTTTAACCCCTTAATGACCACAGCACTTTTCCATTTTCTGTCCGTTTGGGACCAAGGCTATTTTTACATTTCTGCGGTGTTTGCGTTTAGCTGTAATTTTCCTCTTACTCATTTACTGTACCCCCACATATTATATACCGTTTTTTTCGTCATTAAATGGACTTTCTAAAGATACCATTATTTTCATCATATCTTATAATTTACTATAAAAAAATTATAAAATATGTGGAAAAAAATGGAAAAAAACACACTTTTTCTAACTTTGACCCCCAAAATCTGTTGCACATCTACAACCACCAAAAAACACCTATGCTAAATAGTTTCTAAATTTTGTCCAGAGTTTAGAAATACCGAATGTTTACTTGTTCTTTGCTTTTTTTGTAAGTTATAGGGCCATAAATATAAGTAGCACTTTGCTATTTCCAAACCATTTTTTTTCAAAATTAGCGCTAGTTACATTGGGACACTGATATCTTTCAGGAATCCCTGAATATCAATTGACATGTATATAATTTTTTTAGTAGACATCCCAAAGTATTGATCTAGGCCCATTTTGGTATATTTCATGCCACCATTTCACCGCCAAATGCGATCAAATACAAAAAAACGTTCACTTTTTCACAAATTTTTTCACAATCTTTTGGTTTCTCACTGAAGTTATTTACAAACAGCTTGTGCAATTATGGCATAAATGGTTGAAAAATCTTCTCTGGGATCCCCTTTGTTCATAAATAGCAGACATATATGGCTTTGGCATTGCTTTTTGGTAATTAGAAGGCCGCAAAATGCCGCTGCGCACCACACGTGTATTATGCCCAGCAGTGCAGGGGTTAATTAGGGAGCTTGTATGGAGCTTGTAGGGTTAATTTTAGCTTTAGTGTAGTGTAGTAGACAACCCAAAGTATTGATCTAGGCCCATTTTGGTATATTTCATGCCACCATTTCACCGCCAAATGCGATCAAATAAAAAAAAAAAGTTCCCTTTTTCACAAACTTTAGGTTTCTCACTGAAATTATTTACAAACAGCTTGTGCAATTATGGCACAAATGGTTGTAAATGCTTCTCTGGGATCCCCTTTGTTCAGAAATAGCAGACATATATGGCTTTGGTGTTGCTTTTTGGTAATTAGAAGGCCGCAAAATGCCACTGCGCACAACACGTGAATTATGCCCAGCAGTGAAGGGGTTAATTAGGTAGCTTGTAGAGAGCTTGCAGGGTTAATTTTAGCTTTAGTGTAGAGCTCAGCCTCCCACCTGAAACATCAGACCCCCTGATCCCTCCCAAACAGCTCTCTTCCCTCCCCCATCCCACAATTGTCCCCGCCATCTTAAGTACTGGCAGAAACTCTGCCAGTACTAAAATAAAAGGTATATTTGGGCTTTTTAGTTTGTTTTTTTTTTTAGCATATTTACATATGCTGCTGTGTAGGGTTCCCCCTTAGCCCCCAACCTCACGGATCCCCACCAAACAGTTGTCTAACCCTCCCCCTCTGCCTTAATGGGCGCCATCTTGGGTACTGGCAGCTGTCTGCCAGTACCCAGTTAAGATAAAAGTGTTGGTTTTTTTTTTACAAAAAATCCCTTTTTCTGTAGTGTAGCTTCTCCCCCCACCCAAGACCAACCCTCCACCACTCCAAAATCACTTTGTTTATTATTTGATTATTTTGGTGCCCTTTTGCCCCACATGTGTATTTAAACGTTTCTGTAGTATAGCGGCTCCCACCCGCTCCCGCCCCGTGCACGCGCCCGCCCGCCGCCCCCCCGTGCACGTGCGCGCGCCCGCGCGCGCCCCCCGTCAGCTCCGCCCCCGATCCCGCCTCCCTCCACCTTAAACAGCACACCGATGGCCGCCCACCCGCCTCCCAAGTCGGCTCCCACCCACCAACGATACCGGCCATCGATGTCCGCTGCAGAGAGGGCCACAGAGTGGCTCTCTCTGCATCGGATGGCCATTTAAGGTTATTGCAGGATGCCTCCATATCGAGGCATCACTGCAATAACCGGAAAGCAGCTGGAAGCAATCAGGATCGCTTCTAGCTGCTTTCCACACCGAGGACGTGCAGGGTACGTCCTCAGGCGTTAACTGCCTTTTTTTTGAGGACGTACCCTGCACGTCCTCGGTCATTAAGGGGTTAAGGTAGAAGAAAGCAGGTTATAAAGAAGAATTAAAGGGACATTAAACTACTGGGTACCACTACAGTAGCATGGTTACTACTCACTACACCATTGTATTTACTTCTGTGACTGTAGCTGTCTTCAAAGTCATTCTCTTATTTAACCTCTTAGAATTATCATTTAGTGAAGATCTGCATTGTCACACTGGGTGCCGCCATCTTGGAGCTTATTTTTGTTAGGTAACTTTTAAACTGTGCAAAAAAATGCAGACATGTAACACTTCTGTTCTCTTTTATGTGAGCTAAACTGTACAGTACAGTTGACAAAAAGCCAGATCTGAGTGCACTGCTCCTATCACAGGATGCAACAATAACTGAGCTACAAGATGGCGGCGCCCAGTATAAAATGCAGAGTTTTAACAGCTGGATTCTGTAATCAGTTAAAATAAGAGAAAGGCTTTAATAAAGGGCTGCAGGTACAGGAGGAAATGCAGAATTATGGTGAGTAGTAACCAACCTACTGTAGTTCTACAGTTTAATATCCCTTTAACCCAAATTATAATGATTTTTTTTTCTTCACAAATACAAGCATTGGGTAAATTAACAATTTAGCATTATATAGAAATGTAGCAAGAAACAAACACCTAGATTACAAGTTTTGCGTTACGGTCGGTACAGCTTTTAACACTGAAAAAATGGCCATTATGCTGGAAAGGCCAGGAACGCATATTATGAGTCACGGCGGTATAGCTATACCACAAGCATTTTTGCTTACGGTATTACAGTTTCATTTTAGCCTGTAATGCAAGGTCCATTCCGCACTCAAAAAATGACGTTTTAGTGTGGGATTTTCATAGTGCCGGTATTACAGGTTGTGCAGTCTGGCTAAAATGCCTATAATGACACAATCCATACCAGTAGTTATGGATTTTGCAAAAAACTAAAATGTTTCACAAAACTCATAACTAAAATGTTACAAAGTACACTAACACCCATAAACTACCGATTAACCCCAAAACTGCCCCCCTCCTGCATCGCAAACACTATATTAAACCTATTAACCCCTAATCTGCCACCCACCCACATTGCGACTATTAAATAAACCTATTAACCCCTAATCTGCCGCCCACCCACATCGCGACTATTAAATATACCTATTAACCCCTAATCTGCCGCCCACCCACATTGCCAACACTATTTAAATATATTAACCCCATAACCTCTGGCCTCCTACATTGCCGACACTAAATAAACCTATTAACCCCTAAACTGCCAGCCCCCAAATCGCAAAACACGAAAATTAAACTATTAACCCCTAAATCTAACACCCCCTTAACTTTAAATTAAAATTACAATATAACTATATTTAAATAAATAATACACCTAAGTTTAAACTATAAATTAACCTAACATAACTATTCTATTTGATTTGAACAGTCAATAGGATTTCAGTAGCTTTCATCCTATTGGCTTTTTTGAACAGCCAATAGGATTTCAGAATCTCTCATCCTATTGGTTGATTTGAATTTGAAGAATCAAATCAGCCAATAGGAATGCAAGGTACGCCATTTTGAAATTGCTATCTTGCATTCAACTTTAGTGTATGGCGGTGGACGTATGAAGAGGACGCTCCACTCAGGATGGGATTGGCTTCCAGGATAGCTCCGCTCCGCGCTGCCGGGATGAAGATAGAAGACGTCCCCGAGATGGATGAAGACTTCTTGCCGCCTGGATGAAGATGGATGTCCGGACTTCAGGAACCATGAGTAGATTTAATCGAGTTAGTGTTAGTTTTTTTTTCTTTTTTTTGGGTGTTTTTTTTTTTAGATTAGGACTTTGGGCAATTGCAAAAGAGCTGAATGCCCTTTTAAGGGCAATGCCCATACATATGCCCCTTTAGGGGCAATGAGTTAGGTTTTTTATTTTGGGGGTTGGTTGTTGTGGTGGGTTTTACTGTTGGGGGGATTTTTTTACAGATAAAAGAGCTGTTAAACTTAGGACAATGACCTACAAAAGGCCCTTTAAAGGGCTATTGGTAGTTTATTGTAGGCTGAGTGGGGGGCTTTATATTTTTATAGGGCTATTAGATTAGGTGTAATTGTTTTTATTTTTGATAATTTTGTTTAATATTTTTGTAAGCTTGGTGTTTTTTACTTTTTGTAATTAAGTGTTTATTATTTTTTGTCATTTTAGATTTTTTTTATTTATTTTGTAGTGTTAGTTGTTTTTAAATTTGTAATTTCAATGTTTTAATTGGTAGTATTTTTTTTATTTTATTAGAATAGTTATGTTAGGTTAATTTATAGTTTAATGTTAGGTTTATTTTTATTTCACAGGTAAGTTTTTATTTATTTAAATATAGTTATATTGTAATTTTAATTTAAAGTTAGGGGGGGTGTTAGGTTTAGGGGTTAATAATTTAATTTAGTGTTTTGCAATGTGGGGGGGGCTGGCAGTTTCGGGGTTAATAGGTTTATGCAGTGGCGGTGATGTGGGGGGGCTGGAGGTTTAGGGGTTAATAGGTTTATTTAGTAGCAGCGATATGGGAGGCCAGGGGTTTAGGGGTTAATAATTTTATTTAGTGGCGGCGATGTCGGGGAGCAGCCGATTAGGGGTTAATAGCTTTTATTAGTTTTGGCGACGTGGGGAGCGGCCGATTAGGGGTTAATAACTTTATTTAGGTGTCGGCAATGTCGGGGGCGGCGGATTAGGGGTGTTTAGACTAGGGGTTTATGTTAGGGTGTTAGGTTTAAACGTAACTAATTTCCCCATAGACATCAATAGGGTTGCGTTATGGAGATTTTTCATTCTGCACTTCAGGTGTTAGTTTTTTTTCTAACACTCTCTCCCCATTGATGTCTATGGGGGAAAGCGTGCACAAGCACGTCAAATCAGCCCTTGGCTTTTGTGTGGTATGGAGCTTAATACCACCATATCGCACGCACAAGGAGGCTTTTCAGTAACTCGTAATGGCAGTGCTATGGAGAGTTAAATATCGCAACTTTTTTGGCGTTTTGCACGCTGTTTAACGGAAAACTCGTAATCTAGGCGAAAGATTGCTAAAGTGTAATTAATATATATAGTAGAATACTTTAAAGTCAGCACCAAATGATTTGAACAATAATATCTCCAGTGTAAGCTATTTTACAGGTGAAAGTAGTCTTGTTTGCATGATCTAAACCAATCTTTATGTTCAGGTTGTATTTTCCACAAAGTAATATTTTTGTCAGACAGAAATTTATCTAAGGAAAATATAATACTCCCTAAAATTATGATATATAGAGATTATAGATACATGAAATGACTTAGCTTAACATTTGTTCGTCAATCCAGTTATTAAAAATAAAAAATATATTAAAAAAAGACCTGGGGGTCAATTTATTAAGGTGCGGACGTACATGATGTACATGTATCGTATCATATCTGCCGCACATCGATAAATGCTGAGAGCATACGCTGTCGGCATTTTTCATTGCACCAGCAGTTCTGGTGAACTTCTGGTGCAATGCTGCCCCCTGCAGATTGGGGGCCACTAGCAGGGGGTGTAAATCAATCCGATCATATCTGATTGGGCTGGTTGCTTTCTTTCACCTCAGAGGTGCCGGACAAGTTAAGGAGCAGCGGTCTTAGGCAGACCTCAAGCAGAGTAGTTCTGAGTGGGTCGGAAGCAGCATCCGCTGCTTCATAAATCGATCCCTTAGACTTAAGTGTAAAATTAAAGCCAATTTATATAAAATACTGTTAAACATTTCTAAGCAGTTAATTTCTAAGAATTAGAGGTCAGACAGGATACCCACTGTGTCTGATTGGAAGAAACATATAGGACAATTCCTGTTGTTAGAACAATACTATTTTCTTAAGACTTATACTATAATATGATGTTTATCTAAAAAGATAATAACATATAACAGATATTAAAGCCCTCCTCTATATGAAATGTATTCCTTAGTATTTGAATATAACAACTAAGAGGTAATTTTGCATACTATATTTTTAAGGCAGCATCCTTCCTATTGTAAAATAGTATTTACTTTATAAGGATGGGTCACCATTGTAATCGCTGTCGCTTGTTAGCTTTGGTTACAACATGGCAGATTTACTTATTACTTGTTTTTCTCTTGTTTTTATTGTTTTCTTTTGTTTTGATTTCATGATTTATATCATATTTTCACTTGCTCATCTAGATTAGATTTTTTATTTAAGACTTCTCCTTTAATGTTGCTAAGTATAAATCACAAATATTCATATGCCAATTTTTCTTTTGAAGTTTGTGGACCTAATCTGAACGGAGATTGAACTCTATTTGGAGAAACATAAATAGACAACTGAAATCTAAAATATGTCAGCGACTTCCATATACTTTTGTATTATTATTGATAACTAATAAAATCTTATATTAAAAAAAAAGATTCTTGCTACTCTGCTGTCAAACACAAAAAAGACAATATGTTTATTTTATTATATTTATTCTTTATCAACAAATGAGAGTGTGGTAAATAAATGTCATAAAGACTATTTAAGCAAATAAAAGTAAATAAAAATTAATATTACTGTAGACAAAAGCAGGTTCTAAAGAAGAATCGAAGGGAGTTAGTGAATCTCTGCATCTTCACACTGGGTGCGGCCATCTTGGAGCAATCCAAATATTTTGTAACGAATAATCGGGGAGATTCATTTCCCAGAATATTCATTAGCTGCACTATTCCGTATTCTTTTTGGTTTAAACTAAATTAAATATTTGTAGAACATTTACATTTGTTTTCTTTAAACAAATGTAAATGTTCCAAAGCTACAGGTGAAAAAAGTTCACCTGTAGCTTTATACTTACCTATAGCGCACTGGAGAGTTGCACTAACCTGCTCTTCTTCTTCACAGAACCCTGGCCGCGCTAACAGAAGGCTTTAAGAAGCCACGCTAACAGGAGAATTTAAGAAGCCACACTAACAGGAGGTTTTAAGAAGCCACGCTAATAGGAGTTCTTTAGTACAGGCCCTGAGAGCCGCCGCGCTATGTCTCCTGTTAGCACGGCCGGGGCACTGTGAAGAAGAGGAGCGGATTAGCGTGGCTCTCCAGCGCATTAAGGGTAAGTATTTAACCCCTTAAAGGTAATTTAAAGAAAACAAATGCTAACAAATTTCGTCTGTATTTTTAGTTTTCTTTAAATTTCCATTGGTGCATTCATTTGAATATGCGTTTAATTAAAACAAATATACATTTTTTGTTAGGAATTTGCATTTGTAACAAAGCAATTTCACATCTCTACTTTTAATGGATAGCACAGGAAGCTTATATTGCAAGTAAAGAGTTTCGTCTTGCTCTTAAGCTCAATAGAAAATACAAATGTAAAATTTAGTGCTTTTTTAGACCTGAAGTATTAATAATAGTATAGCACAGAACAACATGAAGAACTCAACTACTTGAATTTTACAGCTCGCCCCTATAAAAGTCTATTCCCTAAGGGATTAAGGGCACCAGTACTATCTGACATGCAGATGTTAGTGCATCCTAGACTTAAACTCAAGAGACAAAAAATGACTTTGGACTTGTAATATGAACACAAAAACAGAAGTGCTTTTGACTGCACTCAAGTGATTTTTATGCAAAATACCAATAATATTGTGCTCCACTTGTAATCTAGACATATATAGTTGCATTATGAATTTAGATTTTTAGTCCTTTAAGCTCTGTAACCAATAGGAGGAAATGTCTACTTCAATTTCTGTTTCTCACAGGACAGGCAATAAATCGAAATTTTATTTTGTTAATAATATTGAATTATGCAATTTTTAAAGAAACTTCAATGGAGTGATTAATCATCAAGGTAAGTACCACACACACCTCAATATTCACACAGACCCAGAAACGACCTGCTTAAGATATTGCTTCCTGTATCCAATAATGCAATGCTACCCTCTCAGTAGTAACATTACTGATTATCATAGCAAACTTCTAGCCTGGTCGCTGACCTTAGTAAGCTTGCCTACCTACCTGTATGCAACCAATGCTTATGCACAATTGTGCAATAAGTGGGAAGTTAGTTAGGGAAGAGATGCACATGTCTCACCTTGAAGTCACCCCTGACCGGTTCTGTTTCTTTGTGCATGATGAGGTTATGCTGCTTTCCCCCAAGGAGGCAGAGGACAGGAGTGGTCTGGGTCTGACAGTGACTGACTCAGTCACTGAAGTGCTGCCCCTTGTTAAGTGCTGCCTGGGTCCGTGGGACCCACTTGGTCCCATGATTGAGCAGGCTCTGGACCCAGAAACATAAAAACTGAACAAATACAGAGACAACATGACTATGACATTTGAAGTAATGAGAGCACTTGCTGCAGATGGTGCTGAAAAAATGAAGGACCAGGACAACACATGTATTTATAAAGCAACTCTATAATGGCTAACATACAAAAACATTGTATTAGCCTTTTAGAACTACCAAAGTTTTTTTCAAATAGTTATCGTTAGCTAGCAAATATTTTGAAACCAGTTTTGGTTCATAATAATATAATAAGACTAGGGATGATAGGCATGTTCTATGACAAATGATTACCATTTGAATACAGTTCTAAAACATGTGAATCAAGATGAAGGTATGTGATAGCAGTAACTAAGAAATAATATGCATCAGGGCCAGCTCTATAACGGGTCCAAGTAGGATCATGGGACCCAGGCAGAACTTAATAGGTATAGCACATGGGAAGAGTGTGGTTTCCTTAAATAATGTAAAAGTGCCTAAGACATCTGTTTACATCTATGTATCCCTTTGTCTTTATGATGATTTAATGTAGTGCTATAGCGGGGTTTAGATTATGGTGAAAAGAGATTTGCGGAGCTATCCAACCTCAAGCGCACCTTTCGTGGTGTTAGCGCTCAATATTTATAATGTTTTTGAGCTCCAATCTAGTCCTATCAGTTCAATTCCTTAAGCTAGCCCTTTTATATATAATATATATATATATATATATATATTTATATATATATATATATATATATATATATATATATATATATACAGGGAGTGCAGAATTATTAGGCAAATGAGTATTTTGACCACATCATCCTCTTTATGCATGCTGTCTTACTCCAAGCTGTATAGGCTCGAAAGCCTACTACCAATTAAGCATATTAGGTGATGTGCATCTCTGTAATGAGAAGGGGTGTGGTCTAATGACATCAACACCCTATATCAGGTGTGCATAATTATTAGGCAACTTCCTTTCCTTTGGCAAAATGGGTCAAAAGAAGGACTTGACAGGCTCAGAAAAGTAAAAAATAGTGAGATATCTTGCAGAGGGATGTAGCACTCTTAAAATTGCAAGCTTCTGAAGCGTGATCATCGAACAATCAAGCGTTTCATTCAAAACAGTCAACAGGGTCGCAAGAAGCGCAAAATAACTGCCCATGAACTGAGAAAAGTCAAGCGTGCAGCTGCCAAGATGCTACTTGCCACCAGTTTGGCCATATTTCAGAGCTGCAACATCACTGGAGTGCCCAAAAGCACAAGGTGTGCAATACTCAGAGACATGGCCAATGTAAGAAAGGCTGAAAGACGACCACCACTGAACAAGACACACAAGCTGAAACGTCAAGACTGGGCCAAGAAATATCTCAAGACTGATTTTTCTAAGGTTTTATGGACTGATGAAATAAGAGTGAGTCTTGATGGGCCAGATGGATGGGCCCGTGGCTGGATTGGTAAAGGGCAGAGAGCTCCAGTCCGACTCAGACGCCAGCAAGGTGGAGGTGGAGTACTGGTTTGGGCTGGTATCATCAAAGATGAGCTTGTGGGGCCTTTTCCGGTTGAGGATGGAGTCAAGCTCAACTCCCAGTCCTACTGCCAGTTTCTGGAAGACACCTTCTTCAAGCAGTGGTACAGGAAGAAGTCTGCATCCTTCAAGAAAAACAGGATTTTCATGCAGTACAATGCTCCATCACACGCGTCCAAGTACTCCACAGTGTGGCTGGCAAGAAAGGGTATAAAAGAAGAAAATCTAATGACATGGCCTCCTTGTTCACCTGATCTGAACCCCATTGAGAACCTGTGGTCCATCATCAAATGTGAGATTTACAAGGAGGGAAAACAGTACACCTCTCTGAACAGTGTCTGGGAGGCTGTGGTTGTTGCTGCACGCAATGTTGATGGTGAACAGATCAAAACACTGACAGAATCCATGGATGGCAGGCTTTTGAGTGTCCTTGCAAAGAAAGTTGGCTATATTGGTCACTGATTTGTTTTTGTTTTGTTTTTGAATGTCAGAAATGTATATTTGTGAATGTTGAGATGTTATATTGGTTTCACTGGTAAAAATAAATAATTGAAATGGGTATATATTTGCTTTTTTGTTAAGTTGCCTAATAATTATGCACAGTAATAGTCACCTGCACACACAGATATCCCCCTAAAATAGCTATAACTAAAAACAAACTAAAAACTACTTCCAAAACTATTCAGCTTTGATATTAATGAGTTTTTTGGGTTCATTGAGAACATGGTTGTTGTTCAATAATAAAATTAATCCTCAAAAATACAACTTGCCTAATAATTCTGCACTCCCTGTATACACTGTATATATATATATATATATATATATATATATAAGTATATATATATATATATATATATTAACTACAAGTAGAAGAGCTTTTTCAGGCACAGACAAAAGCTTAATAGCTTGTCTTATGGCAGATCACCACATGGACGCAGCCTCTTTTTGCCCAAATGTGCTTTTCACACAAACAAGCTATCCTAAAGTATATCAGTCTGATCCCGCCTATACAGGTCAGTCCAGCCCCGAAAAGCCAGGCAATTCTCCTCTGAACAAGGAACATGGTAGCCCCAGAACAATTGTTTCAGCCTTCTTGGGCCTCTGAGGTGCAGCCATAATCCCTCTAGGAATATCTTTACATTTTAGCTCACCCAGATGCATATTAGAAAAACTACCCCATTTCTATTGAATGGATGAAATAAAGAATATTCTCCAATAAATTAAGCAACTAATGACAAAAGTATTCTAAATTGAAATGAATATGCCTACATGTTTATTATTCATCCCAAGAGCTCATGTAAATCTGAAATGTTGTATCATACAAGACATAGATAATATAATAAAAAGTTTACAAAATTACATCTTATGAAACAACTACCGTCAAATACTATAAATATTGGTCATGTACCACAAAAACAATAAAATATCACTATAGATGACAAATCATCTCTATCAATGGTTTTAAATGTGTTCATAGCATTTCCAATGTATTTCGAAAGCCATTAGGTTTTACTGCTCCTGTTAGGGCTCAAGGAAAATATTACAAGAAATGTGTCATGTGGTGTTTAGCAATGGAAAAAAATAATATTTTTTGGGTCTTAAATCGGGATCCTTAAAATTTATGTGGTTTAAAATTGGAGTACAGTTACTGTGGCTATATATTATTTTTTTCTATGATGTACTAGACACTAGTTATGGCAGCCATTTTTAGCAGCAATTGTGAGGGTATCAGTCTGATAGATAGGGACCCATTTATTAAACTGCATATAGGGCCATAGTCTGTAAAACCACTGATAGTCATAGATAATAATCTTTTAATTCTTTCTGAGCCTTACAGTTAATACAGATTTGATCTATTGTTTACTAGAATTTAGTTTGGTTAAACATAAATCAGCACGTGAGGATCCTATGCATCTATAATTGATGTATAAGTGTTTTAATAAAAAAAAGTCAAATATTTGTAATATGTATGGATATTATTGCAACATTATTGTTGTTGATTTCATAAAAAAAGAATGGTGCCTGCTGTTTACTTATTTGCCATTCCATAATAAAATAAAATAATATATGATTCCTAATCCAAATCCAGTAATCCTGTAAATTTTGTTTGCAAATCTTACGCTGTAATTTGTTAAAGGATTTTACAAAGCTTTTTACTATACATAATTTAACATTTTGGACCAGATTATAATTGGGGCAGTATTTAACACTCTAGCTCGCTCGCTAATTCCGATAAGAAGTAAGCTTTTTGCGCAGGTCGGGTAGCGATTGTATTACAGGTTGAAAGTAAAAAGTTTTCGCTTGTGCACTAATAAATACCCAAAACGTATTTATGTCTTTATGTACAACTAAGTTTAAAGATATGGTTCAACAGCTAAAAACATATGAAAAATACTTTATACTCAGCGATTTTAATTTTCTTCTAACAATTCATACACTGGTTCTGAAGAGGACTCATGAAAAACTTGGTACAGCAAGTTGCTTTTAAGTTATAATGGTCCAATTCAATTAATGTGATATGTCATTCACACTTATTTCAATAGTCTGATATGTCATTCACACTTCTTAATAGCCTTGAAAAGTTAAACCTAGGTCATTCTTTTTCCTATTCTGTAATTCTAACTTTAAGTGATATGTCACATACACTGTAGTATGACTACATTTCTGGATAAGGTTCAAACTATTTTATTTCTTTTAGAATTAAATAATCTATTTAGCCATAGTCCAGTTATCATTAGCCTGACATGTACAGATGAAGATGGGAAATGAAAGACAGTCCATAATTTAATATGTACATTAAAAATGGGAAGAAACGTTGTCAATGACAGAAAATACACTTATATGTTTATTTGTTATTACTATATTGATATTTCCGATAGATTTCACAATGCATTTTGGACCCATAAGAATACATGCACCTAGGGACATGAGTTTCCAAAAAATTAAGGGCCAGATTACAAGTGGAGTGCTAAATAGCGCTTTCAAGAAAGCGATTTTAGCGCTCCACTTTGTAATACCAGAGACGGCATTAGAACATCCCGCAACAAAGGGGTAAGTAGTGCAGAGATGGCAGCAATATTAAATATATATGTATATGCATATATACTTATTTATTTCTGTGTTTATATGTGTATAATAACATATACCATTGTTCCCATAGACCACAATGTCAGTGCAGTTTTTTTTTCTAACACCCCACTCCCACCAACTTTAGATCCCGAAAAACTGCCTAGTGTAGTTGTTTTTAATTTAAAAAAAATGCTACAGTGTTAATCTAGCCCTAAAAGTTTTTAGTTGTGAGTGCATTTTGCACAGCTAGTAGAACATTGCAATGTGAAGATACTTGCCACTGTCACTTGGTAATTGGATTGATGCAGCAGATGTACATACACAATAAAACAGATGAGGTACAACAATTGTATTCAGTGGTCTTGGTTCTTCAAAAAAGAAAACTAACACAGCCCTATTGATTCCTATGGGGAATCGAAATTTATGTTTACACCTAACACCCTAACATGAACCCCGAGTCTAAACACCCCTAATCTTACACTTATTAACCCCTAATCTGCCGCCCCCAACATCGCTGACACCTATATTATACTTATTAACCCCTAGTCTGCCGCTCCGGACACCGCCGCCACCTACATTATATTTATTAACCCCTAATCTGCTACCCCCCAACATCGCTGACACCTACATTATATTTATTAACCCCTAATCTGCCACCCCCCAATGTAGCCGCCACCTACCTACACTTATTAATCCCTAATCTGCCGCCCCCAACGTCGCCCGCCACTATAATAAACATATAACCCCTAAACCGCCGCACTCCGCCTCGCAAACATTTGTTAAATATTATTAACCACTAATCTGCCATCCCTAACATCGCTGCCACATACCTACATTTAAATCTGCCATCCCCAACACTCGCCGCCACTATATTAAAGTTATTAACGCCTAAACCTAAGTCTAACCCTAAACCTAACACCCACTAACTTAAATATAATTTAAAATAAATCTAAATAAATATTCCTATCATTAACTAAATTATTCCTATTTAAAAATAAATACTTACCTATAAAATAAACCCTAAACTAGCTACAATATAAATAATAGTTACATTGTAGCTAGCTTAGGATTCATTTTTTATTGTACAGGCAAGTTTGTATTTATTTTAACTAGGTAGAATAGTTATTAAATAGTTATTAACTATTTAATAACTACCTAGCTAAAATAAATACAAATTTACCTGTAAAATAAAAACCTAAGTTACAGTAACATCTAACACTACACTAAAATTAAATAAATTAACTAAATTAAATTACCTAAATTAAATTAAATTAGCTAAATTACAAAAAAAACCACTAAATTACAGAAAATAATAAATTAGAGAAATTTAAACTAATTACACCTAATCTAATAGCCCTATTAAAATAAAAAAGCCCCCCCAAAATATAAAAAACCCTAGCCTAAACTAATCTAAACTACTAATAGCCCTTAAAAGGGCCTTTTGCAGGGCATTGCCCCAAAGTAATCAGTTCTTTTACCTGTAAAACAAAATACAAACAACCCCCCCAACAGTAAAACTCACCACCCACACAACCAACCCCCCAAATAAAATACTATCTAAAAAAAACCTAAGCTCCCCATTGCCCTGAAAAGGCATTTGGATGGGCATTGCCCTTAAAAGGGCAGTTAGCTCTTTTGCCGCCCAAACCCTTATCTAAAAATGGGGAGCTTAGGTTTTTTTAGATAGTATTTTATTTGGGGGGTTGGTTGTGTGGGTGGTGGGTTTTACTGTTGGGGGGTTGTTTTGTATTTTGTTTTACAGGTAAAAGAGCTGATTACTTTGGGGCAATGCCCTGCAAAAGGCCCTTTTCAGGGCTATTAGTAGTTTAATTTAGGCTAGGTTTTTTTTTTTGGGGGGGGGGCTTTTTTTTATTTTAATAGGGCTATTAGATTAGGTGTAATTAGTTTAAATGTTATGTAATTTGTTTATTATTTTCTGTAATTTAGTGTTTTGTTTTTTTGTACTTTAGCTAATTTGATTTAATTTAGGTAAATGTATTTAATTAGTTAATTTATTTAATTGTAGTGTAGTGTTAGGTGTTAATGTAACTTAGGTTAGGTTTTATTTTACAGGTAAATTTGTATTTATTTTAGCTAGGTAGTTATTAAATAGCTATATTGTAGCTAGTTTAGGGTTTATTTTATAGGTATTTTTTTTATTTAGACTTATTTAAATTATATTAAATTAGTGGGTGTTAGGTTTAGGGTTAGACTTAGGTTTAGGGGTTAATACTTTAATATAGTGTTGGGGATGGCAGATCAGGGGTTATAAATGTAGGTAGGTGGCGGCAATGTTAGGGACGGCAGATTAGGGGCTAATAATATTTAACTAATGTTTATGAGGCGGGAGTGCAGCGGTTTAGGGGTTAATATGTTTATTATAGTGGCTGCGACGTTGGGTGCGGCAGATTAGGGGTTAATAAGTGTAGGAAGGTGGCGGCGACATTGGGGGCGGCAGATTAGGGGTTAATAAATATAATGTAGGTGTCGGCGATGTTGGGGGCAGCAGATTAGGGGTTCATAAATATAATGTAAGTGGCGGCGGTGTCCGGAGCGGTAGATTAGGGGTTAAAATTTTTATTTTAGTATTTGCGTTGCGGGAGGGCCTCGGTTTAGGGGTTAATAGGTAATTTATGGGTGTTAGTGTACTTTTTAGCACTTTAGTTATGAGTTTTATGTTACGGCGTTGTACCATAAAACTCTTAACTACTGACTTTTAAACGCGTTAGGGATCTTGACAGGGTAGGGTGTACAGCTCACTTTTTGGCCTCCCAGGACAGACTCGTAATATCAGCGCTATGGAAGTCCCATAGAAAAAAGACTTTACGAAGATTACGTAAGTCATTTTGCAGTAAGGCCAAAGAAGTGTGCGGTCACCCCTAAACCTGCAAGACTAGTAATACCAGCGGGCGTAAAAAAGCAGCGTTAGGACCTCTTAACGCTGCTTTTTTTACCCTAACGCACAACTCGTAATCTATCCGTATGGGTTTGGGGCTGTGTAATGTTAAAGGGGCAGTTAACACCAAAATGTTATTGCTTAAAAGATAGATAATCCCTTGTGTTGCATAACTAACACTGTATATTAATATACTTTTTACCTCTATTACTACCTTATATCTAAGCTTCTGCAGACAGCACACTTATCTCAGATCTTTGACAGACTTTGCAGTTCAGGCAATTAGTGCTGACTCTTAAATAACTCCATGGGAGTGAGCACGCTATTATCTATAATACACTCGTGAACAAATAGTACATGTTATTAGCTATTCACAGTCAGACCGTGAGATAAGAGAAGGACTGCAGAGTCTTAGAAAATTAGCCTATGAGCCTACCTAGGTTTAGCTTTACCAGAAAAATACCAAGAGGATAAAAAATGTATTGGAATTTTTTTTTTTAAAAATTACATGCCCTATCTGAATCATGAAAGTTTAATCTTGAACTTTATTATCCCTTTAATGGATGCTTATGAACTGTTTTCAATGTGGGACAATCAGTTGTTTTCTTTGATTACTCTGTAGCACATTATTCATTGTCATTTTGGTGAAAATTACACTATACTTAACATTTGCCAGTCCTGTTTTTCTGATCCCCAATCCAACTTCTCTAAAACTGAACAACATTTTACAGAGCCATTGTCACTTATCAAATGCAACAGATAAAAGGACTTGATAAACCCAGAAAAACACATTTAAACTTACTGAGTACTAATCTTTTTTATGCAACATTGGTTTGCACATTGTCTAATGTATTGAAATGAATCCGCCATATTGGATAACTACATCACCAATCAGATACAAACACTTCTTGTCCCGATCAATTAAAGAATTAATATATTTACCTTTATACAAAATACAAAACAGAAAATTAATCTGCGCTATGATAGCTAAATATCTCAATAAATGTATCACAAATATATCAATTCATGCTATTGCTCAAACAAAATTCATAGAAACAAATAACACATTTTATCACAAGAACTTCTTTAAAACTTCAATTCATAAAATATTGGTGCATCAAAAAGTCAGATCGTATATATAAAAAAAGAAAAAGTAATCAGTCTTGGGTTTGAAGAAATAAGCAATATATAGAGGCGCCAATAGTGCAGATCAATAGTGACAAGTGAGTGTTAATATCCAATTATATACACAGGGTACTCACATGTATGAAAGGCAATCTGTTATGCCTATTGGGACAGGCTGGATTTTAACAGCAATCCAGCTGGCTGATCCATACGAATAAGGTAGGCAACGATTGGTGTATATGATACACACAAAATGAGGAAGAAGGAGAGCTGAGTCCAGGTGTCAGGAAAAAGTTTTATTGCAAGGTAGGCTTTCTGGATACAAGGTGAACTCCAATCTTACGCGTTTCGCGCATGGGCACATGCGCTTCATCAGAGTGAATAAAAAGTAAAAACATATTTATTTAAAAATATATAAAAGTTTGTTTACACTCATTAAAGTGCCAGCACAAGTATGGCAAATAGAGAAACAGTGCGACGCGTTTCTCAGAGGAACTGTTTCCTCAGGCATGTTTCTCATTACTATTTTCATCCTTATATAGGGCTATGCTACTACAAACATCTAAAACCCCACCCCTTGCAATATTGACAAAGAGGACCAATCCCAGACCTTCATTTGGACAGCACCCACCCTGCTGTAATAATATCGGATAATATTCTACTGAGATCGTTGTTATAAACTGTAAACACAAACCTATTGGGTGTGTTCTCTAATTATTTATATAAAGAATTGATCAATGGTGCATGTTATATTGTTTTTATAGTTAAATAACTATAATTGGTCTGGTTCGTAAAAGTCTCCCTCTGATTGGTTAATAGTACTGTCTGTCACCGGTTTTAGAGTTGGCCGTCCATATTACTGTCTGATTGGCCGATGCTGCCGTCAATCATCTATTGTGCGCGGCAAAAGCACAAGCCGATTCTACGTCAAACCCATAGCCGGATACACATCCAATGGGATCGCTGCAGTCAGACAACACCCCTCTCCACGTCTACACTCATCAGCGTGTGTTGGCTAGCCCAGTGTAAATAAACGGTCTCATTGGTCCTATATTAAAAGACATACATAACAATGCCGTCCCTGCAAGCCGAATGGACAACACCAGAATTGTGGAAGATCACAGGCACTTATGAATGCGATAAGCTTTCGCAATTTATGATCGTGTTGTTTTTCTGCCTGCAAAGACGAGGATACTATATAGTCTCGCTAGACTGTCTGAAAAACGTCACAAATGTGAATACATTGTTAACATCTCTCTATGCGCTAAAGTATTCTCTTAATCACATAGGGCCTAAATAATAAAATGCATGTAAGTTCACAATAATCGCTATCTATGCATATATATTCTCTCAATCTCTAATGAGATATTTAATATATGTTAACCTAATATAGCAGTCACCGCATCAGGGACTACCCATAGCGATATTACCATGAATGGCCCATTATTTAAATTATCCCCTTTATGGGACTGATTCTAATTCTAATAGTAAAATATGTGAGTATATATAAATATGTGAGGGACTGCTCGTCATGGAAATATGTGAGTATATATAAATAATAAGGGTATTCTCTAATGTTATTCGAATTATAATAGGAGAACCATCTTCAAAATAATTAACTCTGTGATTAATCAATTAAGCATTAGTGTCTCTAGACATAGATGCAATAAAATGCATTCAGGGCAGGTGTCACTTCACAATTACACCGTTGGAAAGTGTTCCCAGTAGTCATCACTATAATTGTGAACTTACATGCATTTTATTATTTAGGCCCTATGTGATTAAGAGAATACGTTTAGCGCATAGAGAGATGTTAACAATGTATTCACATTTGTGACGTTTTTCAGGACAGTCTAGCGAGACTTATGTATCCTGCGTCTTTGCAGGCAGAAAACAACACGATCATAAATTGCGAAAGCTTATCGCATTCATAAGTGCCTGTGATATTTTTTACAATTCTGGTGTTGTCATTCGGCTCTGCAGGGACGGCATTGTTATGTATGTCTTTTAATATTAGGACCAATGAGACCATTTGTTTACACTGGGCTAGCCAACACGTGATGAGTGTAGACGTGGAGAGGGGTGTTGTCTGACTGCAGCGATCCCATTGGATGTGTATCCGGCTATGGGTTTGACGTAGAATCGGCTTGTTCTTTTGCCGCGCACAATAGATGATTGACGGCAGCATCGGCCAATCAGACAGTAATATGGACGGCCAACTCAAAACCGGTGACAGACAGTGCTATTAACCCAATCAGAGGGAGTCTTTACGAGCCAGACCAATTATAGTTATTTAACTATAAAACAATATAAACATGTACCATGGATCAATTCTTTATATAAATAATTAGAGAACACACCCAATAGGTTTGTGTTTACAGTTTATAACAACGATCTCAGTAGAATATTATCCGATATTACTACAGCAGAGTGGGTGCTGTCCCAATGAAGGTCTGGGATTGGTCCTCTTTGTCAATATTGCAAGGGGTGGGGTGTTCAGATGTTTGTAAGTAGCGTAGCCCTATATAAGGATGAAAATAGTAATGAGAAACATGCCTGAGGAAACAGTTCATCTGAGAAACGCGTTGCACTGTTTCTCTATTTGCCATACTTGTGCTGGCACTTTAATGAGTGTAAACAAACTTTTATATATTTTTAAATAAATATGTTTTTACTTTTTATTCACTCATAGTGCTATGTATGGTTTTTTGCTACGCTACATTTGGGGTTTGTATCATATACACCAATCGTTGCCTACCTTATTCGTATGGATCAGCCAGCTGGATTGCTGTTAAAATCCAGCCTGTCCCAATAGGCATAACAGATTGCCTTTCATACATGTGAGTACCCTGTGTATATAATTGGATATTAACACTCACTAGTCACTATTGATCTGCACTATTGGCGCCTCTATATATTGCTTATTTCTTCAGACTGTGTCAGGACTGTTTCTTTAGTTACCCCTCCTACTTACTCTACAAATTCCCACTGCACCTGTAACCAGGTGCTTAAGCAATTTGTTAGCAACCTGTGAGCTGAGACAGGAAACATCTCCTGGAACTTATGTTTTTTCCTCTAGCAAAAGTTTATCTACAACCTATTTTTCTACTCAAATGACTTTGTTAATAATCATCCTAAGGCGGCATAATTCTTAGACTGAGAATCTAAAGCGCTGCTACTTAATTCTCAACATCGTGTCTTCTAATCCGGATATGAAGTTAAACAAAGGGATACTACGAAGAACTCTCTCAAACACATTCCTCTACAGCACTGTAAATATTTCACTTTTGTGAATCACTAGAATTACCTTATATCGGAGCTCCATGACAGGAACGGAGACCGGAACATTGGCACACCCCTCTGTGACGTAACAGAGGACACGCTCCGCTTCAGACGCATGCAGTCACTACTGCATAGGATAACAAGCTCTCACAGACTCGGACAAACTCGCTATCAGGGCAGAACAAGATCCCGATACAGACTTTGCTAAAGGTAATACGTGTAAACCATACAAATGGACTTATAAGTTAAAAACCAATTGCAAAGACTGTGTATTGATTATCTTTAACTATTTGCTCATTACGTTATAGTTTTTTCTCAGTTCTGAATAAGTACTTACAGGATTCATTTGTCTTGATATTGCAAATCCATCAAGGGTATCAGTATCTGGTGATTATTACTTGTAAAGCTTAACACCAACAAGCCTAACTCAAACAAACTTTCACAAAGGTTAAACTCTGTTACCATTCCCCATCAATACTGGTAACATACTTAACTCTCTGTGATACATATCACTTTACAATTAAGAGGAAGATATTCCTAAAGTTCTTGCAACTGTGATTCCTTTACAAGCATAAATCCCTCATAGGAATACAGGAGTGATTTTGTAAACAAAACATTAAAACTCATCCAGGACACAACATATTACATATTGCTAAGCCCCTATGGATCAGCAGAATTACCCCAATTTGTCTATAATCTTTCACAGAAGGTGGATCAATTATCTCAAGGAATGAGAGAATTACCAATTGGAAAACCAGACTTTGCGTGATATTATAAAGAGACAATTGTACATAAGGATGTTCCCCCAGAACTCAAGTGTCACTACCTGACACGTTTTCAGGCAATAGAAAATCCTACAGACAGTTCAAAAACGCCTGTAATTTACTTTTCACTCTGAAACCGAAGACATACCATTCTGACAAGATAAGAGTCCTCACTATTGTCTCATTCCTTAGGGGTGAAACCCAGAGTCTGGGCTGATACACTGTTACGAAAATAATGACCCCATCCTCTCTTCACTACAAAGTTTCTTCTCCACTATGGATGAACTATACCAAGACAGTGATATCCAACTAACAGCAGAGGCTAAGATGAGAGCTCTCAGACAAGGAGCAGGCCAGTCGAAGAGTACATCACTGAGTTCAAACGTATAGTACTGATTCCCAGTGGAATGCAATCGCCCTGAGGAATCAGTTCCGCTTAGGACTCTCAGACCAATCAAGGATGAACTGGCAAGGATAGAGATTCCAAACAGTCTTGAGGCACTGATGAAACTCGTCATACAGATAGATAGGAGGTTAAGAGAGAGGAAATTCGAACGGTTACCACACTGAGACACCCTCAAGACACCCCTTCATCCATCCTCAGCATACCTCTGTACAGAAATCCTCTGAGGAACCAATGGATTTGGGGCATTATTAGAGGGTCCCCATATCGTCGCAAGAGAGAACTCATAGAAGGAACCAGCTATTGTGCATGTATTGTGCAAATCCTTCTCATGCAGTAAAAGACTGTCCACTCTTACTCAAGACGAAGAGACGTAAGTGTTTGATAAATTCTGTTCATTCCACTACTTACCTAAACCTACTTACTGTCATATACCTTTGTCTCTACAGTGGCACCAGCAGAGACTCAACACTGAAGCAATTATCGATTCTGGAGCCAATCAGTAGTTATATTGATGTTAAACCTTGTAAAAATAAACAAAATCCCCTATTGTGTGTAAGCAGAAACCCTGTCTATATTTGTCTTATTGATGGCACAGCAATCAAAAACAGGGACAATCACACACCAAACAATCCCACTTAAGGTTCAAACCATCAAAGGTCACACTGAATACCTAACACTAGACATAATTCCTTCCCCCCTTTTTCCAGTTGTTTTAGGTCTCACCTGGTTTACAACTTCATCAACCTTCTATACATTGGAAAGATCTACAAGTTAATCTTAATTCCAACCTACTGTCTACACACCTGTTATCCAGAGCAGAAACTATTACTACATGTCAATGAAGATCTACCAAACCTGCCCACCCGAATATGCAGACTTCGCTGACGTCTTTAGTAAAAAACAGGCTGAGGCTTTACCTCCTCACAGACAATATGATTGTCCAATCGAGCTACAACCCGGAGCAAACCATACCATTTGGACCATCTGTACCCACTCAGCAAACCTGAGCTAGATCACTTAAAGACATACTGGAAGAAAACTTGAAAAAAGGGATTCATCCGGCCATCGACATCACCTGCAGGTGCTGGTATATTTTTGTCGAAATAAAGACTTATCCTTAAGACCCCATCATTGACTATCGCGAGGTAAATAAGAAGACAATAAAAAATCGTTATCCTCTACCCCTTATTCGGAGCTCATAGAGAGAATTCACCAAGCTAAATTTATACTAAACTTGACCTACGCGGAGCCTACAATCTGATAAGAATATGCAAGGGTGATGAATGGCTCACCGCCTTCAGGACTAGGTAGGGCTATACGATTATCTTGTTATGCCCTTTGGGCTCTGTAACGCCCACTGCAACATGTCAGCATTTCGTCAATGATATCTTCAGGGACCCTGCTTGACGTTTGCATGGTTATATATCTTGGACAGTATACTCATTTACTCCAATATCTTCAGGAACATATCACCCATGTCAGGACTGTGCTAGGAAGGACTCAGGGATCACCACCTCTACGCCAAAGCAGAGAACTGCGCCTCTTCCATGCCCACTCATCTATCATTTTAGGGATACTATATTAGTCCAGAAGGTATTCAGATGGAGGACAACAAGGTTCAAAACCGTTAGGAATTGGCGACAACCTAAACTAAGAAGGAATTACAACGTTTGTTAGGTTTCTCTAATTATTATCGGAAGTTCATAAGGAATTTCTCTCAATAGCAAGACCTTTGACACGTCTAACTGGTACACATCCACCTTTGCCTGGAATGCAGAAGCTCAAAAGCCTTTGATCATCTCAAGACCCAGTTCACTACTGCACCCCTTATTACGCTATCCAGACCCCAAATTACCCTTCATCCTCGAAGTAGACTCCTCTGATTATGGCATAGGCGCAGTACTGTCACAACGTCCAACTTCCACCTCACCTATACATCCTGTTGCATTCTATTCTAAGGTATGACCGCAGCTGAGACTAACTACCCCATCGTGGAAAAAGAGTTATTGGCTATCAGGAAGTCTTTGGAACACTGGAGACACCTTCTAGAAGGTACTGAAGAAACCATACAGATAATATACAGATCCACAAAAATCTGGAGTACTTACAGACCAGCAAAACCCTCTCAGCCCGTCAAGCTCGTTGGAGCCTTTATTTTACCAGATTCAATTTCACAAATCACCTACAGACCTTAAAACTCAATGGAAAGCAGACGCTTTGTCAAGAAAAGATCTGGGACTGATACCCTCTTTGAATATAAAACCATATCATCCTTCCTGATCGCTTCATAGCAACCACCTCATCTCTGGTTATTCCTTCTCGACAGAGTTCCCATAGATGAAGGAGAGATCCACTCAATATAATCTACAAAGGCACTCAGATGGGTTATATTACCGGGGAGAAAAAGTATATTTACCTCACTACTTCTAGACATAGTATAATACATTGTTACCATGATACACCCGGAGCAGGACATCATGGTATTCAAAGAACCCTTGAAAAAATTTCCAGAAGCTTTTGGTGGCCACAGATGAAAAAAACTATATCAGATTATATACGTGGCTGTACTATTTGTGCAAGTTCAAAACATGAAACCAACAGACCTTTTGGATATCTAATACCCATACAAATTCAACATAAGCCTTGGCAACATGTTGGTCTTGACTTCATAGTTGACCTTCCTAGGTCAGACAAGTATAATACAATACTTGTTGTTGTTGACCTCTTCAGCAAGATGGCACACTTTGTTCCTTATTCAAAATTACCTACATCTTCTGAAACAGCAGAATTGTTCTTGAATCATATTGTTCGTTTACATGGAGTACCACCGATTTTAACATCTGATCGTGGTACCCAGTTTACCTCCAAGTTTTGGAGACAATTATGTCATCTTCTACAGATCAAGCATCGCTACAGCACTTCGTTCCACCCCCAGACGAACGGCCAAACCGAGAGAGTCAATCAATGGCTCGAACAATACATCCGTTGTTTCTGTACTCAACACCAAAACAATTGGTCAACACTATTACCTTTGGCAGAGTTTGCCTACAACGATTCAATTAACTCCAGTACCAAAATGACCCCTTTCTACGCAAATTATGGCTTCCACCCTACTTTTTCATTCTCTGACTCAACGGTCTCATCCTCACCACTAGTGGATGAGTATACCAATACCCTGAAAGAGACCTTCGCTACTCTTAGGCAAAACATAAAAAAATCTCAAGATTCACAAACACATCACTACAACCTACGGCATAGACCATCCCCAGAGTACAGGGTAGGAGACCGTGTTTGGTTATCCTCAAAGAACCTTCGGTTACAAATACCTTCAAAGAAACTGGGAAGACTCTATTTGGGACCTTTTCCAATCCTTAGGGTTGTTAACCCCAATGCAGTTACTCTAGAACTTCCTCCTACCCTACGAGTACATCCCACCTTCCATGTGTCTTTGTTAAAACCAGCAGGACATATGAGGGATACCACCCCAGTTCTACCTCCTACTCCAGTCTCACCTGTTGCAGATGAATATGAGGTACAGAGTATTTTGGATTCCAGATATTACAAAGGTTGCCTGGAATACTTGGTGCATTGGAAGGGATATTCTAATGAGGACGATTCCTGGGAACCCTCCACTAACCTACACGCACCCAGACTGGTATCGCAATTCCATCGCCGTTACCCAGATCGACCCAGACCTCAAGTGGTGGGACCACTTGTTTGAGGAGGGGGTGATGTCAGGACTGTTTCTTTAAGTTAACCCCTCCTACTTACTCTACAAATTCCCACTGCACCTGTAACCAGGTGCTTAGCAATTTGTTAGCAAACCTGTGAGCTGAGACAGGAAACATCTCCTGGAACTTATGTTTTTTCCTCTAGCAAAAGTTATATCTACAACCTATTTTTCTCCTAAAAAGACTTTGTTAATAATCATCCTAAGGCGGCATAATTCTTAGACTGAGAATCTAAAGCGCTGCTACTTAATTCTCAACATTGTGTCTTCTAATCCGGATATGAAGTTAAACAAAAGGGATTACTACGAAGAACTCTCTCAAACAATTCCTCTACAGCACTGTAAATATTTCACTTTGTGAATCACTAGAATTACCTTATATCGGAGCTCCATGACAGGAACGGAGACCGGAACATTGGCACACCCCTCTGTGACGTAACAGAGGACACGCTCCGCTTCAGACGCTGCAGTCACTACTGCATAGGATAACAAGCTCTCACAGACTCGGACAACTCGCTATCAGGGCAGAACAAGATCCGATACAGACTTGCTAAAGGTAATACGTGTAAACCATACTAATGGACTTATAAGTTAAAACCAATTGCAAAGACTGTGTATTGTTATCTATTAACTATTTGCTCATTACGTTAATAGTTTTTCTCAGTTCTGAATAAGTACTTACAGGATTCATTTGTCTTGATATTGCAAATCCATCAAGGGTATCAGTATCTGGTGATTATTACTTGTAAAGCTTAACACCAACAAGCCTAACTCAAACAAACTTTCACAAAGGTTAAACTCTGTTACCATTCCCCATCAATACTGGTAACATATTAACTCTCTGTGATACATATCATTTACATTAAGAGGAAGATATTCCTAAAGTTCTGCAACTGTGATCCTTTACAAGCATAAATCCTCATAGGAATACAGGAGTGATTTTGTAAACAAAACATTAAACTCATTCCAGGACACAACATATTACAGACTTTCTCCTTTTGGAAGTGGGTAGAGAGCTGCCTCGAGGACCAGCTAGCTGGACTGCTGATAAAATCCAGCCTGTTTCTATTGGCATAACTGATTGCCATTTACACATGTGAGTACCCTGTGTTAGCTACATTACATTTTCACATTGTACCATCATTGATCTGCACCATTGGCGCCTCTTCCTTGTGTCTTATTTTTTCTACAGATCAGTCTTGGGTTTGCCTAATCCGTAATACAACTGCTTGGTATTCCCCCAGATTCTTTTAATTAATTGGAGTAGACAGTACCTCAGAGGGCCAAACAAACCGATTATGAAGTCATTCAATGCAGATATATGTACAATCCTCAAGATGCAGCCCTTTTAAAGTTGAGCTCTCTCCTCTCAGCCGTATCACAACATGCAGAAAAACAGAAAATACAGAGCGCAAACTCGAATCAAGTGGAGTTTAATGTAAACAGCAATACGCACATAAAAAACACACTTACAAGATGTGTAGTTAAAAACAGCATGTAGTCTTTTCAGACACTTAGCGTGTGTGACTCTCGATTTTCCCAGGTGAAAGACTACCAATCACCGGGCGCCAACCACCCGAGTCTCTAACACGGACACTTTCGGTTCAGGATTTCTGGATCTCAGGATATCGTACACATTAGAAAGTTGCCTCAACGCATTTCCCCCAGTCTACGGCCATGCTTTATCAAGAGGATAATAAAACATATATATGCAAGACTGTGAAACCCCATTTTTGGGAACCATGACACATTGTAACTCTTCAGCATGACATGAACTGGGAGCCAATTAGGAGTGGGGGGGAAAACATCTGCATTTGTGCATGAATATATTGTATAGTAGCTCAGATGTTTGTTTGTTTTTTGTTTGTTTTTTTAATGATTTCAGAGTTATTCCAAATATATACATTATATATTATATTATATTATATTATATCCTTAGAATTCAAGGAATTGTTGCTTCTGTGTTATAAAGAGTATTAAAAAAAACTGGCCTATCACAGGCTTTCAAGTAAGTTTTTCAGACTTCACAAAAATAAAACACAAGCAGCCAAAACAAATTAAAACATGGGAGATAATTAATTCAATAATAATAATGACGTCCAAATGTGTTTAAAGCAAGGTTTTCACTTAACCAGTAATATTAATTTCTGACATGTACAGTTAATTATATAAATGTCATTCATTTTATAGTTAAGATCTGTAAACCTTAAAACTCTTCACTGCAATCAATTTGACATTCTGATGATCATATTTAATTTGTGTACACGTTTTTATAATGTAAAAGTGTCATCTGAACTTGAGTTTTTTCTTTTTATTAAACAAAATATATAAGCTGAACATACACAAGAAACAGGGCAACAGGAGAAATATGAATTCTATGCTGTAGCAGTAAAAAAATCTCTTGACAAACTATCACAAGAATAATTTCTTATTAAAAACTTATGTAATACTGATGTATTATTGTCCCCTTGTTGATATAGAGGGAGTTCTTATACAATGAATGGATTTAAAAAGTGTTACATAAAATGGGGTTACCTATGTGTTTTCAAACAATTTCAAATAGGTCTGAATGATGGGAAAAAAACTAGAGCATAATATTTATGTCTTTATTTTTATTCGGCTCTTTTTCAGGCAGAAAGACTACTTTTTGATTTGGCGTGATCACAATAGAGCATTTTCAGTTATTTCCTTGATAAAAGCCCTATTTCTCCTATATTCACAAGGGTGCCTTTCAAAATTCCTCTGCCTACATTTCTGAACTTGTAAACTGGAATGAGCATTTGTGACTGTGAGTTTAGCAATGTAGGCACAAGCACTTTGAAAGTTACTCTTGTGAACGAGTTTGTATTTAGCATGCCTGTTCACAAAGGCGCAATCTCATTCAAGAGTCTCCTAGGCAGATATAATGTAGCAAGGCAGCGGGTTTAAGATTTACAGTTTAAAGAATGTTAATATACAGTAATTGAAGATAAGATCCTTTGCATGAAAATGGTGCTTTAACAAACAATAGAAATTAATATTGTCCAAAACAGAACTTGTTAACGTTTAAAAGCCACTGTATAGTCATAGAAAATAATCTGCCCATCCTGGCAATATAAAAGATGAAATCAGATGTTTTAACAGATTTTTTAAGTTGTGTATACCTCCCAACATTTATTTCTGAGAATAAGGGGCACAGGAGGTTGATAGGGGTCTATCACCATTTTGTGGATGGAGCCCTGTTGGGAGGGGAGGGATCATGGGTGGATAATGGGCGGGTTGTGGCTGTTTCTGGGTGGTTTGTGGGTGTTTTTCAGTGTTCCGTGAGCGGCGCGAAGGAAAATTCTGTAAAGAGGGACAAATTGCTGTCTCAGAGAGTCAGAGCTCAGCATCAGGGACTGCCCCTCTCTAAATAGGCACAGTTGGGAGGTCTGATGGTTTGAATGGTAACGGATTACAATAGATTCCAAGGAAAATCACAATTAAGTTAAATAACGCAATTTATTTTTAATCCTTATATTTTAAAATCCAAGCTAATATTGCAATAAACTTAGAAAGATTACTAAAGTTCATCAGTAAATATAAAAAAGTTACAACTCCAGAGGCATAAACAAATCCTAATTAACTCAATATTAAAGTAACAGTCAACTTTCATAAAAAAACACATGTACAATGGTCATATTGAATTACCTGGACTAATTACATTTAAAAAAAAATAATGATTATAAAAAGATAATGTATATGTAGTGAGTAACATACACATTATATTGTATTACATGTAATATGATAGCTCAGGGGACGCAGGCTAACCAGTGACAATCCTGCAGGATCTTGGACAGGTAAGAAGTCTAAAATTAAAGGGACATGATATAGCAATTAATTGGCTACATGTTAAGGAGAATCTCTATACACAATGGTCATTACTGTAAGAAAGCAACTGAAAATGAAAATCAGTATCTATCTCTCCCATACCCACTGGGAAGTTGATTTCTGATGTTGCCTCTTGTATGCCTACATTTTCTAAAGAGAATACTTACAGTATTAATATTTTCTACAGAGGTGAGGGAGATAGTATTAGGGACTGTTTGTCCATTCACAAATATAACAGAAAGAAATTTAAAGTTGTGCCAATATTGGGGCAAAACCATGTTCCAGACTAAAAAAGTTTGACCCTATTACGATAGGTTGAGATGTGATAGGATGATGGATGCTAATGCTATTTTATTTTATTTATATAGTAAAAATGTATTCCAGAGAACTATAACGCGAAGTACAGCAGTTACATGAAAGACAGACAAAAACATATAACATTTCAAAGTAAAACGTAACAGACAAAGGCCTCTAGTTATCAACGTGTCTACTTACCTGCAATCGCCGGTCCCAATATGCCCGCCTCAGCTCACCTACCATCGCCGCCGTGGACCTGAATACGCTCGCCAAAGTTATCAATAAAGCTGTCAAAAAGCCGGGCACCAAGTACGGGGCGATGAGCAGCGGACTGTGATAGTTATCACTCATCCGATCTCGCTGCTCTTCGGCTTTTTCCCAGCTTTATTGCTAGCCTGTCACTAAGCACCCACACTAAACTACACTGTTCTACCCCCTATACCGGCGCCCCCGGAGCCCCCCGCAACTAGATAAATTTATTAACCCCTAAACTGCCACTTCTAGACCCCGCCGCAACTATAATAAATGTATTAACCCCTAAACCCCCGCTTCCGGAGCCCGCCGCCACCTACATTATACCTAGCAACCCCTATCCTGCCCCCCCTATACCGCCACCACCTATAATAAATTTATTAACCCCTATCCTACTGATCCCGGACCCCGCCGCAACTAAATAAATTGTTTAACCCCTAAACCGCCGCTCCCGGACCCCGCCGCCACCTATATTAAACTTATTAACCCCTAATCTGCCCCCTTACACCGTCGCCACCTATAATACATTTATTAACCCCTATCCTGCCCCCCTTACACCGTCGCCACCTATAATAAATTTATTAAACTCTATCCTGCCCCCCCTACACCGCCGCAACTATAATAAAATTATTAACCCCTAAACCTAAGTCTAACCCTAACCCTAACACCCCCCTAACTTAAATATTAATTAAATACATCTAAATATTATAACTCTTATTAACTAAATTAATCCTATTTAAAACTAAATACTTACTTTTAAAATAAACCCTAATATAGCTACAATATAAATAATAATTATATTGTAGCTATCTTAGGATTTATTTTTATTTTACAGGCAAATTTCAATTTATTTTAACTAGGTACAATAGCTATTAAATAGTTATTAACTATTTAATAGCTACCTAGTTAAAATAAAGACAAATTTACCTGTAAAATAAATCCTAACCTAAGTTACAATTACACCTAACACTACACTATCATTAACTAAATTATTCCTATTTAAAACTAAATACTTACCTGTAAAATAAACCCTAAGATAGCTACAATGTAATTAATAATGACATTGTAGCTATTTTAGGATTTATATTTATTTTACAGGTAACTTTGTATTTATTTTAGCTAGTTAGAATAGCTATTAAATAGTTATTAACTATTTAATAACTACCTAGCTAAAATAAATACAAAATTACCTGTAAAATAAATCCTAACCTAAGTTACAATTAAACCTAACACTACACTATCATTAAATTAATTAAATAAATTAGCTACAAATAGCTACAATTAAATACAATGAAATAAACTAACTAAAGTACAAAAAATAAAAAAAACTAAGTTACAAAAAATAAAAAAAAAGTTACAAACATTTAAAAAATATTACAACAATTTTAAGCTACTTACACCTAATCTAAGCCTCCTAATAAAATAACAAAGCCCCCCAAAATAAAAAAATGCCCTACCCTATTCTAAATTACGAAAGTTAACAGCTCTATTACCTTACCAGCCCTTAAAAGGGCCTTTTGCGGGGTATGCCCCAAAGTATTCAGCTCTTTTGCCTGTAAAAAAAAATAAACCCCCCCAACATTAAAACCCTCCACCCACACACCCCTACTCTAACCCAAACCCCCCTTAAATAAACGTAACACTACCCCCCTGAAGATCATCCTACCTTCAGCCGTCTTCAGCCAGCTGACCACCGATGGAACAGAAGAAGACATCCGCAGCGGCCGAAGTCATCATCCAAGGGGCGCTGAAGAAGTCTTCCATCCGATTAAAGTCATCATCCAAGGGGCGCTGAAGAAGTCTTCCATGCGATTGAAGTCATCATCCAAGGGGCACTGAAGAGGTCTTCCATCCGATTGAAGTCTTCATCCAGGCGGCGTCTTCAATCTTCATCCATCCGGAGTGGAGTGGAGCCATCTTCAGACGAGCCGACGCGGAGCCATCTTCTTCCACCAACGACTTCCCGAGAAACGACGGTTCCTTTAAGTGACGTCATCCAAGATGGCGTCCCTCGAATTCCGATTGGCTGATAGGATTCTATCAGCCAATCAGAATTAAGGTAGGAAAAATCTAATTGGCTGATTCAATCCGATTGGCTGATCCATTCAGCCAATCAGATTGAGCTCACATTCTATTGGCTGATTGGAATTCGAGGGACGCCATCTTGGATGACGTCACTTAAAGGAACCGTCATTCGTCGGGAAGTCGTCGGTGGAAGAAGATGGCTCCGCGTCAGCTGGTCTGAAGATGGCTCCGCTCCGCTCCGGATGGATGAAGATTGAAGACGCCGCCTGGATGAAGACTTCAATCGGATGGAAGACCTCTTCAGCGCCCCTTGGATGATGACTTCAGCCGTTGCGGATGTCCTCTTCTGTTCCATCGGTGGTCAGCTGGCTGAAGACGGCTAAAGGTAGGATGATCTTCAGGGGGGTAGTGTTAGGTTTATTTAAGGGGGGTTTGGGTTAGAGAAGGGGTGTGTGGGTGGTGGGTTTTAATGTTGAGGGGTTGTATTTTTTTTTACAGGCAAAAGAGCTGAATACTTTGGGGCATGCCTCGCAAAAGGCCCTTTTAAGGGCTGGTAAGGTAATAGAGCTGTTAACTTTTGTAATTTAGAATAGGGTAGGGCATTTTTTTATTTTGGGGGGCTTTGTTATTTTATTAGGAGGCTTAGATTAGGTGTAAATAGCTTAAAATTATTGTAATAATTTTTAAATGTTTGTAACTTTTTTTTATTTTTTGTAACTTAGTTTTTTTTATTTTTTGTACTTTAGTTAGTTTATTTCATTGTATATAATTGTAGTTATTTGTAGCTAATTTATTTAATTAATTTAATGATAGTGTAGTGTTAGGTTTAATTGTAACTTAGGTTAGGATTTATTTTACAGGTAATTTTGTATTTCTTTTAGCTAGGTAGTTATTAAATAGTTAATAACTATTTAATAACTATTCTAACTAGCTAAAATAAATACAAAGTTACCTATAAAATAAATATAAATCCTAAAATAGCTACAATTTAATTATTAATTACATTGTAGCTATCTTAGGGTTTATTTTACAGGTAAGTATTTAGTTTTAAATAGGAATAATTTAGTTAATGATAGTGTAGTGTTAGGTGTAATTGTAACTTAGGTTAAGATTTATTTTACAGGTAAATGTGTCTTTATTTTAACTAGGTAGCTATTAAATAGTTAATAACTATTTAATAGCTATTGTACCTAGTTAAAATAAATTAAAATTTGCCTGTAAAATAAAAATAAATCCTAAGATAGCTACAATATAATTATTATTTATATTGTAGCTATATTAGGGTTTATTTTAAAGGTAAGTATTTAGTTTTAAATCGGATTAATTTAGTTAATAAGAGTTATAATATTTAGATGTATTTAATTAATATTTAAGTTAGGGGGGTGTTAGGGTTAGGGTTAGACTTATGTTTAGGGGTTAATAATTTTATTATAGTTGCGGCGGTGTAGGGGGGGGCAGGATAGGGGTTAATAAATTTATTATAGGTGGCGACGGTGTAGGGGGGGCAGGATAGGGGTTAATAAATTTATTATAGGTAGCGACGGTGTAGGGGAGGCAGAATAGGGGTTAATAAATTTATTATAGGTGGCGACGGTGTAGGGGGGGCAGATTAGGGGTTAATAAGTTTAATATAGGTGGCGGTGGGGTCCGGGAGCAGCAGTTTAGGGGTTAAACAATTTATTTAATTGCGGCGGGGTCCAGGATCGGCAGGATAGGGGTTAATAAATTTATTATAGATGGTGGCGGTATAGGGGGGGCAGGATAGGGGTTACTAGGTATAATGTAGGTGGTGGTGGGCTCGGGGAGCAGCGGTTTAGGGGTTAATACATTTATTATAGTTGCAGCGGGGTCCAGGAGTGGCGGTTTAGGGGTTAATAAGTTTATTAGAGTGGCGGCAGGGTCCGGGAGCGGCGGTTTAGGGGTTAATCAGTTTATTAGAGTGGCGGTGGGCTCCGGGAGTGGCGGTTTAGTGGTTAATACATTTATTTAGTTGTGGCGGTGTAGGGGGGGACAGATTAGGGGTGTTTAGACTCGGGGTACATGTTAGGGTGTTAGGTGCAGACATCTCCCATAGGAATCAATGGGATGTTGGGCAGCAGCGAACATGAACTTTCGCTATGGTCAGACTCCCATTGATTTCTATGGGATCCGCCGCCGATTGAAAACCAGGTACGCTGGGCCGGAAAAGTGCCGAGCGTACCTGCTAGTCATTTGATAATTAGCAAAAGTAGTGAGATTGTGCCGAACTTGCATTCGGAACATCTGGAGTGACGTTAGAATCGATCTGTGTCGGACTGGGTCCGGCGGATCGAAGCTTACGTCACTATATTCTACTTTTGCCGGTGTGTAGGGCTTGATAACTAAGGCGAATCAGCCTCGCCACAAATACGCTGTGGAATTCCAGCGTATTTGCGGTTGATGGCTTGATAACTAGGGGCCTATGTCTTAAGAAAACCTCAAAAGACTAGCAGAACTGTTTCAACCAACATGCTGAAAGCCGAGGGAAAAAACTGCTTAAAACTGCCGTGTCTGTAGAGGTAAGCAGATTACGTAAGAAGGTGGTGGGGAGGAAATACAGGATCTGTGTACTTTAGTGTTAAAAATGGGATTCTTTTCTTGCACCATGGGCGAATATTGTTATCATACAGGGAAAGTCTAGGCTCTGGGCCACATATTACCTATTATTAGTTTAAAGGCACATAAGACCAAACATTCTTCTTTAATGTAAAAACATTACTTTTTTTTTTAAATCAAATTTACTTAATTACCATGGTATTTTTTGTTGGTTCTCCATGTTTAAACTCAGAAGCTGGTAAAATACAATAGGAAATAAAATGCTGTTGCACACAGTAACAACATTTAGTTTTCCAAGCTAGTACTTATCTCAATCCAATCTATAAAAACACTGTATATCGCTTGGGTGGCATCTGGCTTTATTTTGTAATCCAGGGTAATTCACCTGAAGAGCTGATGTTTGAATTAATTAAATCGACAGTAAAGTAAAAATTCAACTTTTGTGATTCAGATAGAGAATGCAGGGTTAAGCAACTTTCCAGTTTACATCTCTTATCAAATTTGCTTTGTTACCTTGGAATCCTTTGTTGAAGAGTAAACCTAGGCTGCATGTGCCTTTATCACTCCGTGGCAGCAATATTTGCAAATATGTATAACATTGCTATAAACATTGCTTCATACACTGAAGCCAGATGTCTAAAGACACATGCTCATTGATGAGCTCATATAGGATTACTTCTTAACAATGAATACCAAGAGAACTAAGCAAAATTGATAAATTAAATAAACTGGAACATTGTTTAAAATTGAATGCTCTAGCCAATCCATTAAAGTTTAATTCTGACTCTACTATCCCATGAGCAGTGTATTTAGGCAAGTAGCCACTAAGAAATTGTTCTACTTAAAGCTGGTATATGAACACCCTATACAAAAGGATGGTCTCTCTCTTACCCTCACTGGGAGGTTGATTTCTTCTGACAACTACTGTTTACATAACTTTTCTATTTTTTTATTATAGGTGGAGATTTCAATTGGAAAGCAGTTATTTCAAAAGACAAGATACAAGAGTATTACAATAAACAACTAAACAACAATTTAATGCACTCCAGCAGGTAAAATGAATAATTGATAACACATTAAAGGGGAGGAATAAAATTACTAAATGCAAAAGCGATATGAAACCCACATTATTTCTTTCATTATTCAGATAGAGCATGCAATTTTAAGCAACTTTCTAATTTACTCCTATTATGAATTTTTCTTCGTTCTCTTGGTATGCTTTGTTGAATGAGCAGCAATGCACTGACTGAACACATTGGTGAGTCAATGACAATTGGTATACATATGCAGCCACCAATCAGCATCTAGAACCTAGGTTCTTTGCTGCTCCTGAGCTTTCCTAGATAAACTTTTCAGCAAAGGATAACAAGAGAAGGAAGCAAATTAAATAATAGAAGTAAATTGGAACGTTGTTTAAAATTGTATTCTCTATCTGAATCATGAAATAAAAATGTTGGGTTTCATATCCCTTTAACTACATTTATAATTAACAATTGATAATGCCCAAACACTCAATTGCACTCCTTTAGCATTTTATTAAACCAGGAATCTGTCTAAAGATGTATCAGTGATGCAAGTGTTAATGCCATATTATATCTACAGCTGTTCCAATGTACTTTACTATTTTTTTTAGTGTGCTCTCCTCTATCCCCTTATTCATTTCTAGAAACAGACAAATACATTCATTTCTAAGGTAAAATAAATTTTATTACTTTGTAAGAGCTAGACACTAGAGCATGAGTGACTAAACTTTTCATATGAGGGACCATAGTTTTTCTACTAATAGAGCCAGTGACATTTTTAAAAAAAATTCTATTAATCAAAACAGAAATACTAACATATATACAATGCATGTGTATAAACTATTTAGTGAGATTTAGTTAGGTGTTATCAACAGTTAAATTAAGACAAAAGGAATTGTGACAAAAGGAATATGGTGCTCTGCTACCGAGAGTGTACAATAAGTGGTAGTTAGAGACAAAGGAGTGGATAGCTTGTGGTGAGTGCTGATTGTAGGCCTGGTCAGGTAAGCATAATGAGTTTCTGTTTTTAAAAAAAAATAAACATTGATGTTTTGTTACCTACTAGACATCTACATGGCTGGCTCTATAATTGGACTAGGTGGGATAACAGGACCAAGGTGACCTTTGAGCAGGGTAGCACATAAGGAAAGTGTATTCTGGCAAAAAGTTGTTATTTTATAGAACAAATTAGTCTTGTATGGGGACCATTAGCTGGATATATTGTGTGAGACTTCAATTAGTTAAACTTTCATATTTGAGACTGCTGAACATGGGGGGGTATTTCATTTTTAGATCCAGGTAGCACATCTTAAGCCAGTCCTGGGAATCTTTTAAAAGGTAGGTTCTTAGAGAGGATTTCAAATAAAGTTGGGGAAGAGTTTGACAGACTGCAGAAGAGAGTTGCACAAACAGGTGCAGTACAAAATAAGTCCTGAAGACAGGACTGGGAGGTGGTGATAAAAGATACTGAGAGATATAAGTCAGAAGCAGTGTAAAGAAGGTATCTAGGAGAATATAAAGTGAGGATAGACATAGTGGGGTGCATTATTATTAAGAGGTTGTAGGTGAAGGTTAGAATTTAGAATTTAATTACAGAGGATTTTGAAGCAACAGGTATAGATGAGCAGTCGAGGAGGAACAGTGGATAAGTTGGAAAAGCTTGACAGATGGCCACATTCATTGGAAATAAAATAAACTAAAGCTGTTACAAATTATTTGAAACTATCATCTCTTTCAAATATATTTGAACACTCAATTTTTACCATAGCAGGGCCTTTATTTTTATCACAAATCTTTATTGTTATCATTGCCCTGAAACTTAGAATAATGCCAGAAACCAGTAACATTATGGTTAGTGTGGAAATTCCAGTTATACATCTCATAGCAAACAAGAATTAAGTTTTAGAAGCAACATCACCAATCTGGGCGGTCCAAGGTAGGTCTATGTGATCTGATGGCAAGGTCTGCACAGATAATGGGTGGGTATCACAGTGAACAATATGGTCACTAATAAAGGCAGTCATTTAGAAATTTGGGCATGCAAGGAACAGGATGGAACTTTAAAGGGACATTATACACTCATTTTTTCTTTGCATAAATGTTTTGTAGATAATCTATTTATATAGCCCATAAAGGTTTTTTTTTTTTAAATGTATAGTTTTGCTTATTTTTAAATAACATTGCTCTGATTTTCAGACTCCTAACCAAGCCCCAAAGTTTTATGTGAATACCTTCTCCAGCTTACTCCTGCTTGTGTAAATGGTCTTTTCATATGCAAAAGAAGGGGGAGGGTCTTATTTCCCACTTGCAGTGGGCTTTCCAGCTACCTTTTCAACGGAGCTAAACTGAGAGCTTCTAAGTAAGTTTTTAAACATTTTTATACTGGATTTTTATATCAGTATCTGTGCATCTTATTCTTTATAGTAGTGTCTATTACATGCAGTTATATGAAAATGAATGTATACTGTCCCTTTAAGGCAAATTCTCAATTTAGGAGTGAATGCCACATGGAACATTGTTCCACTTTGTGAGTGCTATGTAGTATGCAGGACATTTAGGGCCACTGCAGTTGTAATATATTTTGCAGTTTAAATAAAATTTTACATTTAAATTGATACACCTCATAAGATGCAATAGCTAATATTTCCTCTGTTAGGCTGCACTGGGAAGGTGATGAGCTATTATAGTGCTTCAAGAATGGGATTTCCCTGCCTAAAACTTATATGAGATGGAAAGGCTTCTGTTTCATCCTTAACATTTTCTAAAACTTACTTTGTGGATAACTTAACTTGTTTACATCTATTGAGTTTGTTTTTGTGAATTGGATTATACAGTAACATACTACAGAGGATGAAAACTTACATTATTTTTGTCTCTTAGTACCATTTTAATCAAACGCTCACATGATTATCCTGGATGCAATTTTACTAGCTATAATTGCTGTATAGATCCTTTAGTGCTTTAACGTATTTGTTTATTAAGCCATTTTACAGATTGCTCTTTAATACGCCATCAGTTTAAGTGTTACAACTTGTTTTCCCACTATCCCAATTAAATGGCTTTGCTTGTTAGGTTTAATTCTTTATGTTGCAGTCATTAAAAAGAGTTTACTTCTAAAAAGTGTGTCATTGAGTTTTATTGTGATATTATTGTTGCTTTGCCAGAGGAGCCTATAGCAAATAGTTTGTGAAGGGTAAATAACGCTCTGTTCTGTACAGCCCATTATTATTACATGATTTAGGCAATTAGTTACTGATGCAAAGAGAGCATACAGAGAATAGTTAAGATATAAAGCATTGAGACAGCCCAAATCAACTGAGCACAACACAATCAGCTCTAGTAAAGACTTCTGTCTATAAAACTGGGGCAAACAGATTAAAAAATACAAATGCAGTTTCAAAAGAATGAAACATTAACCCAAAAAAGTTTTTTTTATGTCTTAATTTTTCATATTTACTCCTGTTGCAATAGAACATTTTTGCAGCAAGGTTATTTGAGTAAATATGACCTTAAAGGGACAGTCTACTCCTGAATTTGTATTGTTTAAATAGATAATAGATAGATAATCCCTTTATTACCCATACCCCAGTTTTGCATAACCTACACGGTTATATTAATATACTTTTTACCTCTGTGATTACCTTGTATCTAATCCTCTGCAGACTGCCCCCTTTTCAGTTCTTTTGGCAGACTTGCGTTTGAGCCAATCAGTGCTGACTCATAAATAACTCCACAGACGTGAGCACAGTATTATCTATACGGCACACAAGAATTAGAGCTTTCTAGCTGTGAAAAACTGTCAAAATGCACTAAGATAAGAGGCGGCCTACAAGGGCTTAGAAATTAGCATATGAGTCTACTTAGATTTAGCTTTCAACAAAGAAAACCAAGAGAATTAAGCAAATTGCATGATAAAAGTAAATTGGAAAGTTGTTTAAAATTGCACGCCCTATCTGAATCATGAAAGTTTTCTTTTTACTAGATTGTTCCTTTAAGAATTCATGTTGCAGGTAGGATGTTATTAACCCTATATAAATAAAAATAAACAAAGTTGTTTACCTAGATGCTCTTTCAAATGCACCATAGAACATTTTTTATATTATCGTCCCATCAAAGAGACATTTAAACCATTTTATTTATGTCTGCATCAGAAAATAATCACTGCATTGCAAAACATCTGCATAGAAAAAAAAAAAATTAAAATCACCAAGAGCTGTAATATTTTTAGCAAAATTTGCATTTCTTTGCAATCCACAGACATATACCTTAAAATGCCTCTTGAGTGTTGTTTATCTTTTCTCCTTTGCTGCCTCCAGTTAGGGACAGATAGCCGTTATCCTAACCTTTTACCCTTACGTATTTATAAACTGTTGCTTATCAATAATTGTCAAATGTTCTGATTTTTCCAAAGTAGATGTTTGCCTTCCATACCATGATATATCTCAGAGTTTGTCCAACATTCTAAAAAACTACCCTGATGTGTGAGCATGACATGAATGTCTAGGTCTTGCGGGAATCAGACACTTGGTCCTTGTTGACCATATGTATATATTTGTTTACATGCTGGATTACCTGCAATTTACCTGAGTAATAAAATAGTATAGCTATTCTAAGGGAAGATAATAAACTAACAACGGTAGATATGTATCCTCCCTTTTAAAAAATCAGAGACACCAAAGAGGCAAAGTAACAGAAAAGATCATTACTGTTCATGTTTATTTAAAATTATCAAAGTAGAAATAACTGACTAAGAGGTTAGTCACAATCCTTTAGAAAAACGTACCTAATGGTTTTCAATAGAAAATCACCATTAAACTAAAGGGAGGATTGTGTAGCTAAATAATTTGATAAGTTCTAAACGGTTCCGATCAACCCTAAATGGGTTTAACAACAGGATGGTGGCAAGTGAGTTTCCGATCTCTAAAATTACAGGAAGTTATCTGCCACCCTAATCTGCAAAGGAACTCAGCCTCACTCACAACAGTTATCAGGGCCTACTTAACCAACATAGAGGCATCCCTTATCACCACTTTGAGCATTCTGCCCTTACCATTAGTCTCATGATTACTTAATCCTTTTCCTCTAGCCTCACACCCTAGGCCATGAATTTGCTCAACTAGAGGCTAAGGAAGTATACTCCAACCCTTATATGGCCACGAAAATGTCAGGCCATCAAAACTGTCTGCTTAACAGATTAGCTTGACTTACTAAACTAACCACAGTTGTGGGAAAAGTATCAGCAACCCTAATGAAGGAGTTCAACCCACACCACGGTCAAAACCATAATCCAGTGAGGGAGGGAAACACAGTCTTCAACAGGAAGGAGAAGAGGCCCAAGAACTGTCAAGGAATAAAAAGTGTATATGCAGTTTTATATGTATTGGCATAATTATCTGACTGTGTGCCTCATAACCTCACTTTCTTCTAAACAAAAAAACAAAACAAAAAAAAGACAGTGCTTTTCTAGTAGGGGGTGTCAATCCACCCGATTGGGATGATTGCTGTTCGCCGCCTCAGAGGTGGCAGACGAGTTAAGGACCAGCAGTCTTAAAGGGACATTAAACCCAAAAATGTTCTTTCATTATTTAGATAGAGAATACAATTTAAAAAAAGTTTCAAATTTACTTCTATTATCAAATTTGCTTCGTTCTCATGTTATTCTTTGTTGAAGGGATACCTAGGTAGGTAGCGTGCACATGTCTGAAGCTCTACATGACAGGAAATAGTGCTGCCATCTAGTGCTCCTGTTAATGTATAACATTATTGCAAAACCTCTGCCATATAGTGCTGCAGACACGTGCACACTCATTAGCTTACATCCCAGCTTTTCAACAAAGCATAACAAGAAAACAAAGAAAAATTGATAATAGAAGTAATTTGAAAAGTTGTTTAAAATTGTGTGTTCTATCTGAATCATGAAATAAAAAACTTGGGTTTTACGTCCCTTTAAGACAGCTGCTTCTTAAATCCTGTTTCCGGCGAGCCTGAAGACTTGTGCGGAAACAGCTGCATTCAGGGCCATTTGGGCCTTGATAAATCAGCCCCATTGTGTCCAATACTATTAAAGGGAGAATTTGTGAAACATTTGTGAAAATATATATATATTTAATGTTAAAGCTCTTTATTTTGATATTGAAGCTAACAGGAAGTATATGTCTGTTTACAACTGGACCTTAAGGACTGATTGCTCACTGGATGGTAAGCAACTGACCCTTTACATACAATAAACTAACAAGACATTTCCTGTTTTTAAATAGGCAAATTAAAAGTCTGCTCTTAAAAAGCATTATAAAACGGGAAAAATGGAAAACAATAAAGACGGGCAAGGGGAAATGCATAAGAATAAATTGTTGGGCCTGTTTATTAGGATGATATTAAAGTTGAATAAATGGAAATATATCCCCACATAAGCCACCAATAGTTAGCTTGAAACTAAACTTTTGAACAATACAAACGATTCTAACGACTGAAACCAACTACATGTTTCAATTGTTCTTTTTTTTTTTTGAGAAATGTAAATGTTCTACAGCACATAACCTGCTGATACAGATGTAAGTCTTTAGTGCTGCAAAGTGTGATGGATAACACCCATGCCACCATAGAATAGACACAGCCTGCACACACTCCAATGAGTTATCTGTGTCCACTAGTCCTCATCAACTCACTTGTCCGACTGACAAGTAATCTTTAGGGTACCTGATTGCTCTCTCTTGTACAAGACAAAGGTCACTGGCAGTGACCTGAGGGGTCCAGTAGCAGTCTGTGAGAGTAAAACAAGGGCAGTCTCTACAAAGACTTTACTCAGTGGAGACTTAAGCGATATCCTAAGACCCTCTACCTCAGATTCAACAAACTCAACCTGAGTCTAAGTTGTGAAATACCACACACATATTAATACAGAACACATCTCATTATCCCAGTTTATATGCATGCCAAAGACTAGTAAAAATAACAATTAAAGAAATACAAGAGGCAGCTTAGCTTACAGTGCAGCATGATTATGCACCCACTGTGAACCAACTTATGAAAGATGGCTAACCATTTGGGGGCATAATCTGCAAGCTACTATTATCAAATACAATCTAGTTGTAAATGGAGCCTTTGCAACTGACTTACAACTGACTTACAAGTGACTTCTAAAATAAATTCAAGTTGGATTTGTAAAAAAACATAGATAGACAAATTATGTTAAAGCAGTATACTTATTTATTTTTTAATTTTTTTTCTTCATAAAACTAAAAGTGTATGGTTGTACCACAGATCCCCACAAATCCCACAGCTCTATAAACAAACCAGAGGGCATGGAGGGCAGGTAGGAAAATACTATTGTGCACCACTTATTTGCACAATTAAATAACAGATTTCAAAAGAATGCAAGCAAAATGTGTATCAAACTAGTACAGTACAGTGTTTCCAGCTCTCACAACAAATCTCTCGTCCTCACATGTAGAAAAAAAACTCCACCAACAGTGTCCATTACAAACATACTGTGGAACCATCTGAGTACTTGTATATAACTTAGCGTGTTTTCCAATCGTCTGATCACTTTCATTTGATTTTAATATTTTATTTTATTATAGTGTAAAAATCTTATAGTTCTATTGGTGGACAGACAGTAACAAACCTCACAAACTTAAAATCAAAAGTATATATTTTTTTCACTAGAGCAACATCTATTTAAAAAAACAAAAAACAGACAAACAACAAAACTAAAAACAAACTAATGAATATATTTTGAATATCTTATTTTAGATGCAACAAAGATAATTGTTTTTATATCCCTTTTAAGACAAAGGCCCATCTCCTGCATACACTGTATATTACAACATTACATTTTCTTGTGCTGTTCTTACCTTGCAGCCCTCACATGTGATGACACCGTAATGGATTCCTGAAGATTTATCTCCACAAATTTTGCATGGTATGACTTCAATTTGTGCTGAAAAATAGACAAGAGGCAGCTTAGCTGACAGTGCTGATTTTTTTTTAAGTCACATTCCATTATCCTTTGCCATTACATTGCAAAAATCTATTGCATAAGATATAGAATATTAAAAATATAAATTAAACTCTTCTATATTACAAAGCTACTTAAATCTCATACATGCTTTTTCTGCATATTTTTTTTACTGCTAAGCCATTTTCCACCTGGGTGCTAAACTGGATTTGAGCTTTTTTTTTTTAAAACTTTTTAAATATATTTATTTTTTTACTTATACCGTTGGAAAGGTTAGGCGATTACTTTCCAACGGTGAGTCTTGGGGGTCTGTAGCTGCTTAGATGCCTGAGATACAGGCTTCTAAGCAGCATGCCCCCATCTCCCTATATTGTCCATTGTTAATTTTAAATAAAGGTGCACGGTGACGTCATCACATCAATGCACATGATGTCACAGCACGAATCGTGAAGCCCCGATGCCTCTCACTATTCAGGCCAGATCGCCGGGTGGGAGTAGGTGGGAGCCCCCAAATTGCCCTCAATGTGGGTAAGTTCTAGCGACGGCTGACTGGGACAATTTGCGATGGCTCAGAGCCGTCTTTAGCACAAAAAGAGTTAACTTATAATATTCTTATATTGCAATAATATAAAATATTTACAATTCAGTTCCAAAAAGATTTTAATAGTTCTATTATAAAAAATAGGGTTTTTAGCCTTTATTCTTATATCATTTTCTCAATAAAATAAAATATATTATAAATGTAAATGACAGTGATAAAAATAATAAAAAACAAATCACTTAAAAACAACTACTTATGCGTTGCTCATATTAATCTCATAACAAACACATTGCCATTGGTAATAGAGTACTTTTTTTTTCCACATAATGACACAAAAATAAATATATTTGTTTTATCATTGTATCTAACCTACTAAATTTGGCAGGCATACTACAGCAGCGCAGAAACTCATGAGCATGCTTATTGTGTTCCTGCCTGAGAGGCATTTATCCTTTGTGTCAAAGCAGGACAATCGAACTGTGTGTAACAGAAGACGCCAGTTATTAATTGTACACACAAGGTGAAAAGAAACTATAGTATTCCTAGAAACATCTTGGATTACTGTAACTAACACTCTGTGTACCAAATTTCCTTTGCAGTGTTAATGAGTGTTACAGTCTCTAACATTTCCCTCACAATGTATGTTTAATCGTGTAGGGTTGCAACTTTTTTCTCCTTTTTTTATACTGCACAGGAAACAATTTACATGACTTCACAGTCTTTGCACTCAGCAGTACAAAAGATATATTTGCTTTTCAGAAAATAATGCTGGAAAACAATCTGTGTTCTTTATCTTTTTTCAGAGTCTATCGGTTTCTTACTGCCAGGACTTCATATCTCAGCAAACTAAAAAAGCTTTAAGGGATATGAAACCCATTTTTTTTCTTTCATGAATTATACACAGCATGCACTTTTAAATCACTCTCCAATTTACTTCTATTATCAAATATGTTTCATTCTCTTGTTATTCTTAGTTGAAGGAGCAGCAATGCTCTGCTGGGAAATAGCTAAACACATCAAGTTACCCAATGGCAAGAGGCGTATATGTGAAGCCATCAATCAGCAGCTAGCTCCCAGTAATTAATTGCTGCTTTTGAGCCTACCTAGATATTCTTTCCAACAAAGGACACCAAGAGAAAATGCAAATTAGATAATAAAAGTAAATGGTAACGTTTTTTAAAATTGCCTGCTTTATCTGAGTCATGAAAGAAAAAAGTCGGGTTTCATACCCCTTTAAGATATACTGGCTACATTAAAAACATATGTTAAAACTCTAAGAGAAATAGTTTTCACAATAACATGAAACATCATATACATTATTGAGATATAATATTGTATATGCTATAAAACAAAGAGTTATTGCTATGCTTGTAAACCTTGTCCATTTAAAAATAAACCTTACTTTTAAAAGTCATATATTTTTACCACTGGCACACAAAAAAAATACTACTCTTTAGGGATGTAAAACAAGGGGCTGCAAGACATTATACATGATACAGATATGATATGTCTATGATATTCATAGACATATAGACAGATAGATTTGATCAGGTGGTATATATCAGATCACATATAACTTTGTCACATCCACACATAGGGGCCGATTTAACAAGCCCCAAATGGTGCCTAATGCACATGTTTCTGAGCGAACCTTCAGGCTTGCCGGAAACAGGAGTTAAGAAGTAGCGGTCTTACGACCGCTGCTCCTTAACTTGTCCGTTGCCTCTGAGACTGGGGACATCAATCCGCCCAATCGAATACGATTGGGATGATTGAGACTCCCTGCTAGCGGCCAATTGGCCGTGAATTTGCAGGGAGCGGCATTGCACAAGCAGTTCACCAGAACTGCTTGTGCAATGTTAAATGCCAACAGCGATGCAGGGCGGACATGATTCGCTATAGCGAATCATGTCCGCCCGGGGTATGATAAAGCTACCCCATAATTTGCATTTAAAGTGAAGCTATCTAAGCACAAGTTAAAATAAAGACACACACTAGATCTCCGGTTTCACACTTCCTCACACACACGTCCTAAGAAATACTATCACATTTTACAAAATCTGGGGTTGATATCAATCTATCATTTCATAATTATCAACATTTAATGGTTATAGATGTGCCCTTGTTGATGCAGATCACAGTCAACCATTTACAATGTTTATCAGCTTCTGCGAAAAATTAACATGTGCCAGTCTTGTTTTTCTGATCACAATCTTATTCCTGAACACTTACCAACACATTTATGGGACCATTTTTTACTTATTGATTTCCACAGATAAAAGAACTTTATAAACCCCCAGAAAATACTTTTCAACTTATTATCAACTTTTACAAAAAAAAATAATATATATATATATAATGTAAAATTGGTTTACAACGTAATTAAAAAGATACAAACATTACCTGCTCAATCAATTAGGAACAAAAAGCATTTTAACACTAACAAAAAATTGCCAAATCCATGACCCAACAAGACACACACTCTAGCCCTAAGAGTATAGTGAGCATTTGTGTTTGTTGTGCTATGGATTAGGCTATATATATATATATTTATATATATATATATATATATATATATATATATATATATATATATATATATATATATATATATATATATATATGTTTGCATATATATATATATATATATTTATATGTGTATATATGTATTTACAGACATATATACACAGATAAAACACAACAATACATGTGTACACATTGCATTGGAGCCCTTTGCAGTTAAGTAGATGAAAACATGAACAAAAAAATATGTTTGCAATATTATTTAATAAAGGTTTTTACTGTAAATATTTCACATTTCAATGTTCTGCACATAGGGGAATATGTTTGAAGTATTTATATATATATATATATATATATATATATATATATATATATATATATATATATATATATATATATATATATGCTCCAAATAAGTGCACTCTCACTTGCCAACCCAAGCACAGACCAGGGTGCTTAACTCAATATTCAATCTGTATAAGGATGAGCACTCTCTGGGTTTAAACACAACAACTAAGTTTATTAAGCAGTGACGTTTCGGGGCATTCACCCCTTTCTCAGACCGTCTGAGGAAGGGGTGAATGCCCCGAAACGTCACTGCTTAATAAACTTAGTTGTTGTGTTTAAACCCAGAGAGTGCTCATCCTTATACAGATTATATATATATATATATTTTTTTTTTTTTTTTTTTACCAAAATACAGTCAGATATATGTAGAAATATGTATTTATGACTAAACAGAACATATTCTTCTATGTGAAGTACATTGGAATGTGAAATATTCATATTTTTATGTTTCTATTCAAAGATGTAATTCATCTATGTGCATTAAAATTTTGACCGGAATGTCCCTTTAATTGCACACATGTCAACTATTAGCATCACTACACACTATTAAAAAGGGATCAATCAACATAAAGGCCCTTCAAACTTTGTTGAAATTGTTAAATCCACAAATTCGCCATTTTGAGTGTCATTAATCACACACATTTTATTTTTGGATTACAAAATCGAGACATTAACAATGTAGATAATGATTTTGTGTTGTTTTTGGGAGGTATCAATTCCAAGCTTGAGGAGTATTAACAGCAGAAGCTTTTAACTATTATGATCACTGGAAAAATAAACTTGCCAGCATTCAGAAATCGAGCAATATTGTGATCAACAGCCTAGTTGTAACTAAAGGGTATGTACATGTAAGTAAGACATTATAGATTTTTTTATATGTGTCACTAAACAACGACTGTATATCTAGCGATTTTTATTTTTATGGCCAGTTCAATGTCCTTTCTTTATCATATTTTATACACATATTATTCATAGAAACTGCTACCTATCGCAATACACATTTTATTTCCTCTTACAATTAGCTTTCCATATTCTACTAAGTCTGCAATGTTATGAGAATTAACCCATTTTGCGTATGAATATAAAAATATCACAATCTCTTTGTTTTTTCAAATGCTTTATTTATATCAGACAGGGTACATAAAAAAGGAAAATAAGGAAATGAGGGCAAAAAAACAGAATTACATCCATATCAGTAATAATTTTCCAGTACCAACTTGTAATTTCTTTCAACTCATAATATTTACCCACTAAGGCAGAGCTTTCCAAACTTTTTATGTTGGTGACACACTTTTTAGACCTACATCATTTCGCGACACAGTAATTCAGTTGTACTAGCAAAAAGGAGGTTAAACTAACTTGTTTTAAGAGATACGGACACGTACATAAATTATATAATAATGAAATGTATTTACAAGTAACAGTATGTATGTGCAAGAATTAAAAAAAACTTTAATAACACCAATAGCTACTTGATATTTTAATGGGATGTATGAGGTTGATGGGATGAACACAATTTCTGAATATTTGGTGGAATATTAGATAAAGACACTCGCATTTCATCATCAAGCATTTCTTAAGCTTCCACTTCCTATCCATAAATCAAGAGCAGGAGCAGCAATGCACTACTGGGAGCTAGTTCCAAAAAAAACCCTCTGACTTCAGCTCAGCATTTAAGCTGCTGCCCAAAGAACTCTGTGAGTTCGATTGACTACTGCCCGCGCTGCAAACACACTGCTCTCCCACTCACTGACTACACATGCAGTCACGTGCCGATTAAGGAGACTGCACATGCAGTCACGAGCCAATGTGCCGCCAATGGGAATAGTTTCAGTTCCCACTGAGCTGCGCCAATAGGTTAAGATGATCTGTGTCCCACTAGGTATCAATCACGTGTCAACCATGTGATATGCATAGCAGGCAGGCGGAAAGTCAGAAACCAAAAAAAATAAAAATAAATTTGTGCTGAAGCAGGGACACACCTACACACTGCTGCCGACACACTAGTGTGTCCCGACACACAGTTTGGAAAGCACTGCACTAAGGGGTAATAAATTCCCCCAAACCTGGCCAATTCTCCCAATCCCTCCAATATCAATTCTCCTGGTCCTCAAAGTCTTACCAGACCCCATGAAAACATAGATCTGTATTTTTAAATGGAAATATAATGATGTCTTGTTCTTCTTTGACAGGGCTTTAATAAAAATAGATTTTTTTAAAAAAAAATAAGTGAATTTGCAGTTCAGTGTTTGTATCTGTATCTCTCTGTTCTATTATACATAGTTTTTTTAATAAATTATATTCTTTCTGAAAACTTTACAAACAGTAGATAGAAAAACTACTTTACGTGAAGAAAATTTGAAATCAGTTTTTTTCAATGCATTGTTAACACAATGGGCGATAAAACAAAAAGGGTGCAATTCATTTTAAAACGACACAATTTTATTACAATGAATACTCACACTTTCAGACTTCAAACACAGTGAGGTATATTAGAAGCATAAACTGAACAGTGCAGTCCCACAGCGATGTGTTTGAGGTCTGAAAGTGTGAGTGTGCTGTGTATTCATTGTAATAAAATTGTGTTGTTTTAAAATGAATTACACTTAGAGGAGTTTGCGCCCTTCTTTTTGTTTTATCACCCATACAGCTATATGCAGTATCCAGTACTGTGTACTTTTGAAGTGGCAGCAATCAACACAAACCTCTGGGCTAATATATTAGTCATATATCCTTTTATTTGTACTTTTGTTTTTATTATTAACAGGGCACTCTTGATTTTCTGTGTATCATTGTTAACCCAATATTCAAGTTTTAACCATAGTTGTTTTATTTTGGGGCAATATAATCTCTTTGTTGATAGGTCTTAAACCACTTACCCCTTTTTCAACTGACAAATATAATACAGAACTTATCTGGAGTCTTCCGTTCATAGAAGTGAGAGAATTTTTAAATAACTGAATAATTAGGTGAGTTCGGCTGAAGGCAAGAGCCAAATCGCACTTTCCTTATAAGAAAAATAACAGCGCCTCCACAGTAAAATCTTTATTGAATGTTGTTTCAGATTCTATGTTTATCTCAAGTTATTTTATGTCCCTTTAATGAAGGATCGAAGAGAAGTGCTGTTTTCATTCTTTTCTAGGCTTTAAAGAAACATGTTACCCATTTGCTAAATCACTTAAAAAGCTGATTTAAAATTTTTATCTGAACATCTTGGATATTTTACCTCAAAATGTCATCATATTAGTAAAGAAATCAGCTCACAGTGCCAACACTGCAATATTATGCATTAGTCTCCAACAAATGCACAATAAAATTATATCTTGATATACATTTTTCATGCCCCTGTATAAAACAGTCAAATAATTAAAGAAAGGTTCCCTAAAATCATATTTAATCCATATTGTTCTTAGTTAGCCTCCTAAAAAGCAGTAGGCCTCCTAGTATAAAATGCACATAAAAACACAAAGGTCACCGTGTATTTATGCACTGACCTATAAAACCCATTAATTGTCATTGTCTAATATTTTATTTATTACAATATATCTTTGAAAATGTGTACTTATCACTGCTTATTTTTTGTTTGTATGTTTTTATGTTCTCTATTGATACATTTTAAAGGAGTAAAGAAAAGATGAAATGCTGAAAAAACACATGATTAATAGACACAAAGAGCAACAGGGCTGTCATCCAAGCAATATTAATCAGCTGGACACAACTACAATATAATGGTTATTACTCACCATGCTATAGTTTTCCCTCCTGTGCCTGCAGTTTTCATCAAAAACATTATTGTATTTTAACCCTTATTGGTGCTGGTTGGTAAAGTTCCACATCTCTATATTGAGTGCCTCCATGTTTGGGCATAGGTGTTCTTGCACTCTGTGACAGAAGCAGTACACATTGTCAATGGAAATTCAAGCTTTTTTAAAGCTCGTCAGATTAGCAGGAGCTTTACATTTTTTGCAGTGGTTGTATTGCTTTATATTATTTATGTGGCCTTTTTTATATGTGTAAATTTTAAACTGTGTATAGAAATTTCAGCAATGTAAACCTACCACTCTGCATTATGTATGCTATCATTAAGCACACAAAACAGCTGTAAAAAAGCTGACAACATCACTGATCTGTGAATGTGCACCACTTCGGTCACAAAGTGCTAGAATACGAATAAGAAGCTGCTTCACCAACTTGCACCTGTATAGGGTTAAATTAAGTCAACAGCTCTGAAGAGAGTTGCAGGCACAGAAGGAAACATTATAGCATAGTGAGTAGTAACCATATTATTTGTGTTGTACCCAATAGTTTAATGTCCTTTAAAGTAGTCACTCTGTCTAAATTATACAGTCTATTGTAATATAAAAAGTTATTGTAAAAAGTACAATATAATTTCATTATTTATTTAGTTTCCTTTTTCTGTAATTTAACTCTGAAAATAGTAGACTTTCCGGTTGCCCTGAGTTTCTAGAAAGCCATGGGTATCACCATGTCGAAACTCACAGTAGGTATATTGGCCCTCCTAGTCAAAAACTTACAGTGTGAGAGACCCTCTTCCAAAGGGGCATGGACAGAAAAACTGCCACATCCCTTTACCTTTAAAAGAATGATGACCATTACCCCCTTCTATTCCTAGTTATGTCCACTATAGGTGGGTTGTCAGGACTAGGCTCCCTATTGTATGTATAATTGGTGTAGGCTTTGGTTTTTGGGTGCCTTTTTTCCAGCCTTGAGGCTTACATTACTTACCTGGTGATCAGGGTGTTCTGGTTGCCAGAGGCATGTTTTGAGGACTCAGGCGGGCTGGCAGTTGCTGCCGGAGCATTCCGAGAGTAATTCCTTAAGGGCGTAACTATCTTTTCCCGTGATATCAAAAAGGACCCAACATTAAGGGTCATCGTAACGTTTACATTTATGCTGTATTTTTACATTTTAGGGAGGAACTCTGAGTTCGTCAGTTCTTTGTATGCTAGACCCGATTTTTCACTGGGCACAGCATTTGTCATCTAACAGCAGTGCATCTGAAACTGGAAGCAGATTACCTGAGCAAAACAGAAATTTTACCAACAGAATAGCAGCTGAACAGAGAGGTTTTTCTGGTGATAATAGAGAGATGGGGATTTCCGGAGATAGATCTTATGGCTATCAGTCAAAACAAACAGGAACCACATTTTTTTAGTTGTTACATGTCTCCCTAGCCAATGGGTCTCATTTATGTTTTTCCTTCAATTACCCGAATACCTCATCTACTCAAGTGGATTCAGAAAGATAAAGTTGTGTTCATTTTCATTGTGCCTTATTGACCCAAGACCATGGCTCTCACGTCTTCAAAGATTGGCTCTTCAGTCTCCATGGATTCTTCCAAAGATTTTAGGCATATTGCATCATGGTCCAGAGCAACAACTTCCTTTAGTTCTAGAAGCTTTCATGATGTCACTTTTTGAGCCTTTACAGATGATCTCATTATGGTTCCTAACATAAAAGGCAGTTTTTTAGCAATTACTTCAGCACGGAGGGTTTCAGAATAGCAAGGCATTTCCACAGAAGAACCTTTTCTCATTTTTCATCAAGATAATGTGGTGCTTCGGACAGTGCTGGAATTTTTTGTTGAAATTTATATCTGATTTTCATTCTTCTAAAGACTTTTTTTTACCATCTTTTTGTTTAGATGAAAAAAATTGTGGATGGTAAACCATTGTATATGCTGGATGTGGTCAGATGTATATACAGTGCTGTCTACTATGTAGATAGGACAAAAGAAGTTTGAAATTCATTCATCTTGCCTGTTTGTCATTTCTTTGAGACACCGTAAGGGACACATTATAGCCAAGACAACAATCTCCTCCTGAATAATCTGTTGTATTTCTAACGCCTATCAACTTCAGTATCTTCCTGGATATTTAGAATGATGCTTCCTTTTATGATGTATGTCAGGCTCCAGTGTGTTAAACTTCCCACACTTATATAACACATTATAAGTTGCATGTCTTACAGTCTGCCTCTGATGATTTTGGCAGGAAAGTTTTGAGCCAAGTTATTCCAATATAAAGTACTTATCTTAGCATTAAAATGTTCTGCTCTCTAATTTATTTTCCCACCCTATAATTTTTTTTTACTGCTTGGTGTCTCTAATTGTCCCCAGCTGTAGAGATAAGGTAAGGGAAATTAGAAATTTTCATAAAAAATACAATAAATGACTATATCTTGGCCTATATTCTAGTCAATACTTACTGAGTGAGATCCCCTTTGCCGAAGGGGCATGGACAGGAAAACTTGCCACACCCCTTTACCTTTAAAAGGATGATGACCAGTATCCCCTTCTGTTCCTAGTACTGTCCATCATAGTGAAACAGACATAGGAAAGGACCTCGGTAAGCATTTGACTAGGAAGCCCTATATCCTAGTCAATACTTACAGAGGTTCCTTTCCTATGTCTGTTTCACTATGATGGACAGTACTAGGAACAGAAGGGGATAATGGTCATCATCCTTTTAAAGGTAAAGGGGTGTGGCAGTTTTCCTGTCCATGCCCCTTCGGCAAAGGGGATCTCACTCAGTAAGTATTGACTAGAATATAGGCCAAGATATAGTCATTTATTGTATTTTTTATGAAAATTTCTAATTTCCCTTATCTTATCTCTACAGCTAGGGAAAATTAGAGACACCAGCTGTTGTTTGCACACTTTATATGTCCCTCATCAGAAGACATTAGATTTCAACATGGTGCCCATTACTTTACAGAAACTTAAATACTTCATAGAAACTAAAATTATTTATATCATATTTACACACCTTAAATACTTTTAAAAATGCATTTACATACTATGGTGAAATCTATTGGTGCTTTACAAATAAATAATAATAATAATAATAATAATAATAATAATCTCAGGCTAATCTTTGCTTTGAATACATCATTGTATTTACTGTTCAATGTCTATTTAAGACACTGTAATTACATACTGAAAATTGGTGATAACCATTTAAAACCCCTGGTGAGTAAGTTTATCTTATCTCCCTTCATTATTGAAACTGAATGCTAGCTATAAATGAGTCTGTTGGCTGCTATAGACAATAATTGATCACTGTGTAGAATGTAGCCAGGTGAGGCAATCTGCAGGATTTTATCATATGCTTAGATTACACAATTTGAGCTGCAGCCTTTCTAAGTAGTCTGAAACAAACAAAAATGTCAGAGATATTTTACAGCAAAAGCAAGCAAAATAAATAATGATTTTATATTACAGTGTTGTTTTATTTTAATCATTAAAATGATAACTGCATTTTGGGTTTGGTGTCCCTTTAATTGCTGTTTTCAAATGAAAAATCCCTTTTAAACAAAACAATGTCAAGACTCTGGGCTCAGGGCCGGATTTGGCCGTCGGGATACCGGGAAAAATCCCGGTGGGCTGGCAGGTGCAGCTGCAGTGTGTGGAGAGCAGCAAACTAACAATAGCAAAGCACAGTTGTGAAAGAGCGCAGTGGCAGAGCCGTCAGCATGTGAAGCAACAAACAGGCTCAGCCACTGATTTAGGCATGATGTAAGCAGCAGGTCAGGTAAGGGAGGGTCGGAATATGCAATTAGGAGGGGCTCCCGTCCGGAGCAGCAATCATGTGGGAACTGGGGATGTCCCTCTGGAGTGGCTGCGGCATGCTGCAATGGGGAAAAAGACAGCATCACTTTGGTAATTAGTGTTCTCCCCATGCTCAAGTCCCTGGTTGCAGAGCCCAACTAGTGGTTGACACTTGTGAGGGCATTAAACATGACATCAGCAGTAGTGTGGAACTAGGGAGTGCAGCCAAGCAATGTATGCCTAGACAGATCCCGCCCCCTTACCAATTGTTCCAGCTGCGCACAGGAGACAAGAGTAGAGGAGAATGAGCAACTTGTAATTCCTCCTAGGGACTTCTGAATCCTAAACAGATGGTATGGAAGTGTAGCTGAGCTGTAAAAACTCTCCTTCTGCACAGCACTAAGCAAGGAGAAATCTCCTCCCACATAACCTCCAGAGCAACGGCTCAAATACTAGTAGATGCAGATAACCCCATGGGTGTAAAAAGGCTGTAACATATTTACACCGCAGTCCTGTCTCTGCTAGGTTAACTGCATCTACTGTGTATTTGATCTCAAAAAGGCACAGCCATTTCTCAGAGGGGCAGACCCCTTCCCCCTCCTGGAATTATTTACTGCTCTTTGCCTTGAATGCATACTTGGACAGAAGCAGGGCTCATCACACTAAAGATACAAATTTTAAAAGAAGGGTTCATCAGCCAAGATACAGTTTTTATAAAAGTGTATATATATATATATATATATATATATATATATATATATATATATATATATATATATATATATATATACACACACACTTTTATAAAAAAAATTATATATACATACACACAATTTCTAGGTGTGCATTGCTGCTGCATGTCTTTATATGCCTTAGTATGATGCTTTAGTATGTGTAATGGATGGGGGGGGGGGGGGTGCTGGGGCTGGTCTTCTAACATTTCCAGGGCCGGTCTGGTTTCCCAGTCCGGCCCTGTCTGGGCTCCATTTATTAAGCTGCAAGAGCAGTTTCGGAGCCCCAGCCTTTCAGGATTGTGTGAGCCCTCTGAAGCCCTTTGACTTTATTGAGAATGCTGCATGTGATTTTAGAATGAGCAATAAATAAGTGAACACAGAGAGCAAAATATGGTTTGGTTTTTCCATATTTTGATAAATCATTTTACACAAAGGCTCCATTTATAAAGCTGTATAGCTTTGGAGGCTCACGTGCAACTGCAAGTCATAAAGCACTGTTTTTTTTTATCACTGCTTCCTAACCTCTGCACCACCTCAGAGGTGGCAGAACTAAAATATCTTGGATGATTGACAAACCCTGCTCTTCTGCAATTGGTTGCATGAAAGCAGGGGGGTGGGGCTGCACAAGCAAGCAAATGGGTAGAAAAATACAAAAAATTCTAAGTTCTTTGCAATCACACCTTATACTAAGATTGTTTTTTTATGGTAGTAAGCTTTATGACTCTAAATAAATGAAATGACTATCAAAAATATATTTCACTTACATTTTCTTCTTTTCTTATTTTTAACAGAAATCTGCACCATTTTAACCCTAAAAAAATCAATAAGGATAACTGTCAGAAAGGTATCCGCTGTCCCCTCAAGCTTGTTGCAAAATCATTTAACTGTCAGTTTACATTTATCAAACTAAAATTTAGAAAGCATGAAGAAGGGCAGAGGAGGTTACAATGAAGACTACACAAATCTTTCTTTTTTAACATCCATTCCTCCAAAGTGATATTTTAGATGATGTGATAAAACTATACATATTAAAATCCTCCACAGTTTTTTTGTTTATTAAAATAGGTACAACCACATGGGAATTACATGTTAATATTAAGACAATTTAATGAAGTACTCAAGTATATTAAACAATATCTTTATTAAAAAGAAAAAAAAAGAAATGAATGCGCAATATGCTCTCAGCTACCTTATTGATATGTATGGAATATGTCTTAAAGGGACATAAAAGAGCAATGTGTTACAGTATTTTATTATTGCACCGTGTTATATGTTAAACCCCTCCAGAGTATCAACATGAACCTAGATTAATGCATCTGGTGAGGCAATGACAAAAAGGCATATGGACATAGCCACCAATCAGCATCTTGCTTTGCTACTCATGAGCATTTCTATGTATGCTTTTTAATAAAGGATAAAAAAAAATGGTAACAAATTGAAAATTAAAATTGCATGATCTTTCTAAATCATTAAAGTTTAATTTTGGCTTCCATGTCCCTTTCAGCATGGGAGATCTCAACTCCTGTTAATAATACATAAGAAACACAGTTTTGAATAAAACTATAGATTAGCTGATACAGAAAAGCCTTTGGTTATAACTCAGATCATCATTTAGGTAACAAAAATAAATGTTCATATATAAGTATATATACATTTTTTTTAAATCTTTATATCATTGCAATAACACAATTATAGCACCTCAAAATGTCAAAGTTGTACTAAGGATGTTTTGAAGTATTCTTTAGCACAAAGAAAACTTAAATTATGCTTACCTAATAATTTTCTTTTCTTCAGATGTAAAGAGTCCACAGCTGCATTCATTACTTTTGGGAAATAAGAACATGGCCACCAGGAGGAGGCAAAGACACCCCAGCCAAAGGCTTAAATACTCTTCCCACTTCCCTCATCCCCCAGTCATTCTGCCAAAGTACAAGGAACAGTAGAAGAAATAACAGGGTGAAAAGGTGCCAGAAGAATAAAAACTAAGAGACGCCCCACAGAAAAAATACGGGTGGGGAGCTGTCGACTCTTTTCATCTGAAGAAAAGTTTATCAGGTAAGCATAAGTTTTTCTTCATAAATGGAAAGAGTTCACAGCTGCATTTATTACTTTTGGGAAAACAATACCCAAGCTATAGAGGACACTGAATGAAAAGACAGGAGGGTACAATAGGCGGCCCATTCTGAGGGCACCAGGCCTGAAAAAACACAACCCAACCAAACCCTGCTTCATCTGAGCCGGGCAAAAGAACTAGAAGGAAAAAGCCCCAAGGACACTGACCCGCAGATAGTCCGAAGGCCTAACTAGAGACCACAAGTAGACTCACCGGGCCAACACTCCTCAAGGAGAACCGTCGCCCAGCAGTCGGTCCCCATGCTAGTACATTACCAAAATCCCCCAAAAAGGAGAGGGCAAGGGTAAACCAAGGGATACCCAAAGGTACAGCAAAATCTATAAAGGAAAAAAAAAACCTCAAAGGAAGGGCAAGTCCACAGAAAACTGAAAGTATCCCGAGAATAAGGAGAGAAGACACCCAACTCACAAGGAGCAACCGGGCATCAGCAGGAGAAGAAAAATCTCCAAAACATCATGCAACAGCACCAAAAAAGACAGCTGAAGACAAAGTCCTCAAAACGTCAGAATTTAGAGACTGAGCAAAGAGAAAATTACAAGCAGCAAACTCAGAAGAAAACATCTGAGACCAGTAGGATGCTGCCATCCGTAGGAAGACACAGAAAAAACACTATCCATAAGGAAGAAGCGGCCTAAGACAGAAATTGCCCAACCTCCAAGAAGAGGACACTCTCCAGGCAATCTAGGCCGCCAAGCCTACTCACAGATCATAAAGGGGGAGAGGCACAGAACCTCTAAAAAAAAATAAGATCCACTGTCACCCCCAAGAGCTGAAGATGAACAACAGATCTCAGATCCTACAACTATTTGGACCAGCCCAAGCAACGACAGAACTGCAGTAAGGGAACAGAAAAGGAACCCCAAGACCGGCCCCCAAAAGGGCGGAAGAATGGACACAACCACCTCAATCTAAAGACAAACGAGCAGGCGTTAGACCCAAGGAGATCTAGCAAGGCCACCCGACTAAGTCTCAATGCAGAGCAGGCAGCTCCCCAGATGGAAAGGAACAACTCAAAGAGCAGACTAATCCCTGAACCAGATAAATATCTGTTCCAAACTCCCAAACACAGGAGAGGCCCCCAAAAATGGAACCACACCTCCGTAAGGAGGACAAAGAGCCCCCTGAAGAGGAGAGCATCGATAAACACCTGCCTTTTAGACAGGAAGACGTAGGAAGAACCGAGAGGACACAAGGCCACGTCACTGAGGAACACGGAAGAACCCCTTGAAACACCATTGTGCTAGCACACATAACAGGCTCAAAAATACCAGCTGAGTAACTGCAAACCTTCCTTTTGCTAGGCAGGAAAGCCCACCATCAGGTCACGTTAGTTGGCTGTCTCAGGGGAACTGTATCGTCTGGCACAAGACAAGGCCCAAGGAGCCCCGGCTCTCAATAAATCTAGCCAAGCTGTAAAACAGAACAGCCAGAACAAGGCCGAAGCCCAAGTACCACGGAAACTGGAACCCCCAGGTCAGTCCTAGGATCATAAGGTCCGGTAACATCCCACGGCGGGATCCCGAAAGAGAAAACGCAGGGTAAAACCCTTGACAACTGGAAAATCAGGACAAGACGCCCGGGCCCCACAAATGCTTGGATTAAACAAACTTCCATCCCACCGGGATGGCAATACCTGAACCATATGAGTGGAAAACCACTAGGACCTCTTCTATCCCAAGAAGGGAATGCAGAGCATTCCCAACACCAGGGAAGGACCCTTAACCGGAGCCCAAAAAGACCTCAATGTCTAAAGTCCCGAAAAAGGAACAACCAACTCCCGAAGTTAATCCAAGTCCCCCAAAGGTGACCCATCCACAAGGAAAAACTGACAATATAAGAGGTCTCAATGAAGAAGAGAACCACTAAAGGAACAAGTCTAAAAAGGACAATTTCCTAAAGCAACACCGCTCTGACCGGTGGAAAAGAGGCGCTAAATCATCTAATTTTCCCACCACGTTAGAAGTCATACTCTAGGTTCCAAGGGTATCGAAAGCAACAGAGAGTGACGCAGCAAATTCACTGACCCAGTCACCAGAGAAACGGCTATTTAGGACTGAAACAATCCCGAGAGCCGCACGGACCCATAAGTCCTCTTGAGAATGCTTAGTTGAAACTTGTAAAACAAATAACAAGAAACATAATAATGTTAAGAGCAATCGGCACCCCAACCTGACCAGCAAGGTATATAAGGCGCCACGTGTCTGAATAAGCCACGAGACAGAAGATCTGAACTCAAGCAGGACCAGCCAACCAGGGTCATAACTGCCAAGCTGGCTAAATCTGTCCTCAGAGAGGGAGGAAGAAAAACAGACTAACGTGTCCCGAAAAAATTCATTCTAACCGGATAAAATAAAATGACAGGCAACCCGAGGGTTAACGCCCAAGTAGAACAGAAAGATCCATAGGACCAGCCTAACAGAAACCCTGTACTTCCAACAAAACTGGGAAGGATCTCGATAACAAGACTTAAAGGAGATTACTTCATCCCCCCATGTCTAACAAGGTGAGCCATTTTGAAGGAGGAGACTGATGAGTCCCGTACCCAAGAAGGATAGGGTCCCCAAGCAGCTCAAAAACGTGTCTGAGTAAAACTCTAAGGCGAGGCCGCCTGTAACGAAAGGCACAACACTCAGGCACAGTTACTCCCGCAGGGAACTGTTCATGCCCTCCAGAGGTCGAAGGACCTGGGGCAATTGGGCATGAGCACAATCGTGAACAAACATCTGGACTTTGCAGACGCGCAAGCGCCAAAAGAATGTAAAAGCGAAAACGTGCCACAACAACCGGGAGAAACAATCCACCCTCTGAACATAACTTAGGTTACCCGCATGTGTAGTAGTAGAAAAGGGTAGGAAACTCGCCACCCGGAGGACAGGGCCCCCCAGAGGCGGATGGCTCAGCAGTCTCTTGAATCCCTGAGCCCAAGGAACAAGGCGCTCTATGACGGCCTAAAGAACATAACCGACTGACCTGAGTCAATGGGACCAATTCGCATTCTTCACAGGACAAAGAATCTGAATCAGAATGTTGACCAATCTTAACATCAGTATCCTCCACAACTGGATCAAGGATACCCAAAAATGGACTATATATAAAACAATTTGAACGGCACCTGACACCCACAATGGCTGGGGGACTCACCACCTCCTATGTACCAGACACTAGTGGACTAAAATTTTCCTTCGTCACACAGTCAGGAATGTGGAAATGGAAGACCAGAACGTAAACACGCTCAGTCACAAGGTGATCCGTACAGTCCAACAAAAAGCGTGCCCAAAAGTAAGGTCGCGTCACTTCAACAGGCCGTTATGTTCTAAGCCACGAGCCCAGTAAACAGTACACATAAGCAGATTGAATCACATAACAAACATGATTAAAAACCACCCTGTTCAATAGTGCCCCTCAGGAGATATTAACCCTTGATTCCACTGAGACCCTGTAGTTTTCAAGTGAGTTTGCAGGAACAAAGGAGTTACAGTACATTCATGAAGAAGTAAAATTAAACAATCTTACCGGAATCTACGCCAAGGAACAGGAACACGGCCCTTCAAGTGTGACGGATAGTAGCCTCACCTCCGCCATGGACTTGAGAGAAGAAAGCAGGCAGCGAAGCGAAGTTCGACAACGCTGATTGCTTGAGGAGCTGTTAACATGAGTCGGGATGATTTTGCAGAAAGACTCTTCCTGCATCTCCAGACTCTAACTATCATTCAAGCTCTCACTGAGAGACTGACAGGATTACTTAAAACTCCCATCCCATGTCAAAGAGTACTACCTTCCATAAAAGACAAATTAAATTCTGACACTTCTTTGCCAACCTCCTGCGATGAAAGGCAAAGAATGACTGGGGGATGAGGGAAGTGGGAGGAGTATTTTAGCCTTTGGCTGGGGTGTCTTTGCCTCCTCCTGGTGGCCAGGTTATTATTTCCCAAAAGTAATGAATGCAGCTGTGGACTCTTGCCATTTATGAAGAAAACCTAAACACACACACATAATAACATTAAATAAATACACACAAACTTACAGAAGCCCTTTTTAGGTATAAGGCAGCAAATAACATACAATACACATACACCAATTTAAATATTAAAAAAATGTTATGAAATTCATTATCAAGTTCATATTTATACATGAATATATTAACAACAAAAACAACAAACAGGTCAATTTTATAATCCATGTTTTAAAAAGTGAAAACACTTAATTGCAGTAATGAATTAACAATCAGATATGTTGAGATTACATAGTTTAAAAATAATTTGAGCTACATATTTTTTATTAAACCAGAACATTATCAAGTTTATAAATATAAAATAATATGTGAGTACATATGCAAAAGTTTTAATGGTATAAAATGTGGAAACATCCAGCATATCTCAACCAGAAAATCCTATAATTAATTTTTAAGAGCAGTGAAAAGTCACCAAATCATAAGAAAAACTGATGAAATTGTATTTTTATACCTTATAATTAGGGATGGGCAAATGTTTTACAACCTTCGAAAAATGAAACGCATTTGTTTGTTTGTTACAATTTTCAAATGTTTGTACATCAGTCTAACATTTGTTTAATGTAATAGTATTTCTAATGAAAAAAAGAGGAGAATCCTGAGTTCCATGCAATAAAAATATTCTTTTTTTTAATAAATAAAAGTTCATCACAGGAACAGAGCATAAAGGAACAGACTTACGCGTTTCGGCGAAAGCCGTAATCATAGATCTCCTTAGAGCTGGTGTATGTGAACACGATTTGGATACTACGGATTGCTAAATCTTAACACATTTATAATATATATACTGTCTTTGTATAAATTGTTGACATCTATCATAGAGTGGCAGCAATTGCTTTCCTTTTCTTCAGTATTTCTAATGCTATCTTTAAATGTAATATTTTTTCCTTCAAACATTGCATAAATCGAATCGCATTATGCATTATTCAAATAAAAAAATTCCCTACTGGGGGGCGGAGCTGGCCACGGCTAAGATGACCGCATAACTTCAGAGCTCTGAATACCAGCTCCACATCACTGCCTAATTTTACCGCAGAACTTTACTTTAAGGAGTTACCGGAGATAAGTCTCTAGATCATAATGGATCCAACAAAGAAGTAAAGGGGTCAACACAAAGCTATACCGGAGGTCTGACAAAAACTGAACAGTGAGTGATGCATCTTTAAAATAAAACAGCACAGCAGCGCAGCACTTTCCTACATAGAGGTCAGGCAGATGGCTCACAGTTGAGAGACATTAGATGGTGTATAGAGTCACTGTGCTTTTATCAACAAGACAGCCTGATAAGGCTCCACGTGAATAGCGCTGACCTGATATCGCTACAGCCACAGATTTCACAATAACACAACTATATGCTTAACACAGAGAACGTATAATGACCTCTAGAGAGGGATCTCAGTCTCAATTTTTTGTGGGATTGGGTTCACCCATAAAGACATATTTATTATACCATATTGTTGGAAAGCACTAATACCGTAACGGCCATCAACACAGAAGAGATATATCCTGGGTACTTGAATTTGGGCCTATTCTTCCGGGCTTTACCCTTAATAACGGTTTGGCGGCAATCCCCCATCAGAGAAACAAAATATCCTGCAAGTGACTTGCTATAAGAGATCTATAATAAGCAAGGGACACGTTCATCCTGAAAACCTGAGAGGTTAAGAGCTGCAGAGCTAATATATATACTTGAAGAAACTTGGAGTTCTATTGCTAATAATTGCAGTGACCATCTGCGTGAATTTACCAATCATAAAATGAATACCAAAAGACTTCCTAAGAACACTTAAAACATCACATGTAAAAGAAAATTCAGTAGATAATGTTTTCTCAACTACATGTTTAAAAGCTAGTCTAGAGAGGGAGACCTCAAGTTCTTCAGGACATATGGCTTCTCCACATCAGAGCCCTCAACAAACCCCAGAATCAATCTCACAGGTTCCTACATCTCTGATTTCTTCTTTAGTCTCCAAGCAAGATATAGCCAAAATTGTGAGGTCTTGTATCAGAGAAGAAATGGCTGAAATAAACAGGATGTACACTCTATTGGCAACAGGTTGGAATCCGTGGAGGAATATACTGATAGCATGCAAGAAGATATTAACCAGCCGCAAGATACAACATCACAGCATATGTCTCTACTAGACACACTGCATGACAAGATCGAAGAGCTTGAGACATAAGTCGCAGAAATAACCTAAGGATTTGAGGTATACCAGAGTCTGTTCTTCCTAAAGATTTACCAACGTATCTTCCAGCCCTGTTTGCACATCTCAAAAATACCATGGCATCCACGGACATACCATGGGTCAGAGCCCACAGGGCATTGAGACCGAAGCCCCCAGATGAAGCACCACCAAGGGACATAATTATCAAGTTTAAGCAATTTAATGAGAAAGAAGAACTTCTGAAACTCTCACGTAAACATCAACCTGTTAAATTTAGAGGTATGGTACTTTAATTTTTTCAGGACTTATCCCAACGAACATTGCAGAGACGGAGAGAATTACACCCTTTAACATCTCTTCTATGTTAGAAGAGAATACAATATTAAAACAAATGGGGATTTCCATGCCACCTCTATGTCTTGCATGGAAACAGGACATTATCTTGTAGATCTACAATGGACATCAGGGACTTTTGTTCATCACTAGGTATCGATCCTCCTAGAATGCCTGATACAGAAGATGTTCCTCAAACCCCTAAAAGAAAGCTTACCCAAGAAGAACATGGCAGGTGACAACAAGCTAACTCAAGATCTGGAAATAAATTACTGACTAGACAATCTCCATTACAGGGGAAAAAAACAGTACCTCCCAACTTAGAACTGGAGCATAACCCCATTTGAACTATATATGATGACACAGGATAATGGGTAATGTTGTGTTAAGATTTATTTGTGTTTAGTTAACTGTTTGAGTGCTATTGAAGTTCTTGCTTTAAAATTTGTACCCCTTATAGCTTGCTTCTAAGACTTTATATTTGGACAAGTCCAGACTAGATAAGGTTAGATTGCTAAGTATTGTTTAATTGGAGAAGGTTTCCAACCTCTCACTGCGAATAATAAATTAATCTAAGAATTCAAAACATATGTACCTTTTTGGTATTACAAAGTATGTTTAGATATGTTTATTGGCATACACTGCCAAACTCTGTTATGCAAATGTTTTATTATTTATTTTGGAAAGTTGATTTTTACAATGTTTTCATTTTCTTTTTATATGTTTACTACTTTTCACAAGACATCTTCACAAAAAGCTCATGCATGCATACATTAACTCGTAAGGTACATAAATGGCACACACAGGAAGAAACATTTTGCTAATATCTCAAAATGTAAAGGGATTCAATTCTCCACAAAAAAGAGCCATGGCTTTGTTAGATTTATCAAAAAGGAAGGGAGACATACTGTTCCTACAGGAAACTCATTTTCAAAAATTAAAGGAACCAAAATATCTAGGATGTAAATACACTCAGCACTAGCCACATACACATAGCCACAGCAAAGAAGTGTGGAGTCAGTATTTTATTGCATAAGGATATCCCATTCAAACATATTCAGACAAATAGAGATCAAGAGGGGAGATTTTTAGGAATATTCAGGTTTCTGTATGGTATCCCAACAACTTTGATTAATACACCAAACAACTCCAGTTCTTTAAAAAAAAACATACAACCAGATCCTAGCTATAAAAAAGAAAATATTATTGGTGGGGGCGATTTCAATATGCCATTAGACCTCCATATGGACACTACCAACTCAGACCCATCCACTTCCAAAAAAATAATTAGACATTTACGGAAAATGATGAAAGATTGTAATTTGTATGATATTTGGAGACTCATATACGCACACAGAAAAGGCTATACATTCTTTTCAGCTCCACACTATAGTTACAGTAGACTTGATTATATTTTCACTAACCAGGATGGATTGGCATCCTTATAGTCCTCAAAAATCTCACACATGGCCTGGTCTGATCACTCGGCAATATTAAAACAGAGCAAATGGAAAAAACACTAAAAGAGTACTTTGTTTTTAATCCCCTGGATGATAGTGATCTGTACATAGTTTGGGAAGCACACAAGTGCTATATGAGAGGGGAATTCATTAAATTAAAATCACAAATTAAAAAAACAGCCAGGCGTCAGTATTTAGACCTGACCCAATCGCTCTCAAAATTGGAATTTGACCACAAACAAAATCCGGGGGATCAACAATTATATCAACGGTTACAACATACTAGGAGAAATATGCAAAACCTATTGCTACAAAAATTTAATTTGCTAGCATTGAAAACTAAACAACGTTATCACTTTGAGAGCAATGGGGCTGGGAAACTATTAGCTAGGGCCCTTAAACTTAAAAAAAATTAAAACCTTCATCTCTACACTCTACTCCAGACATCCTGAACCAATTTGAACAATACTATTAGGCTTTGTATAATATCAAAAATACAGAACAATACTCGGACCCCTCTATGGATCTGACCTCATACTTAATGAACACTGACATACCTCAATTAACCTTGGAACAAAAAACTTGCTTAGATGCCCCTATATCCACAATGGATATAATGACAGCTATTACTCAGTAGACTGCTGGGAAAAGCCCGGGCCCAGATGGGTTTATGGTTAAATATTATAAGAAATTTGCATCAATATTGACACCATAACTACAAGTAATGTTTGACAATATAGATGGCCAAACCCATTTCCCATCCACAATGCTTGAAGACCACATATCGGTTCTCCAGAAACCGGGAAAGTCTCCAGATAGGCCAGCAAATTTTAGACCGATCTCGCTACTAAACGTAGATATTAAAATATATGCCAGAATAATTGCATCACATATAAATAAATTACTACCACAATTGATACACTCAAATCAAGTGGGTTTATCCATTATCGGGAAGTGAGGGACAATACCCTCAAAGTTCTAAATCTTCTAGAATACACCACAAGCACATACAATTCCAACAGTTTTACTAGCAATAGATGCCGAAAAGGCTTTTGATAGACTGAATGGGACTTTTTTAAAAGCCACGCTAGCTAGATTCGGATTTGGACAGGTGACCATAGATAGAATTTTGACGTTATATCCAAAACCATCTGCTCACATTAAGCTTATTGACTCCTTATCAAACACAATAAACATACACAATGGCACTTGTCAAGGATGCCCTTTGTCTACCCTTCTGTTTGTTTTGGCCATGCTTCTAACATTAACATCACCACTTAAATCTCTCAAGGCCTTAATCACTGAATGTGATTTATATAGTGCTCTATCCTATTATAAAATAAATACCACTAAATCAGAAGTACTGGGTATAGCAATGTCGGAGGCAGAAATGCAACACATAGGCAACAAATATCAATTCTCCATTCAGGAATCATCCATAAAATATCTAGGAATCCATGTAGCAAGAACAACACATGAATTATTCACACTTAATTATCAAAAGTTATTCAGAGATCTTCAAAGTAATCTGCAAAACTGGAGTCAGAAATGTGTGTAAGTACCAATTACCATCCAGCTACCACTAGTTTAGGATATGTACATATTATTTTTCAACAATGGATACCAAGGGGTCAATTTATCAAGCTCTACACGCTGTTTCATAACCTGTCCAACTGCTCTGAGGCAGCGGACAGAAATCAACCCGATCAAATACTGATTGGTCACAAGAACGGATTTGTCACAAGACTGATTGGTCACAAGAACTGATGGTGCAATTATAAATGCCGACAGCATATGCTGTCTGCATTATCGATGTGCAGCAGACATGATACGCTACATCGTATCATGTCCGCTTGCACATTAATAAATTGACCCCAAGAGAACAAAGTACACTTGAAAATAGAAGTAAATTTAAAAATGTCTTAATATTGCATGATCTATCTGAATCAGCAAGTTTAATTTTGACTTTTCTATCCCATTAGGTATGTCTGTGTGCAAATTTACTTTTAATTGCTGATCTTTCATATGCAAAACTTTGTACTTTTAAAGGCACATCAAAGTTGAATTTAAAGGGACACTGAAAGCAATTTTTTTCTTTCGTGATTCAGCACATTGTTTCAGTGTGAGACATATGTGCATATGCTCTGTGCACAAATTTTGCTAGAAGCATTTTTGCTAATACATGAACATGGTTCTACTCAAAACTGAACTACATTCACGTGCATTTCAGCTTTCAATTGTATGTACCTTAAAATTAAAACAATAAAAAAACACTGCTTTTAATATTAAAGGGACACTGAACCCTTTTTTTTTTTCTTTCATGATTCAGATAGAGCATGCAATTTTAAGCAACTTTCTAATATTTCTAACTTTCTAATATTATCAAATTTTCTTCATTCTCTTGGTACCTTTATTTAAAATGCAAGAATGTAAGTTTATATGCCAGCCCTTTTTTTGTGAACAACCTGGGTTGCTCTTGCTGATTGGTGGATAAATTCACCCACCAATAAACAAGTGCTGTCCTGTGCCTGAACCAAAAAATAGCTTAGATGCCTTCTTTTTCAAATAAAGATAGCAACAGAACAAATAAAAATTGATAATAGGAGTATATTAGAAAGTTGATTAAAATTGCATGCTCTATCTGAATCACAAAATAAATATGGGTTCAGTGTCCCTTTAATATTAAAAGCAGTGTTTTTTATTGTTTTAATTTAAAGGTACATACAATTGAAAGCTGAAATGCACATGAATGTAGTTCAGTTTTGAGTAGAACCATTTTTTTGTAATACTCATGTATTAGCAAAAATGCTTCTAGCAAAATTTGTGCACAGAGCATATGTACATATGCCTCACACTGAAACAATGTGCTGCTCAGATAGCATATAATGTGTTGGTTATGACACAGTTTGCATTATTGCTAATAAACAAATGCCACCATCAGCACTGTGGTCAGTCACAATGTTTGAATAAGTGAATGGGATATATGAGTATACATACCTCCCAACATTTCCTTTGGCTTTAAAGAGGTTAAAGAGCTTGGGGCCAGTGGCCCATTATGTGCCTAGGGATGCGTGGGAGAGGCAGAATTCCTGATGAGTTGTCGGTGAGGCCGCATTTGGGGGGAGAGGTTGCCAGACGAAATATGGGGTGTCTGAGTGGGCTGTGGTTGTTGCAACTCAGGCAGCCCCTTAAACCAGGGCACTGGGACGCTGTGGGGGAAGTAGGCCAGACCTCTCCACCCATGGCAATTCTGCAGGATGCAGCATGATTGGGAATTATGTGTATAAGCTCCATGCACAGCATAAACTATCACTCAAACAGTAATATTTCATGCTAGAAACATTTTTGCTGATACACATAAATTGTAAAAATGCATCTGATCAAAACTGAAACGCATTCATGTATTTTTCAGTTGTGAATTTTATGTACCTTAAATAGAAGCATTTTAAAACATATGCACTTTACTGCTTGCGCTCGCTGTATGAGTGTGCAACTACCAGGTACCTACCATACACCCTGGCAGCAGATCATGTGCTTATTTAGTTATCGGAAAGAAGCTGTATTCTTTATAAGATGCCTTTTGTCTAACACATGTATACTGCAAATTATTTTGTAATTTTATTATATCCCTCTAACTGAAGCAATAACTACAAACATTATTACAAGTGTAACTTTATATACCTCTTGTTTAAATAAATACTATCATTTGACTTAGCTTTAACAGCAAAATGATCAAACACTGCTCACATTGATTAATATGGAATGACCAGAGCAGACTTTCTGTATAGAGTAGTAAGGCTATTCTGCTGATACTGCACACTTTCCCTAAAGAGATTACTGTTCTAATCCCAAATATTTTACTGCACAGGCGATCTTATATTTGAGCTCATCAGATCCAGCATTCTGTTTGTAATCTCTAGCAGCAGTACCTAAGTGTTTCTATAAGCTGATACTTTGGCAATGGGGACTAAGCTTTTTCAATACACCTTGACAACACACAAAATGTGATTACAATGGTATCCGTGCGATGCCACAACATGAGATAGTTACCAAGTTTATATCACTGTGATTTTATTTTTCAATATAAACACTAGAAAGTGCAAAATCATACCTGGCAAAGAAGAACATCATTTGAGTGCTCGGAATACATGCATTGTTTTTATACACTGCCTCTCTAACATAGAGTTTCTTTTATGTTTTTTTTCTGAACATCTGTCTGCCGATAAATCTGTCTGCCCGGCTTCCGTTCTCTTGCTAGCAATAGCTAACAATATCACCATGCACATTAATTCTTACATCTAAGAAATGAAAAGCTGTTTTTTATTTTTTACAATAAAAAGTATTACAAAATACATTGCAGTATATTTAATTTTTCTTTAATTATTTGTGAAGGTGTGCCTGCATGTCTTCTTTTGCTTGTGAAGGTGTGCCTGCATGTCTTCTTTTACTTGTGAAGGTGTGCCTGTACGTCTTTTTTTGCTTGTGAAGGTGTGCCTGTATGCCTTCTATTGTTTGTGAAGGTGTGTCTGTATGTCTTCTTTTTCTTGTGAAGGTGTGCCTGTTTGCCTTCTATTGCTTTTGAAGGTGTGCCTGTATGCCTTCTATTGTTTGTGAAGGTGTGCCTGTATGTTTTCTATTGTTTGTGAAGGTGTGCCTGTATGTCTTCTATTGCTTGTGAAGGTGTTCCTGTATGCCTTCTATTGCTTGTGAAGGTGTGTCTGCATGCCTTCTATTGTTTGTGAAGGTGTGCCTGTATGTCTTCTATTGTTTGTCAAGGTGTGCCTGTATGTCTTCTATTGTTTGTGAAGGTGTGCCTGCATGTCTTCTATTGCTTGTGAAGGTGTGCCTGTATGCCTTCTATTGTTTGTGAAGGTGTGCCTGTATGCCTTCTATTGCTTGTGAAGGTGTGCCTGTATGCCTTCTATTGCTTGTGAAGGTGTGCCTGTATGCCATCTATTGTTTGTGAAGGTGTGCCTGTATGTCTTCTATTGTTTGTCAAGGTGTGCCTGTATGTCTTCTTTTGCTTGTGAAGGTGTGCCTGTATGTCTTCTATTGCTTGCGAAGGTGTGCCTGTATGTCTTCTATTGTTTGTCAAGGTGTGCCTGTATGTCTTCTTTTGCTTGTGAAGGTGTGCCTGTATGTCTTCTATTGCTTGCGAAGGTGTGCCTGCATGTCTTCTTTTGCTTGTGAAGGTGTGCCTGTATGTCTTGTTTTGCTTGTGAAGGTGTGCCTGTATGTCTTTTTTTGCTTGTGAAAGTGTGCCTGTATGTCTTCTATTTCTTGTGAAGGTCTGCCAGTATGTCTTATTTTGCTTGTGAAGATGTGCCTGTGGGGCATATTTATCCAGCTCTGTATGGAGCTTGAGGCCCCTTGTTTCCGGCGAGCTCCATAAAGACTGCTGCTCCATAACTTGTCCGCCTGCTCTGAGGCGGTGGACAGAAATCAACCCGATCCAATACGATCGGGTTGATTAACACCCCCTGCTAGCGGCCAAGAACTGCTGGTGCAATGATAAATGCCAACAGTGTATGCTGTCTGCATTTATCGATGTGTAGCGATGTGCAGCGGACATGATACGCTACTTTGTATCATGTCCGCTCGCACATTGATACATATGCCCTTGTATGTCTTCTTTTGCTGAGGAGGTTGTAACCTACTGTGATCATGCTGTATATGGCAGTATCAGCATTTCCAGCACATTTATTTAAAAGGAAAAAAAACATTAAATATATATATATATTATATGCAGTATAATATATATATATATATATATATATATATATATATATATATATATATATATATATATATATATATATATATATATATAGAGAGAGAGAGAGAGAGAGAGAGAGAGAGAGAGAGAAACTAAACACTTCCTTTAAAATGATCTCTATGACAAATAAGGCCAAGATTCCAAGTCGAATGCAGCTGATAATGTGTTCCTCGTTATTTTGTGCTTTGCTGCACACAAACAATAATGCATGATCACGTATTATTTTTTTTATTTTAAATGCATTTTAACCAAAACTAAATGTTTAACCATTGTATTTTTAAACTTTCAATTGGAAGCGGCAGTAGCATGCTCACTTTGCTCTCATTACAATTTGTCAGTTAAAGGAACAGTAACTTCAAAATTAAAGTGTAAAACATTCAGATAAAGGATGCAACTTAAAAAACATGTGCAGCATTGCATAGTATATATGTGCATGCAATTTGTGATTGACTGATGGCTATCATATGATATAGGGGGAGGGAAAATTGGATCAACTTTAAAATTTGCCAGAAAATATTCTACTACTCGTTTTAAATTCAAAGTAAGTGCTATTGCATTGTCTTTTTATTGTGTATTGATCAATTATACAAATCTTCTGTATTTAGTGGTCCTTTAAGTTTTGTGCTTGCTTACAATTCAAACTACTGCTTTCCTATTTAGGGGTCAATTTATCATTTGCCGGGCAGACATGATTCGCTATAGCGAATCATGTCCTCACGGCATCGCTAAATGCCGACAGCATATGCTGTCGGCATTTAACATTGCACAAGCATTTCTAATGAAATACTTGTGCAATGCCACCCCCTGCACATTTGCGGCCATTTGGCCTCTAGCAGGGGGTGTCAATTATCCCAATCCGATTCTAAAAGGTGGTGGACAAGTTAAGGAGCTGCTTCTTAACTTACGTTTCCGGCCAGCCGGAAACTTCATGCGGAGAAAGCAGCAAACGCTGCTTATTAAATAACCCCCCTTAGTGCTTTTGTAAACTAGGTATTAACTGTTATTGATTACTACTGTACATTACAAAACATGGAAGGTGTATAACAAAAAATTTACCAAATAAAACTCTACTACTTGAGCAGAATTTTTGTGTATATTTATGTTATATGTCCAGGAACTTTTTATTACTTTTTACTTACAAAAAATATTTTAAAATATTTGTTTGCTGTCCCTCCACTTGCAGGTTCAAAAGTATTTACAGGTCCTTTTAAACAGAGAGCAGTCAACATAAGTGTTACTGTATGTTGTAGGGTTTTACAGACAGACATTCTTTTGTCAAGAAGCTTACATCTAAATGAGTTTACCAGTAACATATGGGGATTAACACTTGCCACTGCCACAAAACAATAACAAAACAAAGTGGTAAGATTCCTAGCTGTTGTTATATTCATCAATTTTAAGGGTACCATTTATTCACAGACAAATAATGGTACCAAACATAAATTCTCTGTATACTTTAGTTACAAAATTATCTTGCTTGACTGTCAAAATGTATTTAACATAACAAAAACAGAATCCTGAAGCAAGAAGGTATAGGTGAGATCATTTTAGTATGTATGTGCAAACTGATTCTTGTAACTAGATTGTATGGTGTTTCTCACCAATGGCTAAGGAATTACTAGCATTATTAAAAATCAAGCAGCAAATTAAGCAATCAGTTATTTACATTCGTGCATGTTGGAACATAAAACTATTCATACTTACAACATAGTTTTGCATGCAATGTGTAATACAGATTATTTCAAAAAATTGCAACCACTTGTTTTTGAACAATTGGATTAAGAAAAAAAAATTATCTATAATTTCTGCATTTATAACAAAATAATATTAAACTAAAATCTATCTCAATACCCTAATCTAAAATAACTGAACTGTTCCATAGAGTAATATAATCAAATTTTATAATAAAATTTACTATTCCAGTTTTCTGAATAATTTTGCTCGCTGTATAAAATTGACATAAACTCTACATTATTATTGCAACTAAAATATTACACGACAGATACAATTAAAAATAACCATTTTGAAAACTGTTGCATAAAAATAATATATATTTAATTCTGTTTTTTTTTTTCAATGCAATAATTATTAAATTCTAAATTAATTGAATCAAAAAAATCTATGACCATGGTGTTTTAGGTAAACAAAACTCTAAATTAGTTTGAACAGTATACTTAGTAGGTTTAATTAAATATTACCATGCATTATCAACCTTATAGTGTGCATAGGTGTAAATCTCCATTATCCATTTTAAAGAAGAAGAAAAAAGGAAATAAAAATGTATATATACATTTCTTGAACTCACCAATCACATCAGATTTGATTCTAAGAAGATTCTCACACATGTTGCATTTGTACAATTCTGTATTGGATATATATTTCCTTTACCATTCAAGCTACTAGTTACAACGCTTTTTAGCAAGGAGTGTCATAGACTACAATAATGGGATTAAATGAAAGATGTTAAACGCATAGACTGTTCCATTCCATTACGTAAGTGTGAGTGACAGTTTAGGTAAAGAAAAATCCCAGGATTATTTCTGAAAGAATAGATTTGGAATAGCATTTTTTTTTTTCTTTTTATATGAACTAAATTCACAAACACAACACATTTTAGCAGTACTAATAGTATAAATATTTATATTAGTCTCATTAGTATTAAAATGTATGTGCCTTATGTAATATCATTAAAAAAATATGAGTTTGTTAGCTAATGTGTACTATAGCACCCTGACGTATATTTCAAAACTCAGCTAAGCAGCTGAATAACCTTTAGTTTAATAACCATTTTTATAATCTTCTATAAGACAAATGAAAAGACAAGTAATTAAAAAAAGAAATAAAATGATAACAACTCCACCCTAATATATTAGTCCAGTTTCACCATGTGCATCAAAAGAGGTTGTTATTCTTTAAAAAGATCACCATGATTCATGCTTTGCTGTATTAAGTAAGTTATATTTTTAAAAATATAACTGCACATGGTTATGTTTAGTTGTTTATTATACTGTATATATATGAACTAAATTTGAAGAGATACTGTATTACTTAAGTTTCCTGACAAAGATCTGCGAATGTCTTGTTACGTTTACATTTAGTGATCTGCGTTTCACTATATTTGTTGTTTATATGGTATGTCATTATTGTCCTTGTCATATATGCATATGTGTATCTCTTAATAAAAAGAATTTAAAAATCAATCCAAGGTGACACACTGAAAATCTGACAATAGTTTAATTTCCCATAAAGAGCCAGATTACAAGTGGAGTGCTATTTAATGCTCCAGCTCGAGCGCTAACTCTGCTCGATGATAGCTTTTTGTGCATGTCGGGTTGCGCTCATATTACAAGTTGAAAGTAAAAGGTTTTGGCTTGCACACTAACCTGATGTGCGTAAAAAGCCCCAAGTTAGAATATTGTGCGTGCGATAACGTTTTCCCCCTTAGAAGTCAATGGAACAAAGAAAATGAAAAAAAAACTAACACCTACTTGCATGTAAACACGATCGCATATTCTTAAATGCGCTAACATTCCAATGTTCTTAACCTATCAGGATATGTTCTTTTTATTCATATGCATATTTCTACATATATTTGATGTTTTTTGCAAATATATATATATATATATATATATATATATATATATATATATATATATATATATATAGAGAGAGAGAGAGAGAGAGAGAGAGAGAGAGATGATTATATATAGGTATAGATATATATAGATATATATGAATATCTATTTAAAATAAATAGAACATATTCTTCTATGTGCAGAGCATTGGAATGTGAAAGATTTACAGTAAATACACAGCATAACACTTTATAAAATATGAATGTTACATAAATATGATTTTACATGTTTTCATCTACTTAACTGCAAAGGGCTCCAATGCACTTATATATATATATATATATATATATATATATATATATATATATATATATATATATATACATACAGTATGTTTATATATGTATTTATGTGTTTATATGTGTATATATGTCTGTAAAAACATATACACATATAAATACATATGTACACACATATAAACATATATATATAAATACATATACATATTTAGGGGCCGATTTATTAAAGTGCGGACAGACATGATATGATGTAGCATATCATGTCCGCTGCACATCTACAAATGCCGACAGCATACACAGTCGGTATTTATCATTGCACAAGTAGTTCTTGTGAACTGCTTGTGCAATTCCGCCACCTGCAGATTCACAGCCAATCGGCCGTTATCAGGGGGTGTCAATCAGCCCGATCGTATAGGCCTGAAGGCTTGCACAGAAACAGGGGCATGTATATGTATGTATCTCTTTGTTAAAGCTCTTTGCATTCTTTTTTTTTTTACAACTATTTTGTGCAATATTTTTTTTAATAATTTGATTAGATCGTGTTATTATGAGTGTATTTGTACTTTATTTATTGTAGTGTAAATCGTGATTATGTAACTGTTAGCGTGCCACTAGTAATCTGGCCCAAAATGTTTAAAGGGCCATTAAATACAGTGGAGTTGCGTAAGCAACAAATGCATAATAATACAATACAATAGAACTTACACTATATTTCAAATGAGCATTGGTTTTTTTCTGCCTAATTTCAGACTTTGTTTACATTTTCTCCCTGTGTCATGTGATAGCCTTTAGCCAATCACATATATATATATATATATATATATATATATATATATATATATATATATATATATATATATATATACATACATACATACATATATATATATATATACTGTAAACTCTTGCACATACTCAGTAGGAGCTGGTGCCACAGAATGTGTGAATATAAAAAACTGTGCACAATTTCATCATGGAAGTATATTGGAAAGTGTTTTTATTAAAACAATACCCTATCTGAAACATGAAGTTTAATTCTGACTTCAGTGACGTGTCCCTTTAGTGGAACAACTTTGCAATGCACAGATATTCTTGAGATTTTTGTCTGTATGTATTTATAATAATAACTAGTATTTATATAGCGCCTTTCTCCCAGTGGGACTCAAAGCGCTTGCTCTCAGAATTAACCAAATCAGCAGCTGAATAGTAATAGTTGTTATTATTACCCAATTTAATGGTACTCACTTTATCGACCTCGGAAGGATGAAGGGCTGAGTCGGCTCTGGTGGGAATTGAAACTGAACTTGGATTTTTTAAACAGGCTATTTTATAGTCAAGGAATTTACCAACTGAGCTACCTCACTGGCTATTACTATAGTATTTTCACTTTCTACAAGCAACAAAATATAAATCACATGCAACTTGGGACAATGCACATTGCATTTGCATTGTTGCCATGAAAAACAGAACACCCCATGAAAAAGGATTTTCCACGGAATTTCATCACAGTTTTTAAGATGTATTACATCATTTAGCTTTCTTTTGGATAAGGCAACTACAAGGTTGTATATTTCTAATACCTTGTTTCGGAGAAACAAACTGCTATGTATAACCACTTACACAAATAGGAGGAAAGCAGAGCTCATTATCAAAAATTCAGTATAGGTAAAGCAAATGTTTTTTTATATCTATATAGCGGTACCCAGTGTTGTTATGTAAATATAATTCACAATTGGGTCAAATCTATTCTTCCTTACCCTCTTTCTGTTTGACTAGAAATAGGAAATACAAAATGACTAAACTGTATAATATATGTTTGCAATAATGTACATCTTTCTTTAAAAACAATAATTAGATGTCTGCATCTTTCTTTTCATATTATATAGTAGTACAGTAGCTTTCATTGCTGGTTCTTGGGGTAAATTAAAAAAAAAAATCAAATGAAGCATCTTAGTAGTTGGTTAATAATTTATTGCCCCTGCTGTTAACAGAAGCTAGGTAGTGAAACTGAAATGAAGGGGATTGTACAGGCTTCATATATATTTTAAGCACAGGGCACTCTCACTAAGACAAAATGAAGAAGATGGACTTGGTAGAATGCATACTTCAATATGTGAAGTTGTTAACAAAAATAAACTGTCACCATAAATAAGTTCATAAAGCATGACGTGTAACCCTTTCCTCTCTGACAAACTTATAAATGCATTGTACTAAATGTCAGGGAAAGATACCAACATTAAACATATGAGTTAAAGACTTAGGCCCTGTCTTCAAACTCAACATTATTTATACGTTATGCTTTCCATTTTTTATTATGTATGTATTTTTTATTAATAAATGCTCAGAGTAAAAAACATGCCAAATGTATTCCCATCTTTAAAAGGCAGCCACAATGCCAGCAATCACAAGCTTACATGTTCTTTATTTATTTATCATATTTTTCCCCTCAATTTGTTATATTATATATACAAAGCAACTATGATGTTACTGGTATCTATAATTAGGATCACTTTTTTTTATTATTTTGTTAAAAATATCCTTTAGTTAATAGAAAGCTAAAAACTGTAGGATAAACAATGTTTTTTTAAATGATAGATCTAAGAGTTTAGTATCACTAAGAGTGATAGGGGAAACCTGTTGTGGAATTCTTGCTCAATGTACCTATTGGAATATGGCTAAACCTCACTGACCATGATCTAATAAGGTATAATATTAGTTTGGAGTAGCTATTTAGGTACTGTGTGTCTCTTGGTTGAATGATGCTCTCAGTCATGTCTCATTATATCCACATCCTATTATTGCTCAGTAGATTATATTACCAATGTTGAATAAATATTCTAGGCTGATTATATAAAATATGCCATTGAAAAAAATACATAAAAAATAATTTGGACATTTTTAAAATGGCCAAATATGAATTTAGAGAAATTTCAAAAAATTGCTAAGCACAACTTCATATTTAAAAATATTCATCCTTTGGAATGCCTTTTGAAAAACATGCTTTTTTAAATGAAAAGCTGTGCACTGTTTAGTCCTTTAACTTCACTTTTCTTCTGGCCTTTGTAGATAATACCATTGCTTAGACTTCCAACCCTTCAAAATGACAGCCGGTTTTCATAAATGAACACAGAAGAGGGAAGAAAAGCGCTAGGTGTCAAAGAATAAAAGAGACCAGGTCCTTTGGCCTGATGTTCATGTTACCTAAAATAACAGTGGATAACAGAGGAGGAAGCTCAAATATTATTTGAGGTGGGCAAAGTGTATTCACTGCTTTGATGTATTCTGTGCCTTCAAATCTTTCATTTGTGTGGGTTTTATAACTGAAATCAGTTTTTCTTTTTTGGAAGTAGGATAAAGTATTGAAGATCAAGATCCCGTTCCAAGAACTTGCAGCAAGTCACAAGGATATAATACAATGTAAGGCGTGCTGTGCTTGATTCTATTTGCCGCCAGAAGTATGTGCCAAGTGAAATAAGCACATGAACCAAAAAGTTTTATATTCATGGAAGTTTTAGACATCTTTTTTTTTATCTTTGGTAAGTAAACCTTGCATCTCAGTCATTTTAAGCCATACAGAATGTTTAGCTGATTATTATATAGTGTTAAAGCTGATAGAAAATGTTCATTGTTTTCAAGAACATTTTTTGTTATTCTGTATTTCTTTTATAACATTTTTGGTACAGAGAAAAAAAAACTTTCAAGTAATATATTATCAAGTCTTATGAAGAAGTAGTAATGTTTCTTAATGGAATTTTTTTTTTTTACTTACAAAAACAAAGCACAACTAAACGAAACCTTAAAATATAACTCTCCCTCCCTTCTTGTCTCCTTCTCTCTCTATAGACAAACAAACAGATATATATAGAGATAAATTATAACTAACAGGGAAGTCAATATTTAATATAACAGTCAATGGGCTAAATTACAATTGGAGCAAAGAATAACAGACAAGTTGGCATTAAAAGTGCATAGCTAAATGTATTAACCAAAGCATCTTAAATAGGCTAAAACAAATTTTTATGACACCATGTACCTTTAATGGATAGCACTGGGGGTGATTTTATTATTATTATTATCACTATTATAAGTGGTGAGTTAAGTGTTGCACTTGAGTGCAATCCAAACTACAGCTGTACAATTTAGAGCTTTTTAAGATCTGAAGTAAACTATTATTGTGATTAGTATAACGCAGAACTACATGAAGAACTACACTATTTCTGCACCATTGGTTTAGTGCACCCTTGGCATAGTGCACCACTGGTTTAGAGCGTGAGTGATATCCAACATAAATTTTAACATTCACCCCTATATACATCTAATATGTGAGGGACTGAAGGCTCCATGTACTAAGCAGTGTGTAGTGATACAAATGGGCAGTGGATCCTGCTCATCTGCAAAGGCTAGCAGACAAGTTTTCATGTTGAGAAGCTGATCTGCTCGCTTTTTAATACATGGAGTCCTTAGTGTACCCCCTCTATTCAACATGCATTTGTTACCGTGTCCTAGACTATCGCTCAAGTGATAAAATATAACTTTGGGCATGTAATGTGAGTGCAAAAATAGAAGTGCTATTGATTGTGCTCAAGCAATGTTAACACCCTGCACTTGTAACCAAGGACAATATATATATTAATATATTTTTTAATAGACTGAGATTTCTACCATTTATCAAAAAAAATAAGGACCTTAGCTAGTAAATACCTTTTTATCCATCTCTGATATTTTTCTGATATTCTGATCTATAAAAAAGTATATATATATTCTGTAGCGATTATTTTGTAATCAGGATTAATTTAAGATAATTTATTATTAGTTTATTTTAAGCCATAACAAACAGGACAACTATTTATTGGAAAAACAGCAACCATTGTATCTTCATTCTTTATTTTATAGTTAATAGCGAAGGACAATTTTTTGTGTCATGTTGAAATTTCTTTCTTTATTTACAGCTTTCTACACCTCATTAAGCTAAACTTTTAATTGAGAAATTCTAGACTAACAGGAAAATAATAGTTCCTTAAATACAATCAAGTAAAGAACAAATTAAGTTAACACAGAGCAATGAATTGGTAATTACAAAATGTCAATCCTTGTTTATAGAGTGGAGTCGATGCAGGAAGAGAAGAAGGTAATTAAAAAAAAAAAAAGAACTAACATGGTATATCATGATTTAAAAATGTTTTTGTTTTAAATACAAAACAATTTTGACAACTAGTAAGTTACAGGCTATACTGTATGTGGCTTGAGCTCCTAGTTGAAAGATTATGGGGAAATGGGCTACAGATAACTCTTTGTGAGGTTGCAGAGGAAAGATCATTTATAGGGGTCGATTTATCAAGCTGCGGTGGACAGAGGCACACATATGTGCCTCTGTCCGCCGCAGCTCGCCTCTGGCGGGCTGAATTCGGTGGCCGGAATTTAGCATTGCTCAAGAATGCGAAAGGTTAGGGAAGCAGCGGTCTGACCGCTGCTTGTTAAATACGGACTGCAGGTGCTCTTGTGAGAACCTGCAGTCATAGGGGGTCAAAGGCTGGCGAAAGCCTTTGATAAATCGACCCCATAAAATTAATAGAGCATTGCTTTCATCTATATTTTCTATAGTATTGTTATTGGTAGATTATTCTATTAACATCTATAGGTGTGCTAAGTGCCCATTACACTTACTACATTATACATATAGCAATATGTTTCTTAAATTAAAGTTTTTGGAAGTGTTTCTCTTTTATGACAACATATAATGAGCAGCTTTCTCCCAAAAAGTGATAATACTGTTTTGTGTTTAGTAAAAATCCTTTTGTAAGAAAATAACAAAGATGATACACTAATTGCAGCTTTCAGGACACTGAGGTCCCTTTGTCAGGCATTTATTTAGTCTGTGAGTAGTGGGCATGCTTGATATTTACATATGTATGTGTATTTAATATACATATACATGATATCCCGCACAGCCAATGTGACCTATAGGAAATATAAGAAACTGTAGATCCCGACCACAACATCAAGAAATGTAGTCTAGCAAATCTGTTATTACAAGCTTTCATTTTATTTCCAGATTGTACAGTATTGTCATCTTTAGGAATGGCATTTATCTCGACAATCACATCGTAGTGACCAGGGGTTAAGTGCTATTCTCTTATTTATTTCCTTTGGACCATATTTTAAACCTTGTGACTTAGTGCTTTTACAATCTGAGAAATATGAAAATCAAGTTTAAGAAGATGAGAATAGCTGTGGCCACTTTCTGCACTGTTCTTGTTTTAGAGGAAAACTTCGACAAATCAGGGAAAGTAATTTTACCAATCAATGATGGAAAACTCTAAAAAATTATAAAAAGTTGACACATATAATCATTGCCAGTATAAATTACCCATCATGCCTATATACAAATGGCTTTCACATTGTTTAACAATTTAAAGGTGGGCTTGGATTGCATATGTTTCATTTTATACCTGCAAATTGTGTTTACCTTAGACACTGTACAAAGGGTTTGTGTGCACATTCCCACTATTTAACCTACGTTTAGTGGTTTAACATCTAGTAGCAAGAAACATGCATTTTGGTCAATGATCAGTGGGGTAAAATGATACTTTGTATAGTGTAAATGTACTAATTATCATTTAGCACTTCCCATAGATTTTAATGGGAGATGAAACTAGGAAAACCATGGGCGATATTAAGGTAGTACAAATCAAAACAAATCAGGCCATTGTAAACTGCAGAGTAATGTTAAAGTAACATAAAACCCAACATTCTTCATGATTCAGATAGAGCATACAGTTTTAAACAACTTTCCAGTTTACTTCTATTATCATATTTTCTTGGTTTTGATGTTATCCTTTGTTGAAAAGCAGGGATGTAAGCTCAGGAGTGTGCACGTGTCTGCAGTACTAAGTGGCAGCAGTTTACAACAATATTATACAATAGCAGCACTATTTCCTGTCATGTAGGGCTTCAGGTATGTGCATGCTACCTATCTAGGTATCGCTTCAACAAAGAATAACATGAGAATGAGGCACATTTTATAATAGAAGTAAATTGGAAACTTTTTAAAATTGTGTTCTCTATCTGAATATAGAAAATATTTAGGTTTCATGTCCCTTGAAGCATGTCCTACTCTAAGTCATAGATATAGGAACAGAATTGCTGTTAAAATAAAAATAATACAGAAAAATAAAGGAAAATAACAAGGTGACATAATGCTTTTTAATAGCCAAACTATTATTTGTTCATACCCTTTGACAAAGCCGATAAGCGGCGAAACATGTTAGGGCTTTGGTGAGGAGTCTAGGGAACTCCTGTGTTTTAGGTTAGCGTCCTGGAGGCACGAGTAGCGTGATCTCATTACTTTTGATTGCTTAATGGTCTACCTATACCGTCACTGATACTGAACATAGAGTACCTTTCTGGGCTTGTAGGGTTTAGTATGCCTGCAATACATTACTACTATAATAACATACTGCATTTATCTCCCGCAAGTTTATACAACGGTTGCCGGTTTATGTGGTTACGTATCCATACTTAATTTATGAGCTAACTCTTAGCTCATGTGTACCGCATAACGCATCAGCACTCATTGGGCATATCTATCAAGCTCCGGATAGAGCTTGAGGCCCCATGTTTCTGGCGACCACTGCTCCATAACCTGTCCGCCTGCTCTGAGCCGCAATTCAACCCGATCAAGTACGATCGGGTTGATTGACACCCCCCTGCTGGCGGCCGATTGGCCGCGATTCTGCAGGGGGCGGCGTTGCACCAGCAGCTCTTGTGAGCTGCTGGTGCAATGCTGAATATGGAGAGCGTATTGCTCTCCGTATTCAGCGAGGTCTGGTGGACCTGATCCGCACTTTGATAAATAGAGGCCAATGTCCTTATTACACTTGGCATACCCACATATTGTGCAGTTACACAAGAACTGTCCCAATAAAGTATCTGTGGCTATATAAGAGCGGTTACCTTGATCTTGTGTTAACCTTATATGCCCTGTATAAAAACGGGAGGTTGGCACTATGATTCCATTCCTGATTTATGTTTAATTGTGGTAATTCTCAGCTCAATCTCCCATATTTAAGATCATAATTGCGCTGGTTTGCAAACCTGGTATTAACCACCGGTATACTAACAAAAGCCCAATGTTACCTTTGCCTGATAATGTATGCACCAATCACATCTCTAGCAATACAATGTTGCTAGTGATTTAATTCTGATAAGGCACATATTTTAGGACTTGGGATGCCTGTAATATATTACTATTACAATACAATCCAGTAATTTACCGCACATATACACTTAGAACGCCGATTTGTGTAGTTACGCATCAACACTGAACCCTTGCGCTTTCCCTCAGTTTATGTATACTGCATCACGTACCAGCGCTTATTCCCCACTATACCTGGCATATTTGTACCGTGTACTTATCTAGTAACTACTCACAGACTCATATGGATATGCAGATATGAACCTTTGAACTTTATTTGCCAATATACATCACTTATATATTATAGTTGATGTATGTTCAAATTGTGGCAACTTTGAGTTTAACCTTCCACATTTAGATTATAATAATTATTGTGTTGGTTTACGGACTTTATACTGACCATTTATAGACTAATAAGGGCCGAGACTGTTACTCCTGCCTGCTATTGTATGCACCAATCATATCTCTAGCGATATACTGCTGCTAGTGTTTCAATTTCAGGTTAGGAACACATATTGTTCATTTATTATATCAAGGAGACCATTTGATACTACTATATTATCAGTATAAGAAATTAAAATCACTCTCTATCTTGCCCCAGGTCGTACTTTTAATATAAACCCTGGTTTTTAGTTTTATCTTAATAAAAGTTATATTTTAAATTTTAGAGTCTCAGTACCTTACCCATGACCATTTGATATTTGTCCTGTTGCGAATTAACAATTGATGATTTTTCGCTTAACGCTTTTTCTGGACTCTGGAGTGCTATTTGTGTATGCTTATGTGGATCTCCCCCTCCATTTTCTTATCAAGACACATGTCATGGTAGATGATTATCATGTACAAATATATCTGTGATAAATGTAGAGGTGTCAAGGGAGTCTTTCATTACTAAGAACTGAAAAATAATAGCAACTATAGATGCTAATAAAAAGGGGTTAGGGAGGATTTTTTCGTGATACATGATATACAAAATTATGGAAAAATGTAAGGAATATGGCAAGGAAGAAAGGTATTTCAAGTTGTAAGGTAAGGTGAATATTTCTTTTAATATGACAATTTTAATAAACATTTTGTTTTTTAAATATATATAGCCGAATCCTAAATATTTCAACCCACCAATATCTAAATAATATTTTTATCTACAGTATAGAAACAGAAATTTCAAAATTTCAGAATATTTTAAAGAGTTTATTCCAGGTATGAGTTTATATCACTATCCTACGGGAATGTCTACGCTCCCGTTGTATACATATGTCACCTGTAGAACAGAGATATAAAATGAAAAAAAAAAAACTTACAACGTTTTAGCTAATCAGAGTAACTTATTTTATTTGGTGCATGGTATGAAAATAGGTTGACAACAAACGCACAATTTTATCTCAGAAGCATCCATTTTCATAAAAATATTATATACATTTAAAAATACAATCTTTTTGAAGCAACAAAAATAGTTTACATCAATATGGACTTAATCCGTCATTCACAGGATATAAATATGCTAACTTCCTATAACCTTAAAGGGATAGTAAACACTTCTTGCTTTTGTAGAGGAATTGGGCTCTCTAGAGAAGCTAAATATGCAAATTCAGTCAAGAAGTTTTCTTCAGAATGTTGTAAATCTAATAGGTATTTTAGGCATTTTGCAGCATTTTGAAAAAAATGCAGGTTACAGAATATACTCTCTGGCATCTCTAGGAAACATGGGACAAAGCACAATTTTTACCAATATCAGCCTCTTGTATTCATCGGGTTAAATGGCCCTGATTGAGGTGTTTAATTCTTTCTTTTATTTGAGTACTCATTCTATAGCTGACAACAAACAATCTCTGTGGTGTAGGATATCAGTAGGTACCTAATAATAATTTGGCACTGGGACAATTTAGAAACTGACATTGTAAACACTTCTAGAAGCCCTCACAGCTAAGTATTTACATAACACAGCATGTTACAAAGCAAATAATAATTTGTCAGTTTGCAAGGTCTATTTAGTTGTGTTCAGCATGCTATGCTCTGTGGAACACTTTTTAAACATTAAACAAACAAGATCATACTCATTGGAATATATTGGAATATAAATACAGCTGACAAAGGGCTAGATTACGAGTAGAGAGCAAACCTTTGTGCGTGTAGGTGAAAATGGATATATCACGGCTATTTGCGCACGTCAGAAGTAGTGCTCAAATTACTAGTTGAAAGTAAACACATTTGCTTAAGCGCAATTGAATTTTACACCCATTGGGAACGTGCAACTTCAGAGCTCTGGTTAACTGTGGCATGAGACAAAAAGTGGAAAAAAACCCATCAAAAAAGAGCTCAAAGATATGAGGTCTCAGGTGTTAGGAAAAAAAAAAAGACTGCAAAGAGATACATACATATACATGTCTAAATATATGTATATGTAAGTACATATATGTGTATGTATGTTCTTTGTATTTATCAAGATATTCATATATATATATACATGTATATATATATATATATATATATATATATATATATATATATATATACAGGGAGTGCAGAATTATTAGGCAAATTAGTATTTTGACCACATCATCCTCTTTATGCATGTTGTCTTACTCCAAGCTGTATAGGTTCGAAAGCCTACTACCAATTAAGCATTTTAGGTGATGTGCATCTCTGTAATGAGAAGGGGTGTGGTCTAATGACATCAACACCCTATATCAGGTGTGCATAATTATTAGGCAACTTCCTTTCCTTTGGCAAAATGGGTCAAAAGAAGGACTTGACAGGCTCAGAAAAGTCAAAAATAGTGAGATATCTTGCAGAGGGATGCAGCACTCTTAAAATTGCAAAGCTTCTGAAGCGTGATCATCAAACAATCAAGCGTTTCATTCAAAATAGTCAACAGGGTCGCAAGAAGCGTGTGGAAAAACCAAGGCGCAAAATAACTGCCCATGAACTGAGAAAAGTCAAGCGTGCAGCTGCCAAGATGCCACTTGCCACCAGTTTGGCCATATTTCAGAGCTGCAACATCACTGGAGTGCCCAAAAGCACAAGGTGTGCAATACTCAGAGACATGGCCAAGGTAAGAAAGGCTGAAAGACGACCACCACTGAACAAGACACACAAGCTGAAACGTCAAGACTGGGCCAAGAAATATCTCAAGACTGATTTTTCTAAGGTTTTATGGACTGATGAAATGAGAGTGAGTCTTGATGGGCCAGATGGATGGGCCCGTGGCTGGACTGGTAAAGGCCAGAGAGCTCCAGTCCGACTCAGACGCCAGCAAGGTGGAGGTGGAGTACTGGTTTGGGCTGGTATCATCAAAGATGAGCTTGTGGGGCCTTTTCGGGTTGAGGATGGAGTCAAGCTCAACTCCCAGTCCTACTGCCAGTTTCTGGAAGACACCTTCTTCAAGCAGTGGTACAGGAAGAAGTCTGCATCCTTCAAGAAAAACATGATTTTCATGCAGGACAATGCTCCATCACACGCGTCCAAGTACTCCACAGTGTGGCTGGCAAGAAAGGGTATAAAAGAAGAAAATCTAATGACATGGCCTCCTTGTTCACCTGATCTGAACCCCATTGAGAACCTGTGGTCCATCATCAAATGTGAGATTTACAAGGAGGGAAAACAGTACACCTCTCTGAACAGTGTCTGGGAGGCTGTGGTTGCTGCTGCACGCAATGTTGATGCTGAACAGATCAAGACACTGACAGAATCCATGGATGGCAGGCTTTTGAGTGTCCTTGCAAAGAAAGGTGGCTATATTGGTCACTGATTTGTTTTTGTTTTGTTTTTGAATGTCAGAAATGTATATTTGTGAATGTTGAGATGTTATATTGGTTTCACTGGTAAAAATAAATAATTGAAATGGGTATATATTTGTTTTTTGTTAAGTTGCCTAATAATTATGCACAGTAATAGTCACCTGCACACACAGATATCCCCTAAAATAGCTAAAACTAAAAACAAACTAAAAACTACTTCCAAAAATATTCAGCTTTGATATTAAGGAGTTTTTTGGGTTCATTGAGAACATGGTTGTTGTTCAATAATAAAATTAATCCTCAAAAATACAACTTGCCTAATAATTCTGCACTCCCTGTATATATATATATACGTATATATATATATATATATATATACACACATGTATAGAATATTTTACCTAAAACCATCGGATATATATAACTATGCATACTTATGAATAAGGGTGCTCCATTAAAGTCTATGGGGGAATATGTTACCGCTCTTATGATATTCGAACTTTGGATTTTTGCACGCGTAGGGTTAGTGCTTGTGCAAATTTTTTTTACTTTCAACTTGTAAAACGTGCTCTAGAAAAGTTAACACGTGAGCGGGAGCGCTCGTAATCCAGCCAATGGGGCCGATTTATCAAAGGCCGAATGGCCCTTGATGCCCCTGTTTCCGCGTGAGCCTGAAGGCTCGCCGAAAACAGCAGTTATGAAGCAGTGGTCTTAAGACTGCTGCTCCATAACTGGTCCACCTGCTCTGAGGCTGCGGACATCAATCTGCCCGATACTATACGATTGGGCTGATTGACACCACGTGCTAGCGGCTGATTGGCTGCGAATCTGCAGGGGGCAGCATTGCACAAGCAGTTCATAAGAACTGCTTGTGCAATGATAAATGCCGACAGCGTATGCTGCCGGCATTCAACGATGTCTGTTGGATATGATACACTACTGCGTATGCTGCCGGCATTCAGCGATGTCTGTTGGATATGCTACACTACAGCGTATGCTGCCGGCATTCAGCGATGTCTGTTGGATATGATACACTACAGCGTATGCTGCCGGCATTCAGCGATGTCTGTTGGATATGATACACTACAGCGTATGCTGCCGGCATTCAGCGATGTCTGTTGGATATGATACGCTACAGCGTATCATGTCGGACAGACATTGATAATTCAGCCCCTAAGTGTGTATTTACCACACCAGTCACTTAGAAAACCATTAGAAAAGCCAGATATTTTTAAAAGATTTCTAAACTCTTGTAATCCAACTGTGCTTGGTACTTAAAAAAAACAAAAAATCGTTGTCATATATCATATTTCTTTTAGCCCTTATAACTTTTTTTAAAAATATTTAAATGATTAATTATTTTATCAGATAGTGTTTATATGAGTGTAACTGTTAATTGTAATGTATTTATGTTGTGTTTAATGGCGTTTTTTTAGCTATAACCCTTTGCGCTCGTGTAATAGCATTTCATTTCAACTTGTAATACACGCAAAAGTGGGCTCGATATTTAAATATTGTGCATGCTAATGTTAGTGCGCCACTTGTAATCTAACCCTTTACATTTTACTTCTATTTACAAATTTACTTATTTCCCTTGATATCCTTTGTTTAAAAGCATACATAGGTAGACTCAGTGGCAGCAATGCACTACTGGGAGGTAGCTGCTAATTAATGGCTGTACAAATATGCCTCTTGTCATTGTCTCATCAAATCTGTTCAGCTAGTTTTCAGAAGTGCATTTCTGCTTCTTCAACAAAGTATATCAAGAGAATGAAGAAATTTGATAATAGAAGTAAAGTGGAAAGTAGTTTAAAATTGTATGTTCTATGTGAATCATGAAAGACAAAACATGGGTTTCATGTCTCTTTAAGTTAAACCTAAAGGGATTATTTGATCCCCCACACTCTCACTGTAGAAAACCTTAACCAGAACTTCACTCATCACTATAAACTATATACCATGCCCCACTCAAGATCCCGGCACCCACATTTCTCCTAACCACAAACTCCTTTTAACTCCAAATAGAACATTTGCTGGCAAAAGCTCACCCCTGAACAACCATATAACCACCTTGGTGGAAAGAAGTATCCAGCAGCTGCAGTAGTAGAAAGGGGTGGTAACAAGAGTGTCTGGGTTCATGGGGAGATTACAACCACACAGCTGAAGGCTGGTAGACATTGAGACCCTTGTTAGGGCCATATTTAAAGGGACAGTATACACCAATTTTCATTTAACCGTATGTAATAGACACTCCTATAAAAAAATAATATGCACAGATACTGATCTTAAAATCTAATATAAAACTGTTTAAAAACTTACTTAGAAGCTCCCAGTTTAGCACTGTTGATGAGGTTAGCTGGAACACCCACTGCAAGTGGTTCTATAGCAAAAAAAGCAGACACTCCCCCTACCCCTTCATATGAAAAGACTCTTTACACAAACAGGAGCAAGCTGGAGTAGCTATACATCAATATTCTCCTAAAACTTTGGGGCTTGGTAAGGAGTCTGAAAATCAGCGCAATGTTATTTAAAAATAAGAAAAACTAACTATACTTTAAAAAAAAAAAAAAAAAAAGCGGTAAAGGCTATATAAATGGATCATCTACAAAACATTTATGCAAAGTCGTGTATAATGTCCCTTTAAATTATACAGCCGTTAATGTATCTCTCAATTAAAATTGGGAATAAGACTCACAACTTGGTGGCAATTAGCCTGTATACAGTAACTAGAAGGAACCCAGATTTTGGAGCACAAGCTTTCAGACACCAGCCCATGTAGTTCCTAAAACCTATTCAACACACAAGGATAACAAGGGCACTATATAGGCAAGCTCCTCACTGGTTTCAATTATTTAAGATACTGTATTGAAATTTAGTATCTATATTCTATATTCCTTTGAGGAGTGGTGCTAGCATCTAGTACTGAACTTGCAGACAAATTGGGATTAGTTCCCAGGAAAGAAATGCTATGTAGCACTCTCTGCCCAGACTGGGGTAGAGCCACTGATGCCTTTAAAATTTAACTTTTATTTCTCACTTTAAAAAATGGGTGAACACAAACAAACAAATTAAAATCTCTCTATCTCTGAATAGCAAGTGTCAATTATTTCTGGTTTTTGTCGAATTGCTCAAGTGACCGGCTTATTTAATACTTATGTATGTGGTTTAGTTAGACTAGTCGGTACTTTATTTTATTAATAAAACCAGATTGATCACAAACTTGTAATGGGTATTGGTTGTATTTGGTAGTCTCTTATGTTCTTCGAGACTTAAATTAGTGTAAAGTGGGTTGTGATTAAACCTGAGTGACAGCAGGGATTGTCAGATTTTATTTATGTTAATACATAGAACTTGGTAATAGTTGGGTATCTTGAGATCTGTTGTACTTGGTTATGTAAAGGTACGTGTGCTCGTGTTTGGTTATCTCTTATATTCGAGGTTATTACATAAATTCTTCCCACATATGATTGGAAACCTATGATTTTTCTTCACTCCTTATAAATAAAGTGATCTCATATTTGTGTTGCGTGTGTTTTTACTGTATAGTTCTGAATACTTGATTCAATAAAGACACCAATTTGCTTGAATTTTGACGAGTAATTTTGCTCTAGGACCCACTATTCAAATTCTTTCTTTTTGTCTTGTTTATTTTTTATGCAAACCCTTTTACATATGGATGGCGGGGTGATTATGTATATATATATATATATCTATATATATATCTGTCTCTTTCTTTACTGGGTGCTCAGAGACTGTTTTGTTTATAGTTCCAACATCCACCTTTAGATTTTATTCAACTTATTAGTACTTGGCTTCTATGTATTGGGTGTATTCCCCAGCTAACCATATAAAATGTAATTCTGCAGTGTTATTTTAAGCGTACAATGTTACAACACTTTGATTTCGGTTTCTTGCTAGGAATTAAAACACTGGTTGTCTTTATAGTGAAAGCTTGTTTTTAATTTTACTCTTATAACACACGTAATGTATAATTCTGAAGTGTTTTTATAAGTTTACGATATTACAGCACTCTCATTTTGTTTCCTTGCTGTGGGCTCTGATATCTGTGATTATAAATATGTTCTGCCTCTGAGTTTCGGTTTTACTCAATATTCATAGCCATAGCTGATAGATGTACTTCTATGTGAGTTATTAATTATATTCAGCCTCTGAGTTTAGTTTCACTTGATACCCATTAACTTTAACTGATAATTATACTTCTATGTAAGTCATAACCAACACCCGGTATTGTGTCGTTATGTTAACTTGTGATAATTCTAACAACGGTTCCCTGACTGCCGCTCTACGCTGTTGTTTACTACAGCTGAGTGTGGCAGTGTATTGTATCTTTATGGTTTACTTGTAATGATATTTGCCATAATTCCCTGGCTACCGCTCCACGCTGTTATTCACTACAGCTTAGTAATGCAGTGTGTCACTAATGCTAAGTCAGGTTCGGTTATAAGTCTATTCACAGCCGATGCCTTTGCTGGGTTAAGTTCCCTTGTAACACTAGTGCGGTTACTCTCGGGTTATTTGTTTAAATAAAGTTACCCATAAGTTCTGTTTCGGTGCTTATCAAGTTTAACCCTTACACACTGGCATGCATTCACACACTGTCTATTACGCTTCCCATTACTTGTTCGTTTTTACACTATTGGAGATAGATTACATTAAAATACATATATATCGCACTTTAGTGGGACCCCATTGTCCCACACAACCCCCCCTGACGCGTTTCGCCAGTTACGGCTTGATAAAGCCGTAACTGGCGAAACGCGTCAGGGGGGGTTGTGTGGGACAATGGGGTCCCACTAAAGTGCGATATATATGTATTTTAATGTAATCTATCTCCAATAGTGTAAAAACGAACAAGTAATGGGAAGCGTAATAGACAGTGTGTGAATGCATGCCAGTGTGTAAGGGTTAAACTTGATAAGCACCGAAACAGAACTTATGGGTAACTTTATTTAAACAAATAACCTGAGAGTAACCGCACTAGTGTTACAAGGGAACTTAACCCAGCAAAGGCATCGGCTGTGAATAGACTTATAACCGAACCTGACTTAGCATTAGTGACACACTGCATTACTAAGCTGTAGTGAATAACAGCGTGGAGCGGTAGCCAGGGAATTATGGCAAATATCATTACAAGTAAACCATAAAGATACAATACACTGCCACACTCAGCTGTAGTAAACAACAGCGTAGAGCGGCAGTCAGGGAACCGTTGTTAGAATTATCACAAGTTAACATAACGACACAATACCGGGTGTTGGTTATGACTTACATAGAAGTATAATTATCAGTTAAAGTTAATGGGTATCAAGTGAAACTAAACTCAGAGGCTGAATATAATTAATAACTCACATAGAAGTACATCTATCAGCTATGGCTATGAATATTGAGTAAAACCGAAACTCAGAGGCAGAACATATTTATAATCACAGATATCAGAGCCCACAGCAAGGAAACAAAATGAGAGTGCTGTAATATCGTAAACTTATAAAAACACTTCAGAATTATACATTACGTGTGTTATAAGAGTAAAATTAAAAACAAGCTTTCACTATAAAGACAACCAGTGTTTTAATTCCTAGCAAGAAACCGAAATCAAAGTGTTGTAACATTGTACGCTTAAAATAACACTGCAGAATTACATTTTATATGGTTAGCTGGGGAATACACCCAATACATAGAAGCCAAGTACTAATAAGTTGAATAAAATCTAAAGGTGGATGTTGGAACTATAAACAAAACAGTCTCTGAGCACCCAGTAAAGAAAGAGACAGATATATATATAGATATATATATATATATATACATAATCACCCCGCCATCCATATGTAAAAGGGTTTGCATAAAAAATAAACAAGACAAAAAGAAAGAATTTGAATAGTGGGTCCTAGAGCAAAATTACTCGTCAAAATTCAAGCAAATTGGTGTCTTTATTGAATCAAGTATTCAGAACTATACAGTAAAAACACACGCAACACAAATATGAGATCACTTTATTTATAAGGAGTGAAGAAAAATCATAGGTTTCCAATCATATGTGGGAAGAATTTATGTAATAACCTCGAATATAAGAGATAACCAAACACGAGCACACGTACCTTTACATAACCAAGTACAACAGATCTCAAGATACCCAACTATTACCAAGTTCTATGTATTAACATAAATAAAATCTGACAATCCCTGCTGTCACTCAGGTTTAATCACAACCCACTTTACACTAATTTAAGTCTCGAAGAACATAAGAGACTACCAAATACAACCAATACCCATTACAAGTTTGTGATCAATCTGGTTTTATTAATAAAATAAAGTACCGACTAGTCTAACTAAACCACATACATAAGTATTAAATAAGCCGGTCACTTGAGCAATTCGACAAAAACCAGAAATAATTGACACTTGCTATTCAGAGATAGAGAGATTTTAATTTGTTTGTTTGTGTTCACCCATTTTTTAAAGTGAGAAATAAAAGTTAAATTTTAAAGGCATCAGTGGCTCTACCCCAGTCTGGGCAGAGAGTGCTACATAGCATTTCTTTCCTGGGAACTAATCCCAATTTGTCTGCAAGTTCCTAAAACCTGTTTTAATGATTTATTAAGAAACTTTAATATTAATTTATTTGTAGGCTATAAACAGCCGTTAACTTTAGCATCTCACTGTTCCCAGCACGGCACATTTATGAAAAATTATCGTAGATATTTCCATTATGATAACTTTTCACCCTCGCTCAGGACAATAAATTTGGCAAAAAGGTACAAAATGGTACAGGTGTTAATGTCTAAAAAATAAAAATTACTACTATTAATAAAGAAAATTCAGAGACTACTTAACAGCACTCTTGCCTCAAACAAACAATATTTATTCACCATGGTTAATACTACTTTAAGAGAAGTGAATTTTGAACACTAATATATCATATATATCATAGGCCACAGTAAAAAATACATCCTTAACCCCTTAACGACACGAGTCGTACAGGGTACGTCGTACACAACCTGGTCTTTAAAGACCAGCGACGTACCCTGTACGACTTTGGGGATTAAAGCGGCTGGAAGCGATCCTGATCGCTTCCAGCCGCTTTACGGTTATTGCAGTGATGCCTCGATATCGAGGCATCCTGCAATAACCTTTTTCCCCATCCGATGCAGAGAGAGCCACTCTGTGGCCCTCTCTGCACCGGCATCGATGGCCGCAATCGTTGGTGGGTGGGAGCTGACTGTGGGAGGCGGGTGGGCGGCCATCGGTGACAAATTGAAGAGAGAGGGGGCGGGATCGGGGGCGGGGTTGTTGGGCGCGCGCATGGGAGCGCGCGCGTGCACGGGGGCCGGTGGGTGGGCGCGTGCACGGGGAGGGAGCGGGTGGGAACCGCTACACTACAGCAAATTAATTATATAAAACTGGCAGTAAGGGGGGATACAATCCCCAACAAAAATAAATATAAGGGATCTGGGAGCGGGTGGGGGATTTGTCTGTGGGGGGGGAAGCTACACTACAGAAAAAATGGAATTTTTTTTTAAAAAAAAACAAAAAAAAAAACATTTGTATTTGCAAACAGGGTACTGGCAGACAGCTGCCAGTACCCAAGATGGCTCCCAGTAAGGTAGAGGTGGAGGGTTAGAGAGCTGTTTGGGGGGGGGATCAGGGAGGTTGGGGGCTAAGGGGGGATCCTACACAGCTGCATATGTAAATATGCTTTACAATTTTTTTTAAATTTTAAATATACCTTTTATTTTAGTACTGGCAGACTTTCTGCCAGTACTTAAGATGGCGGGGACAATTGTGGGATGGGGGAGGGAAGAGAGCTATTTGGGAGGGATCCTGGGGTGTGATGTGTCAGGTGGGAGGCTGATCTCTACGCTAAAGCTAAAATTAACCCTGCAAGCTCCCTACAAATGACCTAATTAACCCCTGCACTGCTGGGCATAATACACATGTGGTGCGCAGCGGCATTTAGCGGCCTTATAATTACCAAAAAGCAACGCCAAAGCCATATATGTCTGCTATTTCTGAACAAAGGGGATCCCAGAGAAGCATTTACAATCATTTATGCCATACTTGCAAAAGTTGTTTGTAAATAATTTCAGTGAGAAACCTAAAATTGTGAAAAATTTTACGTTTTTTTTAATTTGATCGCATTTAGCGGTGAAATGGTAGCATGAAATATACCAAGATGGGCCTAGATCAATACTTGGGGTTGTCTACTACACTAAAGCTAAAATTAACCCTAGATGCTCCCTACATGCTCCCTAATTAACCCCTTCACTGCTGGGCATAATACACGTGTGATGCGCAGTGGCATTTAGCGGCCTTCTAATTACCAAAAAGCAACGCCAAAGTCCTATATTTCTGCTATTTTTGAACAAAGGGGATCCCAGAGAAGCATTTACAACCATTTATGCCATAATTGCACAAGTTGTTTGTAAATAATTTCAGTGAGAAACCTAAAGTTTGTGAAAATATTTGGGAAAAAGTGAACAATTTTTTTTATTTGATTGCATTTGGTGGTGAAATGGTGGCATGAAATATACCAAAATGGACCTAGATCAATACTTTGGGATGTCTTCTAAAAAAAAATATATACTTGTCAAGAGTTAATCAGGGATTCCTGACAGATATCAGTGTCCCAATGTAACTAGCGCTAATTTTGAAAAAAAATGGTTTGGAAATAGCAAAGTGCTACTTGTATTTATGGCCCTATAGTTTACAAAAAAAGCAAAGAACATGTAAACATTGGGTATTTCTAAACTCAGGACAAAATTTAGAAACTATTTAGCATGGGTGTTTTTTGGTGGTTGTAGATGTGTAACAGATTGTGGGGGTCAAAGTTAGAAAAAGTGTGTTTTTTTTCCATTTTTTCCTAATATTTTATAATTTTTTTTATAGTAAATTATAAGATATGATGAAAATAATGGTATCTTTAGAAAGTCCATTTAATGGCGAGAAAAACGGTATATAATATGTGTGGGTACAGTAAATGAGTAAGAGGAAAATTACAGCTAAACACAAACACCGCAGAAATTTAAAAATAGCCCTGGTCCTTCAGGGAAAGAAATTGAAAAATGGCCGTGTCCTTAAGGGGTTAAAGTGCACCGTAATCTATAGTTCACATATCATATAGTACTTAGCTAATCAAGGAGTCCTAGACCTACATATTCAACAGATATGTAGGCTGCATTATGAACAAGGAAGGCATAAAATCTTGTACATCTCACTAGATCCTATATGACTCACAATTAGAAAATCAGTCAGCAGATTACCTATTGCAACTTTATTTCCGTAACCTGATCACACTGAAACCACTGATACGTAGTGACAACGCACTTGCCTGAATATAGTAAGTAACCATTCAGGACAAGTGCTGAAAACTAAAATATTTATCATTTATCTCACATGTTGAACTATAATTTAGTGTTTTGGTTGTCTGAGAGAAATAGAACTTTAGATCTTGTTACCTTCGTCTTAGTTCACTAGCACATTGAAGGTAGATTTCCTCTGTATCCATCGAATAACATAGCAGTATTAAGCACACAGCTCTCAAATAATATGGAAACTTTAGGTCTTTAAGATTTTTTTTTTAAAAAAGCATAAACTAAATATAAAACCATTATAAAATAACACCGGTTCTTTCAAGTGTTTAACATCTAGATTGTAAAAAAAGCTATAGCAGAGCAAATCATTTCCTAGGTGTTTATTTGTTTACGTCCGTATGTGTTTGTCTGTGTATATATCCATATAGTAATTATATCAGAAACAGCTTCCCCATGGCAATATCTCTGATGGAAATAAACTATAAAAAAATGCACTATTACGCTGCAGCAGTTATGTAACTTGACAGCATGTCTGAAAGTACTTACTTTTTCAGTTCATCTGCACGCAAACACTCATCAATAATAGATGTGAATACAAATTGATTGGACTGTACTAGGGAGAGGTTTATGTGAAATCTCAATAAAGAACAGAATTTTTTTTTTAAATATGTGTGTTTCAGAACTCAGCACTCAGTACTCAATGCATTACCACATTATTGAAATAAAAAATGAAGATTAAAATATATAAAATTATTACAGAGTGTATTTTAAATCAAATTGAAGCAGATTTGCAGAAAACGCAAGTAAATTTAAGCCACATCTACCTCTCTATGCCAGAACTATCCTCTGTTCCTTACTTGTTTCACCAACTGCCTACCAATGCTGGATGTCTTCTTATTATGTAATGCTCAACATATACAAAACTGAGCTTCTCCTGTTTCCCCATTCACCTGCTCAACCCCCTCCCTAAATCTCAGTTAACATGTCATTACCTCAGCATGTCACATTTGATTCACATCTTTTCAAATTCAGCCCTCTTCACCTTGAAATATATCTAACGTATAGCCATTTTCTCACACAAGATACAACTAAGATGCCTTGACTACTTCTCTATCTATTCAGGTCTCCCCAGCGAATATATGTCCCCACTGCTGGGCACCATGAATGCCTCTGTGAGAGTAATCACTACTGCAGCACCTATCTGCTACTCTCTCCATTAGCTTCATAAGGCTTAAGAATACAACGTAAAACTTTAAGTCCAATATACATTGCCCTTAGTATCACTGCACTCTACTCAGGGACGTAACTAGATATCACTGGACCCCTGGACATAGGCTGGGATGGGGCCCCTATTTAAACAGCACACTTTATTGCAATCAGCAGAATCTGAACTGGCAGCTATATAAGTGCAAGAGATGCTGCACTTCGAGGGGCTAGGCAGGAAGAAGGTTGAGCCTGAGAAAAATAGTAAAGAAAAAGCGGACAGAAGTGGATCACTCACTAAAAAAGCGGCATAGATGGCTACACAGTGTAGGTAAATGTGATTAAAACTTAACATTTATTAATTAATTATATAAAAAGAAAGAAAAACTACTGCTGTAGTAGTATATAAAACTTAGATTAAAAAACACACAAATGGAAGAAGGCTGTCTAATCCACAAAATGCACAATTTAGACGATACTTGCAAAAGCAGTATGAATGAGTAGTGAAAACTTGGGCAGAAATATACCAAACACGGTTTACGGATTGCACAATGTCTATCTACAAGAGGATTGACCTCCAAACAAATATTCTATCTAGTGCAATACTGGACCGGTATAAGTATGTCCAAGTCAAATAACCATCATAAAGTACAATATCTATAATAGTGTCAGCAACATGTATAGACTAGTGGATAGTACAGCTGTAATGGTGCCTGATGCGCATTTCGCCTGACTAGGCTTTCTCAAAGCCTAACTGGACTGTTTGTAGCCACACAGCCTATATATCAACAGTGGCCAATCATAGTATCTAAAGTTCCTCACACCCTTGCGTGAGCCAATCAACAGGGTCCTCCTATCATTGGATAGTAAGATGTCACATGATCCGGGAGAAGGATGACAGTGGTGCTGTGGGAGTGCAGAAGGGGGGGGGTTGTCTTAATGTAGAGCGGCAATATTGCTAAACATAGCAAGGATCAAAACGGACATATGTATCCAAACATGAACCGATCATTCACATATCGTCATAGTGATTACCAGAAGTTGTGCTGATAATTGTACACTTAAAATTAAATAATGAACCATCAGTTGTTATAGATGTAGTTAGAAAACACCTATATTAAAATATATTGACCGTAATAATCATCAGTAAGTTTGAATAAAACCAGATGTTAACATTGGTTATGATATTCTTTGCAGGTGGTTCTCACCGCCTCATCAGTAATATAATGTATAGGAACATTCTAAGTATATGAGTATTGGTACTTGTGTATAATCCTATTCACTACGGTAAGATGAGCGAGAGAAATAGAACGGGCATTAATAGTCAGACACACGTTTGAGCCAATTCTGTTGTCAGAGATTCCTCACACCCTTATACAGGCCAATCCGGAGTGACCTCCCATTATTAGATAGAAAGGTGTCATATAGTCGAATATGATGGTATTTAGAGGGCAGTAGTTTCACTCCATCCAGTTAATGTGCATGATAGTATACTATAAAGTGGCGATTTACTAGAGTAACAATCTCAAGTATCAGTATATAAATCAAGGCACAGAAATAAGGATATGAAGCATATCATATATTAAAAATATACAAAGATGGCTAGCAAACCACACAAAATACCAATGGTCGTTTATTATCCATAATAAAGCAAAACAAACTGTCAGTCAATATAAGTGGCAAATCGTAAATATTAGATGTATCATTAGATATCTTGGCAGATGACAATTACTCCATAGTAATCCTCTAGCGGCCAGTACCAGGAATCTTCAATATGGGTCTCATATTAACAACTGCTATAATATTATTGGTGAGCAGTTCTACACGACAGGTTATACTCAAAAATGTAAATATTCGCCGTATATAGAGCTGTATGTGTTTATTGAATGTTATAGTGGTCAAATATTATAACAAAGATTGTTATAACAATATTATAACAAAGATTGTTATCATATCTTATCAACCAGAGAAAAACGTTCTCAATAAGATGCAGACTGATGATATAAAAGAAACAGATAAAGTTTGTTTTCTGATTATCAAATAAAGACAGGTATTAATACCCAGTGGCATGTAAATTTTATTTAAACCTAATCTGATTGGCACATAGAAGATGGTAAATGGTGAATGGTAACCTTATACAACCACCACCAGTCCACCCTGTAGGGAAGCCATTACTCAATGTAGGGCAAAGTGGGACCCATAGGCACAAGCCCAGTCTCAGTTGAGACATTTTAGACATCTGTAGTAACGCTACTTTCTCTACTACATATTTGCCCTAGTTGCATAAATTCTACCACCTTACCCCTATGCTCTACATATGAACTACTTTTCTTCTTTTCTCTGATTACTTCATCAACATTGTCTGCAGGACTTTCTAGATTTGCACTATTTCACAGAACTACTAGCCTTGCTTAGTAAGACTTGATTTCACCTTTCAGGGTTTTAAGTATTCTATAAAACCATATCTGTTTATAGATACCACAAATTATTTCTCTGTTGCTCTTGCCTCAAATCCTTCACCTTACATCTCAACCCTCCCTATGTACTTATTTTAGCATGTAAGAACATCTTCCCTGTATATCATCTCATGTAAAGGCAATTGAGAGCTAACAGTGACTCTCAGGGCATTTAACTTTTGTTGTTTATAGAACTTTGCAATTATAAATGTAATGAAATAGCATTGCATATCATTTGGCACTTTTAAATAACTAATGCTTACTATTACTGCTACTACTACTATTACTACTACTAATAATAATAATAATAATAATAATAATAATAATAAATGTACAAAAATATTACTCGTTAAGCCAAAAATGTCTAAGGAATCTTTCTAGTCTCTCCAGTTCCCCAGGTCTCACCAATCTTCCAGTTTAACCAGTTCCTATATTATTTTAAACAGCTGGTTAAAAAAGCTTAGACATCTCTCTTTGGTGAATCTGCACTATAGCATAACATAGTAAATGAAGGAGCAGAAGAGGGTGAGGAGAGTAGTGAATTTTGCACAATGAGTTATTCATCATCAGTATATTATTTTATATTTTGGAATCATTATAAAATTGTATCTTTACATAGTTATGACATTTAAATTTGTATCCCATGATCGTGTATCATGTACACCTATTCAGTTAATAACCTTGGGTTCATTTTCATGACAATCCTGGTAAAAAAATGACCTTCCTGTAATAATTCTGAAGTAATCGATGACTCCAGGCTAGTCATCAGAAGCCATCCTGAAGTATGCCCACAAGACAAAATATTAAAATGAGATGACTAGAGTAACTCACTGGCTGTCAATGCTTTTGAAGCAATCAGGAAGATAATCTGCTAATCATTCTGAAGTCATCATCCAGACTTTTTTACCTTAGCTGAAGACTTTACAATCCTGATGATATCTGATGGTGTGCAAATTATTTCTAGGGGTCGATTAATGAAGCAGCGGATGTTGCTTCCGACCCACTCCGTCTGAAGCGGAAGTTAAGAAGCAGCGGTCCTGGATGGCGGACAGCAATCAGCCCGATCAAATATGATCGGGTTGATTGACACCCCCTGCTAGTGGCCGATTGACTGCGAATCTGCAGGGGACGGTATTGCACCAGCAGTTCACCAGAACTGCTGGTGCAATGATAAATGCTGACAGCGTATGCTGTCGGCATTTATCGATGTGCAGTGGACATGATCTGCTATATCGGATGATGTCCGCCCACACCTTCATAAATTGACCCCTCTGAGTAGTTTGATGATCATCAAATGACTCCAGGATGGTCTTTAAAGTAATCCTGTTTGTCTTGGGAATGGTTAGATAACACCGGTCTAGTCATCACTAATATGATAATATAAGAGTGTATATTCTAGTGAGACAAATCTTCTGAATTTCTAAATATTCTAATTGATCAAACTGTAAAGCATGAAAAATCACAATACATTTCACTGTAGATTCTCAAATTACCAAAGACTGATACATTTTCAGAAAACAACATTCTTAAGTACTTTTACGGAAAGAAAACTAATATAACCGGTAAAATCACAGGTCTGAGGTTTGAAATAAACTTAAAGTTCTTTTGCAAATTCTCTTTAATTTTGGTTCAGCTGCTATATTGTTATTACTACCTCTACTTTAAGGCAATAATGCTTATTTACTACCAATGAATTAATCAGCGTCAGCTGCTTTTGTGCCTTTGCGAGGAAGACGCGGACATGCAAGCTGCTTCACACAATATAATAATCAGCGATCATTAGAGCGATGTATCTTACAGTCTCCACCTAAATAAGCCTAACACTGAATCATGATATGCTACAATAGTCACTTTTTCTTTTTTTCTGAATGAATAATACCCTGTCACCTATCTTTTAGACACTGTATAATTATCTTTACAATAAATGCTGGCAAATGTTTGGTTTTTTTTACAATAAAATGGTAGAACAAATATTTTTAAATATAACATTTCAATGTAGGTTGTAAATTCTGATAGACATTTGAAGTCTGTTGGAATAAACATTAAGGGCCAGATTACCACTGGCATTCCAAGTTGAAAGTAAACATGATCACTTGAGCACAATCACGATTAATTAATCAAGATTAATTATAATTTAATGTTCATGGTTAAAGGGACTTGAAACCCAACATTTTTCTTTCATGATTCAGATAGAGAGTACAGTTTTAAACAACTTTCTATTTCTATTATCTTATTTGTTTCATTCTCTTGGTATCATTTGTTGAAGCAATGCACTAATTGTTTCTAACTGAAAGCATGGGTGAGCCAATCACAATCGATATATATATGCAGCCACCAATAAACAGCTAGAGCCTAGGCTCTCTGCTGCTCCTGAGCTTGCCTAGATAAATCTTTCAGCAAAGGATAACAAGAGAAGGATGCTAATGATATAATAGAAGTAAATTGGAAAGTTGTTTAAAATTGTATTCTCTATCTAAATCATAAAAAAAAAAAAACTTTGGGTTTCATGTCCCTTTAAGATAGAGCATGTCATTTTAAGAGACTTTTCAATGCACTCCTATTATTACAATATTTTCTTTCATGTAATTGAGCTAGTGACATTATGGGATATACAATCCTACTAGGAGGGGAAAAGTTACCCAAACCTCAAAATGCCTATAAATACACCCCTCACCACACCCACAATTCAGTTTTACAAACGTTGCCTCCTATGGAGGTGGTGAAGTAAGTTTGTGCTTGATTTTCTACGTTGATATGCACTTCTCAGCATTTTGAAGCCTGATTCCACTCAGAGTACAGTGAATGTTAGAGGGATGTAAAGGGAGTATCACCTATTGAATGCAATGGTTTTCCTCACGGGAGATCTATTTCATAGGTTCTCTGTTATCGGTCGTAGAGATTCATCTCCTACCTCCTTTATTCAGATCAACATTTTATACTCTCATATTCCATTACCTCTACTGATAACTGTTTCAGTACTGGTTTCGCTATCTGCTATATGTGGATGGGTGTCTTTTGGTAGGTATGTTTTCATTACTTAAGACACTCTCAGCTATGGTTATTAATTTAGCTATGGTTATTAAAATAAAGTTCTGAATATATGTATTGTACTTATATTTGCCATGGGTCAGGTTTATGTATATTTCCTTTTGCAGACTATTCAGTTTCATATTTTGGAAAAAAACATATTTAGGAAAATATTTTTCTTACCTGGGGTTTAGTCTTTTTTCAAATTGTCTGTTTTTTCATTAAATTTTCTCAGGCAAAATTAGGCTTGCGAGGTGCAAAATGATGATGTTTATTGCATCATTCTTGGCGCGATAATTTTTTTTGGCGCAAAGGTTCGTCCCATGACACAAGTTTGTTTTTTCCGGCGTCTTAGTTGATGCCGAGTTCCTTGCACAAGGTTGCGTCTGCACTGAAATGAGTGTGTCATTTCCGGATGTTGTTAGCACCAAAAAAATTTAATTTTGCGTTGTGCATCATACTTGGCACCAAATAATTTCATTATTTAAAACCCCATTCCTATGTGCCTCTTGCCTTTTTCTATGTCAGAGGGCTATGCTGTTTGCATTTTTTCCCATTCCTGAAACTGCCATATAAGGAAATTGATAATTTTGCTTTATATGTTGTTTTTTTTTCTCTTACATTTGCAAGATATCTCAATCTGATCCTGTCTCAGAAACCACTGTTGGAACCCTGCTGCCTGATAACAGTTCTTCCAAAGCTAAGTGTATCTATTGTAATAGTTGTCATGATAAGCTTTTACATGCAGAGAATGTATCCATCAGTAATAGTACAATGCCTGTTATTCCTTCAACATCTAATGTAAATCATATCCCTGTGAATATAAAAGATTTTATTGCTGATGCGATTCAGAAGGCTTTGTCTGCTATCCCGCCTTCTAATAAACGTAAAAGGTCTTTTAAAACTTCTTATAAAGTTGATGAAATTTCAAATGACCGACAACATACTGCATTATCCTCCTCTGATGAGTATCTATCTGATTCAGAAGATCCTACCTCAGATATTGACAATGACAAATTTACTTATTTAAAATGGAGAATATTTGTTCCTTCTTAAAAGAGGTGTTGATTACGTTGGATATTGAGGAAACTAGTCCTCTTGTTACTAAAACTAATAAACGTTTAAACTCTGTTTATAAAGCTCCTGTGGTTACTCCAGAGGTTTTTATAGTTAGTGATGCTATTTCTGATATGATTTCTAAGGAATGGAATAGGCCTGGTACTTCTTTTATCCCTTCTTCAAGGTTTAAAAAATTGTATCCTTTGCCAACAGTTAGTTTGGAGTTTTGGGAAAAGATCCCCAGAGTTGATGGGGCTCTTTCTACTCTTGCCAAACGTACTACTATTCCTATTGAAGATAGTACTTCCTTTAAGGACCCTTTAGATAGGAAACTTGAATCTTATCTAAGGAAAGCTTATTTATATTCTGGCTATCTTCTCAGGCCTGCCATTTCTATGGCTGATGTTGCAGCTGCATCAACTTTTTGGTTGGAAAGTTTAGCACAACCGGAAACAGATCCTGATTTGTCTAGCATTGTTCGCTTGCTTCAACATGCTCATCATTTTATCTGTGATGCCATTTTTGATATCAGCAAAATTGATATTAAATCTATGTCTTTAGCTATTTTAGCTAGAGCTTTGTGGCTTAAATATTGGAATGCTGACATGGCATCTAAATCTAGATTACTATTTTTTTTCTTTCCAAGGTAATAATTTATTTGGTTCTCAGTTGGATTCGATTATTTCAACTGTCACTGGGGTGAAGGGAGTTTTTTTGCCTCAGAATAAAAGACCTAAGGGTAAATCTAAAGCTTCTAACCGTTTTCCTTCCTTTTGACAAAATAACAAACAGAAACCCAATCCTTCCCCCAAAGAATCTGGTTCCAATTGGAAACCTTCTTCAAGTTGGAATAAATCCAAGCCGTTTAAGAAACCAAAGCCATCCCCCAAGTCTGCATGAAGACTCAGCTGGTAGGGGGCAGATTAAGATTCTTCCAAAGTATTTGGGCAGATTCTGTACAAAATCAATGGATTCAGAGTATTGTCTCTCAAGGGTACCGAATAGGATTCAGAGTAAGACCTCCTGTGAGAAGATTTTTTTCTCTCAAGCATCCCAGCAAAGGCTGAGGCTTTTCTGAAGTGTGTTTCAGACCTGGAGCTTTCAGGGGTAATCATACCAGTTAACTTTCAGGAACAGGGTCTGGGGTTTTATTCAAATCTATTCATTGTCCCAAAGAAAGAAAATTAATTCAGGCCATTTCTGGATCTGAAAATTTTGAATCGTTTTGGAAGAGTGCCAACTTTTAAAATGGTGACTATAAGGACTATTCTGCCTTTTGTTCAGCAAGGTCATTATATGTCCATGATAGATTTACAGGATGCATATCTTCATATTCCGATTAATCCAAACCACTATCATTTTCTGAGATTCTCTTTTCTAGACAAGCATTACCAATTTGTCGCTCTTCCATTTGACCTAGCGACAGCTCCAAGAATCTTTTCAAAGGTTCTCGGTGCCCTACTCTCTGTAATCAGAGAACGGGGTATTGCGGTGTTTCCTTATTTGGACGATATCTTGGTACTAGCTCAGTCTTTACATTCTGCAGAATCTCACACAAATCAACGAGTGTTGTTTCTTCAAAGACATGGTAGGAGGATCAATTTACCAAAAAGTTCCTTGATTCCTCAGACAAGGGTCACCTTTTTAGGTTTCCAGATAGATTCAGTGTCCATGACTCTGTCTCTAACAGACAAGAGACGATTAAAATTGGTTTCAGCCTGTCGGAACCTTCAGTGTCAATTATTCCCTTCAGTAGCTATGTGCATGGAAGTTTTAGGTCTCATGACTGCAGCATCGGACTCAATCCCCTTTGCTCGTTTTCATATAAGACCTCTCCAGCTTTGTATGCTGAATCAATGGTGCAGGGATTATACAAATATATCACAATTAATATCCTTAAATCCCAATGTTTGACACTTTCTGACTTGGTGGTTAGATCACCATTGTATAGTTGAAGGGGCCTCTTTTGTTTGTCCAACCTGGACTGTGATCACAAGAAATGCAAGTCTTTCAGGTTGGGGAGCTGTCTGGGGATCTCTGACAGCACAGGGGGTTTGGAAATCTCAAGAAGCGAGGTTACCAATCAATAGTTTAGAACTCTGTGCTATTTTCAGGGCTCTTCAAGTTTGGCCTCTGTTGAAGAGAGAACCGTTCATTTGTTTTCAAACAGACAATTTCACAACTGTGACATATGTCAATCATCAGGGTGGGACTCACAGTCCCCAAGCTATGAAAGAAGTATCTAGAATACTTTCTTGGGAGAATCCAGCCCCTGTCTAATTTCTGCGGTTCATATCCCAGGTGTAGACAATTGGGAAGCAGATTATCTCTGCCGTCAGACTTTACATCCGGGGGAGTGGTCGCTCCATCCAGATGTGTTTTTTCAGATTGTTCAGATGTGGGGTCTTCCAGAAATAGATCTGATGGCTTCCCATCTAAACAAGAAACTTCCAAGGTACCTGTCCAGGTCTAGGGATCCTCAGGTGGAGGCGGTGGATGCGTTAGCAGTTCCTTGGTGTTACCAACCTGCTTATATCTTCCCGCCTCTAGTTCTTCTTCCAAGAGTGATCTCCAAGATCATCATGGAACAATCATTTGTGTTGCTGGTAGCTCCAGCATGGCCTCACAGCTTTTGGTATGTGGATCTTGTTCGGATGTCCAATTGCCAACCTTGGCCACTTAATTTAAGACCAGATCTTCTGTCTCAAGGTCCGCTTTTCCATCAGGATCTCAAATCATTAAATTTGATGGTATGGAAATTGAACGTCTAGTGCTTAGTCATAGAGGTTTCTCTGACTCAGTGATTAATACTATGTTACAGGCTCGTAACTCTGTTTCTAGGAAAATTTATTATCGAGTTTGAAAGTCTTATATTTCATGGTGTTCTTCTCATAAATTCTCCTGGCATTCTTTTAGAATTCCTAGAATTTTACAGTTTATTCAGGATGATTTGGATAAAGGTTTGTCTGCAAGTTCCTTGAAGGGACAAATCTCTGCTCTTTATGTTTTATTTCACAGAAAGATTGCTAAGCTTCCTGATATTCACTGTTTTGTACAGGCTTTGGTCCATATCAAGCCTGTCATTAAATCAATCTCTCCTCCTTGGAGTCTTAATTTGGTTTTGAAGGCTTTACATGCTCCTCCTTTTGAGCCTATGCATTCTTTGGACATTAAACTACTTTCTTGGAAAGTGTTGTTCCTTTTGGTAATCTCTTCTGTTAGAAGAGTTTCCGAATTATCTGCTCTTTCTTGTGAATCTCCTTTTCTGATTTTCCATCAGGATAAGGCAGTTTTGCGGACTTCATTTAAATTTCTACCTAAGGTTGTCAATTCTAACAACATTAATAGAGAAATCGTTGTTCCTTCTTTGTGTCCTAATCCTAAGAATTATTTGGAGCGATCCTTACATTCTTTGTATGTTGTAAGAGCTTTGAAATATTATGTTGAATCTACTAAAGATTTCAGAAAGACTTTTAGTCTATTTATTGTCTTTTCTGGTTCTAGGAAAGGTCAGAAGGCCTCTGCCATTTGCTTGTCATCTTGGTTAAAGCTTTTGACTCATCAGGCTTATTTGGAGTCGGGTCAGGCCCCGCCTCAGAGAATTACAGCTCAGTCTACTATATCAGTCTCCACGTTGTGGGCTTTTAAGAATGAAGCTTCAGTTGATCAGATTTGCAGAGCAGCAACTTGGTCTTCTTTGCATACATTTACTAAATTCTACCGTTTTGATTTATTTGCTTCCTCGGAAGCAGTTTTTGGTAGAAAAGTTTTTCAGGCAGCTGTTTCAGTTTGATTCCTCTGCTTATGTTAAAGTTTTTTATTTTCATTTATGAGAATAAACTTATATTTTGGGTTGTGGATTAATTTTTTTCAGCCGAAAATGGCTGTTATTATTTTTATCCCTCCCTCTCTAGTGACTCTTCTGTGGAGTTCCACATCTTGGGTATTACTATCCTATACGTCACTAGCTCATGGACTCTTGCCAATTACATGAAAGAAAACATAATTTATGTAAGAACTTACCTGATAAATTAATGTCTTTCATATTGGCAAGAGTCCATGAGACCCACCCTTTTTATGGTGGTTATGATTTTTTGTATAAAGCACAATTATTTCCAAATTCCTTCTTTTGATGCTTTTTACTCCTTTCTTTATCACCCCACTACTTGGCTATTCGTCAAACTGAATTGTGGGTGTGGTGAGGGGTGTATTTATAGGCATTTGGAGGTTTGGGAAACTTTGCCCCTCCTGGAAGAATTGTATATCCCATACGTCACTAGCTCATGGACTCTTGCCAATATGAAAGAAATTAATTTATAAGGTAAGTTCTTACATAAATTATGTTGTTTTCTCTTGGTATCCATTGTTGAAAAGCATACCTAGGTAGGCTTAGGTATGGCAATGCAATACTAGCAGTTAGCTAGTAATTGGTGGCCTCTTGTCATTGGCCCACCCTTTCAGGGGTTAAACACATTGTTTTATATAGGAGGCAGTCCAATAATAAAAAAAACTTAAGCACATTTTTGTATTTTCTTTTTTGCACTTTTATGTTAACAGATTAAAATCAGATGACTGGTAATTCATACTTCTTTTGTGTGTCAGTGATTTGTGTAATACCACTACTGAGGCTTATTTAACTGGCGGAGAAGTGTTTTTATGTGTCACTGGTTACTCCTGTGATTCTGATTGGTTTAACATTTCTTTAAATATCTGTTTCATAATGTTATTGCAGGCTTACAAGTGTGACCAAAACAAATTTTCAGGCTGCAATGTACTGAAGCAAACCACTCAGAGGCACCCCTCAGTTGACACCAAGAATTTGAGTAACAAAAGGTTGTGTCTCATTAGGTGATTTTTTTGTTTCTTTTTGTTTGTTGCAATAACTTTTAGACTGAAAATGCACATTTCATTTGATATAATATGTATATAACATAATATAGTATAATTGTGAAAATTGGATACCATTTTTTTCTCTAAAATTTGAATGAATAAGTGTTACTATTATTTCAAAAGGCTTGAACCCCCTGACTTTGATAGCTGTTTTATTTGCTACTACTCCATTGAGATTGTAGCTAGCTCTAATTCATAATGGCTTCATAATGATCCTGTTTTTCATGTTGGAAATGCTTTAGCAATGCATCACTAACAAAATAGAAGCGCAATTATACAAAGACAACAATATCTAGCATGCTAGAAATCAATGTAATAAATACAGGTTACACACATCAAATATATTATATTAAATCATTTAAAGGATTTCAAATCATTACCAAGAAGTTAATTACATTTCTTTTATGTAATGATAATTAGTAGAATTTAGATTTCTTTTCACCTTATAAGAAAATAGCTTCAATTAGCTTGGCATTTGGTAATTTATGTGTCCTGTAACTCATACATAATATTATATTAATCTCTACAATGTATTTTTCTTCCCATTAGCTGGTAATAGAACCAATGAGTGTCTCATCTTTCTGGATGACCTGGAACACTAGCAAATCAAATTGTGTGTGATATTGTACATTCTGATTGCTAAAAAATTGTAACAGGGTGTGCACATATTAGGACAGAGGCAATGTGACTGAGCATTAGTAAGTTTAGACTTTGAAACACTTGGTTTCTATAGTGAGCTACAACCCATTTCATAGAAATTTTTAAAATAGATATTAAAACAAACAGAAAATAAATGTTTGTTTTGAAACCAATCAAATATACAGTACAGTGTTTTGATTGTACAAATAAATATAAAAGAAAACATGGAAGATACATGACTTATTTAGAAAAATCTTTGCAAAAATTGACATTTCCCATTGCTAAATGTTTTGTCTTTATCTCCTGGGGCTTTATTCTTTCAGCAGATAGTTATTTAAGATGAGTGATAGATAACACAACACAATTCAGACTACAGCTTCCTTCCTTCCGCAAGTACATATCAAGTGAAAGTGTATGAGTACATATATAATACAATCACAACGGCTGAGAATGCTTATGTAAGAACTTTGATCCTCAACATTCTAGTTTTTATCTTTTATTGCTATCATAATGTAGCTTCTGTGTCTTGTGAGCTGCTGTTTCACTACACCTGGGATATACGTGCCAAGAATTCATCAAATGTATGTTATACAGTACTGTACAGCAATGGGCTTCCCCTGTAATGTCCATTGTAACATAGGTTACACTTATAGTACATACATACAGTTGTTTTATGGCTTACGTGCTTGGCTTCCCGGCTGACATTCTGGCAGTGAAAGTGTTAAATGCTTTGCAAAAGTTTCCTCTTCAAGAGCAGTCAAGGACAAACAAAAAGCTTCTTGCTTCATTTCTCTTTTTATCTTATGCCCCTCCCAACTGTTACATTGGTAAAGGGATTTGCTTGTAAAGCATTAATTCTCTTCTCATTAAGTAAGAGGGGGTAAAAACAATCAGCCTTTTCATTACTAACTCATCATATAACCCCCTGGATGATGGAAGTCTTCAAGGTAACGCCTTGTATTTAGCCAGATTACTGAAGGGTTAAATTCAACATTAATGACAGTCCAGATTTTTTTTATACAATACTGTCCTGCTTTGCAAAGCAGCATATAAGTCATTAGCACAATCTTGCTAATTGAATTTGATTTAGTGTCAACACTGTCACGGTCACATAGCAGCACACCAATAAAATTTCAGTCTGGCTTGCTGTGATCATTAAACCCAGTTATCTAACAACAGGAGCTCGGCCTCTGTGCTGTAGGTTGTCAGATCAGACTTGCCTGAACATTGGATTTTTACCCGAAGGCACAATAGGGAGAGGGAAGCTATTATTGCTTTAGGTTCCCTGGAAATTATTAGGACGTTCAGAAATGCAAGATAAAGAGCCAAGCTTTTTGCCACTTTCTGCTGTGATCCATGTTTTCTATGTTATTATGAAAAGACTCCACATACCATCATGTTGCTATTTAAACTCTCAAAATGCTCTTATCTTACTGCAGAAATAAAAAAACCTTCAAAGTTTATCACAGACTTGTGGTTACATTAACACAGCTAGAGCTATAAGTATAGAATATAACTTACATCATTTATCTCTATTTCCGTCAATATATATTAAATTGCAAAAAGCATCAGTTCATGACAGAGTTTATGTTCTTACTCAAGTAATGTTTGCTTTTAGCTGTTTCTTAAAGTGATGGTAAATTAAGTGCAATTTAAAATTAAAATCTTATTCCTCAAATCACTACCACCTAAATCGCTAACTTTTTGTTTTTTATCTCAAATGTTTGAGTATCATTTTAGATGTAAATTACTTATCCTTATCTGTCTTTTCTCTGCCCCCAGCATTACTTCCTGATCTGTCCTTGATCGGACGTAGAGAGTGGTACCATTCGCTCTCTTCGTCATTATATGGGCATCTTGGTCTTCAACTTTAGCTTTGTGCTTGTGTACCCGTACATGTAATGTGACAACTAGTATGTGATTTAACATTTAGCACATGCGCTTAGATAAAGAGGGGTGTGTTGGGGTATTTTACAGTTGCCGACTGGCCTGGATTTTTATTGTAAGTCTAAAAAAATGTGAACAGAAGAAGTAAAATTCAATGATATAAACAATAAATATTTTGAAATGATAACACATTTGGCCTGTTTCATGAATGAAAGTCCCAATTATTTTTTTATTTTCTATGCGATCGAATGTTTCACATACTCATACTTTACCATCACTTTACCATCACTTTAAATTTGAAATAAACTGATTGCTCCTTAACCAATAAACAACATGCAAGCCAACTAGAAAAATCATCATTAAACCACAGAAGGATCGGCGGGTGGGGGGGGGGGGGGGGGGGGCAGATCATAAAGTGAAAGTTAAAGCGGACATTTCTTGGGTTTTTCCCTTTTGGATGAAAACTTTAACTTTGGCATGAATGTACTTTTTTGTATTTAATATTGCTACTTTTTGGGGTGACTTGGGCCTTTTCATAAAATGAAAGTCATCATAACTTTCAAGTCTTCAAGTCATCATAACTTTCAAGTCTTCAAGTCATCATAACTTTCAAGTCTTCAAGTCATCATAACTTTCAAGTCTTCAAGTCATCATAACTTTCAAGTCTTCAAGTCATCATAACTTTCAAGTCTTCAAGTCATCATAACTTTCAAGTCTTCAAATCATCATAACTTTCAAGTCTTCATAACTTTCAAGTCTTCAAGTCATCATAACTTTCAAGTCTTCATAACTTTCAAGTCTTCAAATCATCATAACTTTCAAGTCTTCAAATCATCATAACTTTCAAGTCTTCAAATCATCATAACTTTCAAGTCTTCATAACTTTCAAGTCTTCAAGTCATCATAACTTTCAAGTCTTCATAACTTTCAAGTCTTCAAATCATCATAACTTTCAAGTCTTCATAACTTTCAAGTCTTCAAATCATCATAACTTTCAAGTCTTCATAACTTTCAAGTCTTCAAATCATCATAACTTCCAAGTCATCATAACTTTCAAGTCTTCAAATCATCATAACTTTCAAGTCTTCATAACTTTCAAGTCTTCAAGTCATCAGAACTTTCAAGTCTTCAAGTCATCAGAACTTTCAAATCTGTTACATTTTCTCATAGCATGAAAAAGTTGCCTGTTTTGTGCAAATTAATATACTTCCATTAGCGAAAATACATCTAGTAAAAGTTATTACTATTTTGCAGTGTCATATACACATATGTGCCCCAGTATTCAATAACCACACTTTCTCAGAGAGTCAGCATTGGCTTATATTACACAATTAAGTTTTCACAGACGTAATAAATACCACTGCTGTCTTTCTGAGCAGGAATGGTGTTTGAAAACTGGTGCATGACTCTCAGAGCATATGTGTATATGACACTGAAATATAGTAATAACTTTTGCTAAAAGCCATTTTGCTAATGGATGTATATTTCAAAAATGCTTCTAGTTCAAATTGAAATGCACCAATAGATAATCAATTTTGACCGTTCTATCCCTTTAACCATGACCTAATCTGTCTAGCAGCAATTTTGATGACCACTTTTCTTTTTATAATTATATAGCCAAGCACAAAACTAATAAAAAAAAATATCAAACCATGATCTTCATTGTGAATCGAACCACCAGCCTTTAGCATGCAAGGTATAAACACTGCTATATATCTTTTATGTTCTAATCACTTACGTGCAAATGAAAGCTCATTGCATTGCCTATAAACCTATACCTTCCATATGCTCACAATGCACTGTACTATTGGGGAGGGGGATCTCCACAACTGGTAGGAGGTATTTAGCACTCAATTACAAACATACATGCTTTCTTACAGGAAATTAATCCTGGAAATGTATTTACCTTATATATCTGTAGATATAGATTCGTATTGATATTCTTAATTTGAATGACCATATTCAGCAGACCATTAATATGCAATAGATAAAAATAGACTTGACATAAAACACAGAGGGCACATACAGTAAGTAATAGCAGGCACTGCTTTTGAAAGAACATCTAGTTTCTAAAGGATTGCTAGCAAAAGGTTAGGGGTTGCTTGATGGGTTTGTGGAAACATGGGCAAGGATCTGTTAGGGAAGGAAATATGTAGAAACATTTCAGAAGAGCCGATTTTGCCTGGAAGAAGTGGCAGTAGACTTGTATGTCTCTCATATTTGAATTTTCAGACAGAACATGCAGTAATGAACATTTTGGGAATCTGACAGAATAGGAAAGATAAAAATCCTATAGATAATAATGAGAATAGTTTTTAATAGTAGAGTAGAATCTTGCAGATAGAGGATACTCAGTATCCTTGAGAGCTTTGTAGACAAGTGTAAGGATCTAAATATAATTGTGTAGGATGTTGAAGCATTTTAGGGAACAGGAATACTTTGCAGCAGTAAATGCTAAATGATGAATGAGGTATGATATAAAAATTTAAATTGGACTGTAGTGGTGATAGATGGTTAAAAGAAAAGCTAGTTTATGGAAATAATTGATATGTCTTGTCTTGATATTTTTATGAAATTTTGTCTACATAATTTTTGAATATGGGGAATCAGAAGGCATGGGTGTTAAAAAATCCAGCAGTGGGATGAAATCAAGATTCAGAGAGTGCATGTGATTTAACCGCTTTCCCCTGCATGAGGAAAAAGTGCTTTTCATGCGCCTACAGCTATAGCTTGCCATGCACATCGCAACTTGTAGGCACATGGCAAACACTTTTCGTCATATAGGGGGATCACCGATCAAACACTGTTTTCAGCCTAGTGGGTGGCACTCCCAGGCTTCATGGGAGTGCCGGTGATGTCACCACATAAGAGCGTAGTGACGTCACAAAGGGGGCTAAACCTGGAAGCTAAATGTAGCTGCAAGGTAACTGGATGGGGGTAGGTCCTTCAAATTCAACAAACTGAGCTCCCATAGCAGCTACAAACCTCTAACAAACTTCAAGACCCCTAATTTGAAAGAGAATTACCCACTCTTTCAAATGGTGGTGGACTTGTAGCAGTACCATACAGCAGATGTTTAAAAATAAAGTAAAATAAAGGAACTGGGGATTTACTTGGGAATGGGATATTATATTTGCAGTAAAACAACATTTTGTATGTCTAGAGACCCCCAATAAAGTTTATTTTCTAGTACAGTAGAGAAGTTCTTCTCTTAAAAAAATTGAGAATTTTGTCTGTATAGTCAGGTGATCACTGTGGTAACAGTTAATTGCACAAGAAGTAAACTTTTTGCGCTTGTCGGGTTGTGTTATGAATTAAAAATTAACTATTTTTGCTTGGGTGCTAACTCGACGAGTGCAAAAAGTGTGCGTTCACATATTCCCCCATAGAAGCCAATGGGGAAAAAAACTAATGCCCCATTCTCGAGCAAACCTAATCTCATATTCTCATGTGTGCTAACCCAACATGGAAATATGAATATTTCACAATCCAATGTTCTTCACTTAACATAATATGTTCTATTTATTAATAAATACATATTTCTACATATATTTGATGTTTTGTTTGTACATTATATATCTATACCATTACCTATATATACATGATTATATATTGGTATAGCTATATGCAGATATAAATAGGAATATCTATTTAGAAATACTTAGAACATATTCCCCTATGTGCAGAACATTGGGATGTGAAATATTTACAGTAAATACATAGTTAAAACATTCAGTCAAAATTAATATTGCATAAATAGGATTTTTCATGTTTTCATCTACTTAACTGCAAAGGGCTCCAATGCGCTTATATATCTTTCTATGTATATAAATGTATTTCTGTGGTTATATGTGTATATATCTCTGTAAATACATATATATAAACCATAAATACATATTTATACATATATGCATATTAAGACATGTATATATCTCAATGTTAAAGCCCTTTGTCTGCCTTTTTTTTCTAACACCTGAGATCTCATATTTTTGAGCCCTTATAACTTTTTTGTGCAATATTTTCTTTAAATAATTTTATTACCTAGTGTTGTTATGAGTGTAGCGGTATTGTGTAAAGTATTTTTGATGTGTTTTGTGACCATTTTTAATTTCCCAAAACAGTTAACCACAGCTCTGAGGGCACGCTAACCAAATAAGTGTTAACTTCAATCGCGCTCAAGCATTCGCACTTAATTTCAATTTGTAATATTAGCACAATTTCACATGAAAATCCGATATCCCTTGCGTGAAAATGTTTGCATTCCACTCGTAATCTGGCCCTTTATTGGCACCTGTATCCTTAACCACACATCCTTAAATACCTTGTAGTAATCTTTAATAAGACATTATAGGTTAAGACTATACGCAACATTTCGAAGGAGTAGAAAATACAAAAAATATTTCAAAACAACCATATAACATATTTCATTAATATGGATATATCTAAAGAAATTATTAAATTCTATCTTTTTATTTATAATATAATTTTTCCCTAATAAAGTTTCCAAATTTTAAATTCCCTATATAAATAAATAATTTTCTCAAAATATTATGAGTGCATTTGATCACTTTACTATCTGTTCTTGCTGCACATAGATTTAATTATAACCACATACAATATCTCACAAGATGTGATTACTTTGTCACAAAACACTCCACTCTGGAAAGGAAGCTAGGACTGCGAATTAACATACAATTATGCTTCTGTTTGCTCATGGTGTTCAATACACTCGTGACAAAATCTCCCTTCTACCAATCTCCCTGTTTTCTCTCTCGCTCTCTCTCCTTTTTTTTTTTTTATGTTAAGAGCATCAATTTAGCAAATATGTAAAGGTTTTAAGTTATTTTTTGTAAACAGATGACATTAATTTTGCAAATTAATAAATATTTTATTAACAGTGCTTTAGAAACCTCACATTTAAAAGCCAACTTTTCCCAATTTAATCAAATGTAAAGAATGGCTATAGAACAATGAAAGTATCTATTGATGCTTTAAACTAATTTATTTTAAATGGCTTCTGTCAAAAATGTGAAATATTAAATCTTTCTGAATATGATTATATTTACAAAATATGAATTTTGTCTCTTAATGTATTCTTACATCTGAAAAATAAAAGCAAACTTTTTTTTTTTTTAAGTGACTGATGTACTGACATTTTTGTTTTGCATCAAAAAGTATAACATTAGGTGAAAAAAATTGAGCTTCCAATACCAGGTTCATAAATTATCCTAAAAATAAGATGGTTGGTCATGGTCATTGTACCATAAGGAAAGTATAAAATCTTCAGAATAGGTTTTTAACCTATCAAAAGGATACAAACTAAGAAAGGTGAAAAATATATGTGCCTATATATGAGGCACAGAGGGGAAAACATTCATATGTCTCCTCTGGTTATTAAGACAAAGGTGTTTTCCAGTTTATCCTCCATGAAAATTTTACTGTGCTCATCCAACTACAGCTAGGCATGAAACTCCTGTGCTCAATCTCCTGAGACAAAACAAAGAAGTGTAAAGGGCGGTAAGCAAAATCAAAGCTGGAAAGAAGATGTTCAGAAATGTCTTAGGAAAAAAATGTATTAGAGACACAAGAAAGGGAAAAAATAAAGATATACAAATGTTTAGTAACAAAGCATTTGCACTATCGCCAGTGCTGCTTGCATATGAACATGTAATACAGAAAAAGTATTTATATACATAACTCTCTACATTAAAATGACCAGAAGTCTAGGACTGGAGTCCTGCTGACATGGAGTTCAAGGAGGGTTCTAATTAGTAGGGATGGGCGAATGTTTCTAAAAATTCAAAATTTAAAATGAATTTTTATACATTCGTTCAAATCGAATTTCAAATGTTTATATAACATTCTAACATTCTATTTTTGAATTTTCGTTTTCAAATTTTTCAATAAAATTCAAAAATATTGGTTAGATTAATAGAATGTTTAGCTATGTATTCATTCAATTTTGAAATGTAATATTCGAATTCGAATGTGACATTCAAATTTGAAATAGTATTTCTTGTCTAGAACTGTGTTTAATAAATGTAATATTCAAATTTGAATGCTACATTCAAATGTCACATTCAAATTTGAAATAGTATTTCTAGTCTAATACTGTGCTTTAAATGTAATATTCGAATTCGAATGTGACATTCAAATTCAAATGTCACATTCGAATTTGAAATAGTATTTCTAGTCTAATACTGTTTTTTAAATGTAATATTCGATTTCGAATGTGACATTCGAATTCGAATGTGACATTTGAATTCGAAATAGTTTTTCTAGTTTACAGCTGTGTTTAATAAATGTGATATTCGAATCGAATGTGATATTCGATTTGAATGTGATATTCGATTTGAATGTGACATTCGAATTCAAAATAGTATTTCTAGTCTAATATTGTGTTTTATAAATGAAATATTCAAATTCAAATGTGATATTCGATTTGAATGTGACATTCGAATTCAAAATAGTGTTTCTAGTCAACAATTGTGTTTTATAAATGTAATATTCAAATTCGAAAGTGTCATTCGAATTTGAATGTGACATTCGAATTCGAATGTGACATTTGAAAACTGTAAATATCATTCGAAAATCGAATATTTAAGAATATTGGTTCTTATCAACATTCTATTATGTAAATCGAATTTCTACAATAACATTTGTTCTAACATTCGAATTCGAATATAAACACATTCGTCCATCCCTACTAATTAGTAAATTTTTTGAAAATGGTTGGTGGTTCCAGTTTTTGCTGTGTGAAGAGAAGACAAAGGAGAAATGTGGAAAAGTAGGGCAGTACTCCTATATCAAGAACCTGCCATATGTTATGGAACAATTGAAAACTCTGGTATTATCTACCTTGAGAGCCCCAAGTTAAGAAGCCAAGGTCGCAAGACTGCAGCTTTCTAACATCTCCGCCATGTCAGAGGAAGAGGAGTTAAATCATCCCAGACTGACTCATTATTGACAAGTCCAACAGTTGTGCAGTTGGTTGCAAGAGATAAGGCCGGAGGCTGTGTTTGAATGTGTAATGTTAAATGTAAGCAGCAAATGCTGCTATCTCACCCTGAATGCAAGAATACAGGTTCCCTAGCTGGGAAACTTGTTTGCCTGCTGCTTTATAAAAGAAGCCCTTATAGTAAAACTATAGACCCTGTTTTTTTTTTCTTTTCCATGACAGTATCGTTTGTTCAATAGAAAATACCATACAAATCATCTGACACTGTGCCATTCTCAAACATGAAAAATGAAAAAAACAGCTATGCTAATTGAAACATACCTAGTTGCTACATTGTAACAGATTAGGACTTAAATGGTGGATATGAAAACATCTTCAGCAAGATCAGGATATGGCAAATTAAAAAATGATGTTGCATAATATCAAATATTTTAAATTAGGGGAAGTTTGCCATATATCTTTTCTACATAAATGTATACATTTTACAGATTTTAAATTGAGCAAATCTCTTAAATATCTTTGTATCACCTGAATTTTATTATACTAATAAAGTTCAGTAGTGTTGAATTTTCTGCTGGCTCAATAATAACATAAGGTTTATTTTCTGGATGCTAATATTAACTGTAAAAAAGGGGTATCTGCTTTAGTTATTTTGGTGAAGTTAAAGAGAATGTAGTATATTTCTGTAATTTATTTTTCATTTTAATTAATTACAGCAAATTAAGGAAAGTAATAGCTATTGCTCTGTCTGTAAACAATTCAAATTTAAATGATAGAAGCACATATGATTTGACAAAATTCTTTCAGAACATTGCTGCTTCTGTTTGTCAGATGGGACCAAGGGACAAAAGATTTATCCACTCACACATAATATTCTGGCTCTACTTTGAAGTTCCCCTGGCATTCTGCTCATCTGGCTGCAGTCATTTCAAAATAATTTCCAGACTTGCTCACCATATCATAATTTGCACTAAAAAATGAAGAACCAACCAGCTTCATATCAAGGGCAATATAAAATGACCTAATGCCAGCAAATATTCTGACATATGCCATTTAAAGGAACATGAAAGCTCCAAACATAAGGAACAGAATTTTCTCAGTGTTTTGTGGGTGATTACAACTGTCAATCAGACACACTGCATCTGATATAGTGTAAGTTCCTCTTTCACTTGTGTTTTCTGTGTGCCACAAACAAAGCAGTCCACAGCACCAGATATAATTCAATCCTCTTTATTAAGACATAAAAACAGCGACGTATCGGGGGGTGATCCCATTAGTCATACATATGCTTTCTGTGTGGGGTATATGCTTTGTTTTATCAATGGGGAAGTTATAAATATATATAAGTTGCAGAAGTACCTCATACTTATTGACCTTGTGTTACGTATAACCTAGTTGATGATGCCATTGTCAGCTGCAAACACTGGGAGATGCTGAATATGTGGGGTAGACAAGAAGTGCTTACACTGCTCAGGACTCTGCTGGCAAAAAAGGGAAACATGCTACAGACTCCCTTATTTGTTATGGGGCTGTTGTTGAATATGCACACGAACAAGAACTGTCATGAACAGCACTAAAGATCTGTGAGCTGAGAAGATGTTTTGACCATCTGTATTAGAATACACATTAACAAGCCTGACGTGGATACACATCCAGATGGTGGTTTAGCAGTTGAGTACAGGAGTGCGGGGGGGGGGGGGGGGAATCATTTTGAGATTCACTACATCATTCACAGACAATTCAGGGAAAAAGATATTTAACCATAGTATAAGATAATCATAGCATGCAAATTAAATTTGAAATGTTCACTGCATTTGTTTTTATTATATTGATCAATTATTTTAAAATATATTTAAGTTTGTGTATAATGTAACTTTGTAACTTTAATAAAAGAACTTGGAAAGTAATTAAAAACCAATCTAGTCTGACAAACAATGTAATAAAGAGATTATCCCATATTGCCCAAGCTACACGCACCACATAGTTTTAATTAACACTGCACAAAAGGAACGTCATAGCAAATCAAAGCCTCCCTATCACTAAAGGGCACCCTTAATCACCAGGCTGTGTGGTGACAAGGGAGGGGCAAACACTCTGCCCCAATTGGGACATCATAGAAACAAACAAAAAGCAAGAAAGGGCATGTCTTCAGTGTGTAAGCTTCAGGCAGCTTTGTCTTTCACCCCCACTCCTACTACTCTGCATCCTCTTTCTAAATGCCAGAATGTTCCCCAGGTTCCCTTTGTCTAGTAACTTCCTTTAAGAACATGAGAGAGGAACTGATGGATTATGGTACTATTGATATAATTACATTACTGTCTTGAACCTGCAGTTGGCAACACACTGGTGCTCACTCAAGTAATTGTCTCAAGTAAACCTTGGAAGGAATAGACCATAGACTATCATTGGGTCTAGTACCATGTGTCTGTTAAACTATTATATTATATTATAATGGTGGAGTTTGTTACATGAAACACTTTTCTCTTTTTAAGCAAATACATTCAAATTATATAAATTAGACTGTGTAAGCCAGGGGCTGGCAAACTTTAATGAGCACTGCACCAAAGAAATATTACACTGTGACCATGTTTGTCAGCCTTAACATCAGATTTTACTCTGCAAGCATTGTATTAGCCACATATCCACATCAGATTAGACCCTGAGCCCTACAGCCCCTCTGACCCTTAAGCCATATCAGACCTCAACTCTTAGTCACCTGGTCCTAAAATTCAACGGTCAACCCTTAACCTTAATTCCCCCTAAGCCTCCACAGTTGCTTTGGGCTCCCTAGAATGCAGTTTGTTGTTTTTCAAGTACTCAGCATGGTGCCAGTGTGGACTGAGTGAAGAGGAAGCTAATACTGGGCCTGGCTGCCCCCTACATGGCAGAAATGTTATAAGGGTGGAACCAAAATCCATGTCAGTCCTCAGTGCCCCATGCAAAGCGTTGTTAAAAATGAATCAGAATGCCACACATGTGCCGTAAGTGCTGACCACTGGTATAAGCTATAAGAAAACACTTGCATGCTGTGCAAGATTTATGTCATGATATTTATGTTTTGCTCAGGAGCAGAAGAAAATTACAATCTATCTTTAAACGGATTTAAGCAAGATGAGACTGAAAGGTTATTCAAAAGATCACAGCAAAAGTAAATATACATATAATAAATATAAAACATTTACAGAAAATGTATAAATAAATCTTACTGTTTTACACTAACTGATTTGCTCTGTAGATACCTCATGTTCATGTTCTCACAGCTAGGGATGGGCGAATGTGTTTACATGTTCACATGTATATATTTTTAATATTGTGACTTGTTGTCACAATACCTGTTTGAATAATGTTGTTTACTGACATAGTTGACATAGTAATGAAACTTTCACCTGCAACATGGGCGTGACTATTCCTCCCACAATCAAATAAAAGTGAGTGGAAGTAAACATTTGATAGCCCAGTTGAAGCCCCGCAAGTACAGTGTGAGTGGGGGGTGAAACGCACGTAGGCTGTATGTCAAGCTGCACAGGAATGGCTCTGGACACATGCTGAGTTAAAATGTTGATCCCAGCACAGTCTGAAAATAAAGCCACATTTACCTGAATTTACTTAATTTGTGAGACTCCCACATATGCGGTTTCAGTTGTTACGTATGGAGGAGGGTCCCAAGCTGTTTGCAAATCTGGATGCAACGTGGTGGTGAGTCTCACAGGAAGCGGTTTACAATTGCTAACCTGGAGAAAAAGTACCATTTAAAATATTCTATTATCGCTGTTGATCTGTCTTGAGACTTTTTGCCAAGGTCTTGAGACTTTTTGCCAAGGAGACTTTTACCTGTCTCCAACTGTGCGCTAACTGGCTCACAGAAACCCACATTGAAGGGACTATTAATAAGGCAATAAGATATATCTGGATATTGTGGTCTCACTACTGCCTTCCATGTTTAAGGACTGTACGGGCTACTTTTATTTCAATATCTTTGCACATACTTTGTACCTATTTGCATAACTTGTTTATTGATGTACTTCAATACATTGTATAGTGTATACAAGAGTGTTTTAGCATAGATCCCGGGTACGACTTTCCTCGCCAGCTAATTTCCCTTCCGGCCTGGTTGGGGCTGGTGGAGGTTGGGTGTTGCTCAAATCTCTTTTAGTACTATTCTACCATATTTGATGTGTGTATACTATGTCTAAGGGGACAACATAGATCCTATTATTTTGCCTGTTCAGGCAACTTCCTTTTTTGGAGCCTGGTGACGGCTGTGGTATTGTTGTTCCCTTCTAACTCCAAGACATATTCAGTGCCTTCTCCTGTTCATTTTAAAGTTGTATACATGTATGAAATTGTATTTTACATGTTGAATTCATGACATTGTTGGATGCGTATCTTTGCACATTTGGGGATGTATCACATTTCCGCTACTGAGACTTGCAAACTTTTACTGTCAATTATGACAATGATAAATAAAATTTGGACTTTAAATTAAAAGAAGTTTTGAATTCACTGTCTTTACTTAAGAGCTCCTGTGTACTTTGGGGGCTCTGGCTCATCTCATCTTTCATCTGTGGGTGAGTTAATTTTTATAATTATCTTATTCATGGGTCTGCACCATTCAAGGTTATAACCTTGATATAATAGTCCAATTAATTCCAATAATTTTTGCCGCTTGTTATGTGTAGCTTGTTTATATTAGAATTTGAATGTTAGAATGAATGTTATTGTAGAAATTCAATTTACATAAGAACGAATATTCATAAAAATTCTATTATCGAATTTTATTTACAGTTTTCGAATGTGACATTTATAAAACACAGTTGTAGACTAGAAATACTATTTCGAATTTGAATTCTACATTCAAATTCGAATGTGACATTCAAATTTGAATATTACATTTATACAACACAGTTGTAGACTAGAAATACTATTTCGAATTTGAATGTGACATTTGAATTCGAATGTGAAATTCAAATTTGAATATTACATTTATAAAACATAGTCTAAAAAATGGAGATGCGCTAAAAAGCAACCACGCTCAGTAGGACACAAAAAGATTTATATCAATGTTAAAACTGAAAGATATTTCTCTGAAATACACAGTACAATAGGTACTTAAAAACCTTTAACTTTACAATGGTAAAATCAACGAGTAAACAAAATAAAAACAGCCACTGGTGGTAATAATGCTCTCAAATCATATCCTTAAAGAGCTACTTATTAACATATATTGAACAAATTATTGAGACAAATAAAAGTCATAGATTAGAAAATCTCAAAGGATAAGATCAGGCTTCCTATGTTGCACATACGGCTTAAAGAGACACTGAACCCACATTTTTTCTTTCGTGATTCAGATAGAGCATGCAATTTTAAGCAACTTTCTAATTTACTCCTATTATCAATTTTTCTTTGTTCTCTTGCTTTATTTATTTGAAAAAGAAGGCATCTAGGCTATTTTTTTTCTTTCAGACTATGGAAAGCACTTGTTTATTGGTGGGTGAATTTATCCACCTATCAGCAAGAACAACCCAGGTTGTTCAACAAAAATGGACTGGCATCTAAACTTACATTCTTGCATTTCAAATAAAGATACCAAGAGAATGAAGAAAATGTGATAATAGGAGTAAATTATAAAGTTGCTTAAAATTGCATGCTCTATCTGAATAACGAAAGAAAAAATTAGGGTTCAGTGCCCCTTTAAGCGTATAACAGATCTTGGTAAAGGCCATTCTAAAGGCTGAAACACGTAGATGCACACCTTGAACTGTTGCCAGTTAGCGAGTATCAGAATGCTCTGAGAAGATTATACTGGTTTCTACACTTTTGCAAAGAAGACAAAGTCAATTTCCAAGTTTGAACCTAATGCCGAAAGCTCCGCTTCCAACTGGCTCACTTACGACATGTGACCGCTGAACGCGGAAGGAAGCCAAGATTCAGAGACACAGTGGTAAACAGCCGGGTGATACGAGCGCAAATAGTGCTGCCACAACGGATACCGGACTGACCTACTAAGTGGAATTCAACATTAAGGTACTGTTTTTTGTCTTCAAAATACACTGAAGCAGTGAGTCACCAATTACCTGAAACCTCCCATTATACAGATTACACAAGCCGCTAAAAGCAACTAAATAGACTTGCCTCTTTGTTTTTTGTTATACGCTTAAGCCGTACGTGCAACATAGGAATCCTGATCTTATCCTTTGAGATTTTCTAATCTATGACTTTTATTTGTCTCAATAATTTGTTCAATATATGTTAATATATGCTAAGTAGCTCTTTTAAAATATGAGTTGAGAGCATTATTACCACCGGTAGCTGTTTTTATTTTCTTTACTCGTTGATTTTACAATAGTGAAGTAGAAGGTTTTTAAGTACTTATTGTACTGTGTATTTCAGAGAAAAAATCTTTCAGTTTTAACGTTAATATATATCTTTTTGTATCCTACTGAGCGTGGTTGCTTTTTAGCACATCTTCATTTTTTAGACTGTCTTTCCTAGGATTAATTGCAGAAATAAATCCTTTTGTAGCTGCTTCATACCACCTCTCTGTTAGTAAGCTCAATAAATATCCTTCCTATTTATATAGTATTAGACTAGAAATACTATTTCAAATTTGAATGTGATATTCAAATTCGAATGTATCATTCAAATTCGAATGTAGCATTCAAATTCGAATATTACATTTATAAAACACAGTTGTAGACTAGAAATACTATTTTGAATTAGAATGTTACATTAGAATTTGAATATCACATTCGAATTTGAATGTCACATTCGAATTTGAATATTACATTTCGAAATTGAATGTGATATAAAATATATAGCTAAACATTCTATTATTTGAGCTAATATTTTCGAATGTTATTGGAAAATTCGAAAACGAAAATTCGAAAATAGAATGTTGGAATGTTATATAAATATTTGAATTTTGATTCAAGCGAACGAATGTATCAAAATTTTATTTAAATTTTGAATTTTTAGAAATATTCGTTCATCCCTACTCACAGCTATTGGTGCTTTACAAAATAAACGATGATGATGATAATAATAACAATAATAATAATGATAATAATGATAGACAACTAGACAATAAATTTTTTTTTAAAAAAAGACATACTAAATTTTCTTCTTTAATCTATATTTCTATTTCAAAAAAGTATTACAGTAAATGTGTTTTTGAAAATAGGCTAAAAAAAACAAGTAGTAAACAATAAATGCCTAGATATGCAACATGCATTTCCTGCAAGTTTCAGTTCAAATTTACAGAATTTTCTTTATGCTATGCATTTAATCTCTACTATTTCATGTGCAGGATATACATGTTTGTCTAGATAGTTAAATTAAAAGAAAAAAAAAATCCTTATCACAGCTCAAACGGTTTCTGTGTGATAGAACAAGGCTGCAAACATGCCTGTTAACCACTTGATGTCACTGAAAACTACAATGTGCAACAAAGCCTAATATAAAAATGTGTGGGATTACAGGACTCCTAATGGAAAATATATAGCTCAGGAAAAGAAAATTTGTTGGTTTCATCATCTCTTTTATACTGAAAACTATATCACTTTAAGTGTACATATATTAGTGCAAGGGCATATATGTGATATTCAACATGATCATTTTTAGTTGGAATAAAGTGTTTTTAATTTTTATACAGAAATTAAATTATACCTATACTTATAGAACTGGGAAAATATAAGTTTAAAGAAGTAAATTGACATATAAATAAACAAAAAGCTTTTAATAGCCCATAAGTTTATTATTACTAGAAAGATTTGGCACATGGTATATCACATTTCATCAATCTTTTCTGTGAATGAGATGTACTGTATTGCACAGGACTACAAAGAATATTTTTTAATTAGATATATTTCTGCAAAACAAAGGACATTCTAGAGAAAACAGACATCTCTTTACTAGGCATGTTTATTCCAATAGTTAAAGGGGCATTAAAGTTATTTTTATATATCTTTAGAGAGTATAATATTAATTAAAAGCAACATTTCTGCATCCATGCTAAATGTTTTAAATGCATTTAATTATGTTAACAAAATGTGCATTGTTTTTCAGTCCTTCCTTTGAAAGACATTCTCAGTATTGTTTATCTTATCTCCTTTGCTGTGGTAAGCTAAGGACAGATATAAATGAACTTTTGCCCTGATAAAACAATAGCTGTGTAGCATGATATAGGGTACTGGACCCTGCAACATGAACCATACATCTCTGTAAGCAGTAGAAACAGAACGGGATTTTAAATTAAAGGAAATGAGGGCAAAATATTGAGTGTACAGTACAAAGTTTGTTTTTTATTGCACATAATTAAATATTTTCTGCTAGAGTACAAAGAAAATTTAATAGATAAGGCAGGGGGTGCATCCTCTTTTACATAAATTTGAGCAAAGAATCTGATATTTCAAGTGAATGGTTAAATAATTTAATTAAATCATCTTATGTGCTTGAAACTTTTTTAGTTTGCCCTATAGTTTAACCCTTTAAGTGCGGATGACAACACATGGTCATCATCCACTCTATGGGGTGATTCCAAAAAATGTGCCCGTCTACATGTGGTTTTCCATGCTGACACTCGCAGGGGCAGCGCTCAGGGGCTGTCTCTGCAAGTGGAGATATCTCCCATAGAAATAATGAGAACTCTCTGCTATGTTAAAGTTTGGAATGGAGAATGAAGTTCACTGGGAGAACCCGGCACGTGTTTAAACTTTAATATTACATCTAATACAAATCAAATCACACTGTTTCCAGTGCTCTGTAACTTAAAATTGTTGTTATTTTCATATGCATAGGGTTTTCTTTCAGAGTATTTAGTATTTTGATAAAAGCTTGCGAGACAAAACAGTGAGATCTGTAGGGCCAAAATGTTTAGATAATTACACTGGAATTTGATAGAGAATTTATTATTCACTATGGAATGTCCACATTTAGGCCATTTTCTGATAAAACAATTATTACGTTTTTTATTTTGTACGTTATAAATATTAACTTCTATGTGTTTTTTATGCACATCCATTGTATTCAAATTACAATTTATGCCGTGCATATTTGATATGATTCATTCCTGTGTAATTTAAATACAAATTTTACAATTTTGATAAAATAGAATTTTTGCTTTACAATTTTGTTTTACAATTTTTGATACACCTTACCAATACAATTTTTTCCTGAGTATTTTTGTGTGAGTAGTTCTTAAAGAATCTCATCAGCCCAGAGACCTTTAGAGAATCAGGCCCTATGTTTTTAGTGTGGATGATGTCATCTGCAGGGGGATGCATTCTGAACTAATTGGGGAACCCGCCCTACATGCTTAGCGCCACATACATACATGTTGACATCACCAGCCTCGGAGACCCAGAAGTGCAGGTTGCAGTAAGGAAAATTAAAGGGACACTAAACCCAAATTTTTTCTTCCATGATTCAGATAGAGCATGCAATTTTAAGCAACTTTCTAATTTACTCCTATTATCAATTTTTCTTCGTTCTCTTGCTATTTTTATTTAAAAAGCAGGAATGTGATGCATAGGAGCCGGCCCATTTTTGGTTGAGAACCTGGGTTATGCTTGCTTATTGGTGGGTAAATGTAAGCCTCCAATAAGCAAGCACTATCCAAGGTGCTGAACCTAAAATGGGCTGGCTCCTAAGCCTTACATTCCTGCTTTTTAAATAAAGATAGCATGAGAATGAAGAAGAATTGATAATATGAGTAAATTAGAAAGTTGTTTAAAATTGCATGCTCTATCTGAATCATGAGAGAAAACATTTGGGTTTAGTATCCCTTTAAGGGAGCTGAAAGGAGAGGTAAATATTCAAACCTCTTGATCTCAGCTCCCTTAAGCTTTAGAATTACTCAAGAACCACCATTTAAAAGACAATTACCTGCTCTTTCAGACAGTGTGTAAAGTTTGTAAAGTTTAAACAAATTTATAACAAAAAACATAAAGATTTTAACGTATTTACCCTTATAATAGGCCATTACAATACAATAGAGACCCCAGTGACCCATTGTTATAAAGTCCATAAAATGTTCATTAGATTAATGTCCCTATATAAATTTTAATCCCCAGGCAATCACTGCCATAATAGTGATCACCTGGCATGAATAAATATGCATTTATTTGAGTCGAGGCTCATGAGACCCCCTTAGGCACTAATTTATATGAGGATAACACCATTGTGTTTTGACTTTATTAAAAAAAGAAACATACACCATTACAACCATGTTTACTGAAAATTTTTCTAAAGTAGGGCTTAAATGTGAGCAGTATCTAAAAACTCCAAAACAGCCCAGCACAGGGGTGAAAATGCCTCAGAGGTTAAATGAATAACATAGGGAACACTATAAGTACGCTCATTGCGCTTATATTGCAAGGGGTGAGTTATGTGTTGTGCTCGAGTGCAATCCAAAATACCTCTGTAAAATGTAATTCTTTATAAGGCCAGCAATAAACCAATATTGTTAATAGTATAGCACAGAACTAAACGAAGAACTCCGCTATTTGTGCACCACTGGCTTAGTGCTTGTGATATGCAATATGTATTTTATTTCCCCATGGAGGTCTATTATGCAAGGGATTTAGTGCACCCACACTATCTGCAAATGTTAGAGAGGCCCTAGATTATCGCTCAAGCTATAAAAAATAACTTTCGACTTGTAATATGTGAAAATATAAGCACTTCAGTTTGAGCAATGTTAATGCATAATAGCGTTAATATTTGTGCACTCCATTTGCAATCTAGAACTTTTAAAGGACATGGTACTCAAGAATATGCTATCACACACACACACCGCTATAAAATATATATATATATATATATATATACATACAGTATGCGTGTGTGCGTGTATAGAAGAAATTGTATTCAAGCATTTATTTCAATGCATATGGGTCCAAAAAGTACAAAAAAGACAATATTTCAAGCTATATGCAGTGAAATAAAGGTCAGTTTTTTTTTTTTAGAAATCGTGAGAGGTTGTAATAATATTTCTTCATATATATGCTTTACTAGAGGTAGCAATACTACATCCCATTCCCTAGCTGACTGTAAGTGCTGTTTCCTGTTTGCTGATATGGGATGTATATAATGTATATGGAAGGGCAACAATTAAACATAATGCTGAAGTGCAGCTAATATTTAGGTACTTATTGCTCACTGGCTGACAGGGAAAACTACCACAGTAAAAGTTGGTGTGTTCAGTGCAGAAATATCTATTACATTCTACAATACTCTATTTTAATTGGAACAAAATATTCAGTATCATGTCTCTTTAAGAAAACCCCAGGAGAAGCTGTAAATTATTTCCACCTATAAGTATGTGAGTAGTGGCACAGCCTTCAGCTGAGCTAACCAACTTCACCTGAGGCATGTAGCTAAAATTCTTATTTTATAAGCTGAGGATAAACACTAAACATCATAGCACTTGCACTGGGTGCCACCTTCCTAGGAAACAAATAGCAGTTATGCTAATTAGCATACGTGTGCATAAATAATGATACAGCACAACTCATGAACTAAAGCTTCTAACACAACTCATTTTCTGTTTAAAATTAGATCCCCACACATTTAGCAGACATTTCACTATACCAGGAACTTTATTTCTATATCTATTCTTTTATCTACACTGACCTAAACCATAAAAATACCAGTGATGGGTTTGATCAGAATCCTTTAGAAATGTTAATTAAATTATTTATCTACAAAAATACCATAGATTTTATTGGTAAATTTTGCAAAAATAAATCATTAGATACATTTTTAAAGGCTTGTGATAGATCCCCATCGGCTAGATTATGAGTTTTGCGTTATGAGTGAAAAAGCAGCGTTATGGCTCTTTTTCACTACCGCTGGTATTACGAGTCTTGTCAGAATATCTGTACCGCACACTTTTTTGGCCGTAATGCAACGTAACTATCGCAGCTTTCAAAAAGTCCTTTTTCAATGGGACTTCCATAGCGCTGGTATTACGAGTTTGCCTGGGAGGCCAAAAAGTGAGCGGTACAGCCTATACTGACAAAATTCGTACCGACATCTAAAGTCAGTAGTTACGAGTTTTACGCTGCAAAGCTGTAACATAAAACTCATAACTAAAGTGATAAAAAATACACTAATACCCATAAACTACCTATTAACCCCTAAACCGAGGCCCTCCAACATTGCAAACCCTAAAATAAAATTATCAACACCTAATCTGCCGCTCCCGACAACGCCGCCACTATAAAAAACATAATAACCGCTAATCCGCCGTTCTCCCGCATCGCAAACACTAGTTAAATATTATTAACCCCTAATCTGCTGTCCCTAACATCGCCGCAACCTACATTACTGTTATTAACCCCTAATCTGCTGCCCCCAAAATCGCCGCCACTATACTAAAGTTATTAACCCCTAAACCTAACCCTAACTCTAACCCTAACCCTAACACCGCTAACTTTAACATAATTAAAATAAATCTAAATAAAAATTACAATTAATTCCTAGATAATTCCTATTAAAAACTAAATACTTACCTATAAAATAAACCCTAAGCTAGCTACAATATAACTAATAGTTACATTGTATCTAGCTTAGGTTTTATTTTTATTTCACAGCTAAGTTTGTATTTATTTTAACTAGGTTGAATAGTTAAATAGTTATTTACTAGCTACCTAGCTAAAATAAATAAAAATTTACCTGTAAAATAAAATCTAACCTGACTTACACTAACACCTAACCCTACACTACAAATAAATAAATTACATTAATTAAATACAATTAACTAAATTACAAAAAAAACAAACACTAAATTACACAAAATAAAAAAGAATTATCAAACATTTAAACTTATTACACCTAATCTAATAGCCCTATCAAAATGAACCCCCCCCAAAAAAAAAAAATATACCCTAGCCTAAACTAAACTGACAATGGCCCTTAAAAGGGCCTTTTGCTGGGCATTGCTGCAAAGAAATCAGCTCTTTTACCTGTAAAAAAAAATACGAACAACCCCCTAACAGTAAAACCCACCACCCACACAACAAAACCCCCCAAATAAAATCCTATTTAAAAAACCTAAGCTCCCCATTGCCTGTAATAACTATTAGTTATATTGTAGCTAGCTTAGGGTTTATTTTACAGGTAAGTATTTAGTTTTAAATAGGAATTATTTAGGTATTAATTGTAATTTTTATTTAGATTTATTTTAATTATATTAAAGTTAGTGGTTAGGGTTAGACTTAGGGTTAGGGGTTAATAACTTTAGTATAGTGGCGCCGACGTTGGGGGCGGCATATTAGGGGTTAATAAGTGTAGGTAGGTAGCGACGACATTGGGGGCAGCAGATTAGGGGTTAATAAGTGTAGGTAGGTGGCGGCGATGTCAGGGGCAGCAGATTAGGGGTTAATAAGTGTAGGTAGGTGGTGGCGACATTGGGGGCGGCAGATTAGGGGTTAATAAATATAATGTAGGTGTTGGCAATGTCGAGGGCAGCAGATTAAGGGTTAATAAGTGTAATGTAGGTGTTGGCGATGTCAGGGGCAGCAGATTAGGGGTGTTTAGACTCGGGGGTTTATGTTAGGGTGTTAGGTGTGAACATAACTTTTCTGTCCCCATAGGAATCAATAGGGCTGCGTTACGGAGCTTTACGCTCCTTTATTGCAGGTGTTAGGCTTTTTTTTCAGCCAGCTCTCCCCATTGATGTCTATGGGGAAATCATGCACGAGCACGTAAAACCAGCTCACAGCAGCGCTGGTATTGGAGTGCGGTATGGAACTTAATTTTGCTCATTGCTCACATATTACCTGCTAACGCCGGGTTTTTGCAAACCTGTAATAGCAGCGCTATAGGGAGGTGAGCGGTGACAATAACTTGCAAGTTAGCACCGAGTCGCTCATAACGCAAAACTCGTAATCTAGCCGCATGTTAGTAAAATACTGACTGGGTGGAAACCTTTGACTTTGGCATTTATCAAAGTGCTGTGGTTATTTTGTAAATTAGAAGATTATTCCAAAAGATTGTTATAAACTTATTCTTCACACAGTAATTCTCAGATAGGGCAAACACCTTAGTGTTTGATTACTTTCGACAAATGCTTTGGATGTTTTTAAAAAAAAAAAAAAAAAAAAAAAACAGTGCATCCAATTTAAAGGGATAGGAAAGTCAAAATAAACTTGCAGGATTCAGATAGAACATGTAATTTTAAGACACTGAAATTCAATCCAATTTTCAAAGGTGCATCATTCTCTTGGTATCTCTTGTGGAAAAATAATACGCACATATCCTACACTAGTGGGAGCTAGCTGCTGATTTGTGCCTGCACACATTTGTCTCGTGATTATTTAACTAGATGTGTTCAGCCTGTTGCCAGTAGTGCAAAGCTGTTCTTTCAGCAAAGGATAACAAGACAATGAAGCAAATTTGATAATAAAGGTAAATTGGAAAGTTGTCTAAAGTTATATGTTCTCTCCAAATCATGAAAGAAAATTTTGGGGTTTCCTGTCTCTTAAACTTCGGCTGCTTTATCAAGTAAATCATACTGTGATATCTTTGGAACTAAAATGTATTTAATGGAAATACATTATGTTGTGTTGTTAGTTTGTGGATGAATTTACCTGATTAGAATGAAAACAACAAAACTTAACATATTTTAGATAAGCCCATCAAATGTTAGAATTCATGAGTGTGTGCAATCTATAGCATTTCTTTTTGTAGATTTCTGATTAGCAGCCACTATTAGTCTAGTGAAGCCTTTGTACAATCGTGGCAACTTATATGTTAGTCCTCTTGAAAAACAATTATTTCAAATTTGATGGCAACTTTTACCTTCAGTTAAAAGGCACTGCCATGGGGGCCAAATTCGACCCATCCCTGGCTAATCTTATAATGGGCTGGTGGGAACTGACTAACACATTCAATGATAACAACACCTTCTCTAACAACATTAAGAGCTACTATAGGTTTATTGACGACTTGATCTTCATTTGGGAAGGTAAAAAGCGTAGCGGCAGAGGCTTTTGTAGAACAATTGAATCAAAACATTTGGGGGCTAAAGTTTACCAGTGAGTTTAATGACACCACTGTGTGTTACCTTGACTTGAAGCTAACTGCCAATGTTACAACAGGCAAAGTTGACACTTCTAACTATCGGAAACTTATTGCAGGGAATACCTTATTACATGGAAAAAGTAATCATCCACCGAGTGTACAAAAATCGATAACCAAGGGTCAGTATGTCAGGTTAAAAAGGAATTGTTCAAATCCTAATGATTATCAAATACATAGTCAAGCAGAAAGGGTACAATAAACAAATAGCCAGAAAAATGAAAGGACAGGTTGATGAGCTTAAGAGAGAGTCTCTGCTCAAAGATACCCCAAAGAAAGGGATAGCTGAATCCCAAGATCAAATGAGTAAAGTGACCTTTGTAACACAATACTCATCGGACTATCAGGATGTGTGTAGGGTCATCAAGAAACATCTCCCACTACTGACAGCTGACGAGGGATTAACAAAAGTAATAAACAATGGTTGTAGGTTCTCCTACAGGAAGGGAATCACATTAGGGAACATATTGTCTCCCAGTGATTTGCCACAAAATGAAAGAGGAAGTGCTTGGGTGACATCCAGGGGGATGTTTAGATGTGGCTATGGCCCATGTATACCCTGTGGTTTCATCCAAAGAGGTGATACCTTCAGTTCATACACTAACAACAAAGAATATCAAATTAAGAGTTGTGTAAACTGTAGGTCAAAATTTGTAATATACTTGGCTTGGTGTACATGTACCAAGAAACAATATGTTGGCTGTACCTCAAGGGAAGCCAGAGAATGCATTCGACAACATTTGTCGGACATTAAAAGGTCTGAAGCCAAATCAGAACTGGCCAAACATTTCATCAGTAAACACAATAGTTCCAACTTGACATTCAAATGGAAGATTCTTGAACGCATCACCAAGCCGAAAAGAGGGGGTGATTTGAATAAATTGCTTTTCAAAAGAGAGGCCTATTGGATTTTTACCCTGGATACCAGGGTTCCCAAGGGTTATAACTCTATCTACGATATCATAAATTTCTGGGAATAATAGGTCTAAATGTTCAGTTTTTATATATCTAAGTATCTTTGTTCTGTGGTTCACAGAACAAATAAGCAAGTGCTTTTTCCTGTGAGGATTTATATAATATATTATATTACACTATTTCTTTGTTATACATGTGCACATGTTTAAGTATTGCACAGTAACTGCATGTATCAACTAATAAGTGCCTAGATTAGTATGTAGCAACTTTTTAGCTGCTTAGTTTAGTGCTATCACGCTTAAAACATAGTTTAATATAGTGTGCATATTCTTTATTATATTATATTATATACTTCATTATATTATATTCCTCTACAGTAATACCAGACGCTGCATATGCATATGAATGCATGAATTTATCACCAATTTCTTATTTCTCACGCTTGACATCTTATTGTACAGTTTGTTGATACCAGCATGCGAGACCAGACAATATATATATATTTGATGAATTAATTTATTAGAGTTCTTTGTTGCCCTTTAGATATATGTGGATTTTGAGTTACCACATTGCCTTGGGGTTCACTTAACAGGCATATGAAAATATATATAGACATGTAGCATCTATATATATATATATATATATATATATATATATATATATATATATATATATATATATATATATATATATATATATATATATGTGTACATTAGGTCCAAATAGGATCCTTGTATGTCAGCTTATTTGTTATTCTTTTATAGACAGAGTTAATTTATTTATTTAACAAATTATTCATTCATATAACAATTTGGTCATCATGGGGTTAAAATAAAACCTTTGCTTGCTGTTATATCCATTTTTTTCATTTGTTCAGCAATTATCCAATGAACACCAAGCACAGGGTATTTAATTTTAACCTAGGTGTTTTAATTTATCTATGATTAAGGCCACAGGCCGAAACATGTAAGATTTTTGACCCATGTGCTAGGGATTGTGAGCTGTTATCCAAGCAGCCTTTTCGTTTTTTAAGCTGTTGAAAATAAAATTTGGACTTTTAAAGAAGTTTTGTGCTGGCTGGAGCTCTTTCTCTTTAAATTATATGTTAGCCCTAGCTATGGTGGAATTGCAAAAAAAACATGTGTATGTTTATGTACACACATGCAGGATCAGGCATTTTAGGGCAGAGCGCCCCCCCCCACCACCAAAAAAAGGGTTCTTAGTATAATGTACTATTTTGATTGACAAAATCATTTTAAAGTTTGTAGCACCTTTTTACACATAGTATCCAATCATTAGAGATTCTTCTTTTTCTTTTATATACGAGTAAAATACAGTATAATAGCATATTATAACAAATAATACTACGTTATTTTTTCCACAATGTGCACTTACTGTTCACATAAATCATCCACCAGGGTGCTACATAAATCAAGTTATATGTATTTAAAAAAATAATATATATATATATATATATAAATATATATATATATATATACTGTATATATAAACTCATCCCCAGAAACATCATCATTAATTGTAGAAGCTTCTTTGCCTGACCAGCAAGTGTGTAGTTCACAAGTGAAGGAAAGGATTAGATGGGAGCGGGTCACTATGGATATGCAGGTGACAGAGCGGTGATGGACAGCTCTATTTTACATTGTCCATCTTCAACTTCCAGCCAGTACTGTGGTGCGGATGGCAGACTGAATCACTGCAGATGCATGGACTTAATTCTGCACCACAGTAGCAGAATGTCATTGTGGACCCCCCAAAGCACAGGGCCTGGTGCTGGTGCCTCGCCAAACCACCAAAAGGTTGGGCCAGACCACTTCTTCAATGACATGGGGCCCCAAAGGAATCTGACGACTCATTTAGCTAAGCTCCCCCACACTGCAGCTTGAAACTGGCTAATGGGTGGTGTTAAACTAATGGGTCGGCCCATTGGGAATTTGCCCGTTGTGCACAGTGGCCAGTCTGGGCCTGTTCACATGTATTTGACAGGACATTTACTGACACATTATCACCCTTAGTAAAATACATGATTTTTCTTTACTATATATTGTGACTGCAAATGGAAGATTAAAGGATAATAAAGTCAAAATGAAACTTGCATGATTCAGATAGGAGAATTTAATTTTAAGACACTTTTAAATTCACTTATATTATTACATTTTCTTGGTTCTCTTGATATCCTTCATTGAAAATAATATGTAAATATTCTACACCAGTGTTTCTCAACCGCAGTCCTCAAGTACCCCTAACAGGCCAGATTTTCATTATAGCTGAACTAGAGCACAGGTTAAATAATCAGCTGATGGGTGAGAGCAGGTTAGTAGCCATGGCTACTTATCAGCTGATTATTTCACCTGTGTTCTAGTTCAGTTATAATGAAAACCTGGCCTGTTGGGGGTACTTGAGGACAGTGGTTGAGAAACATTATTCTACACTACTCGGAGCTAGCTGGTGACAGGTGACTATGCCTCTTGTCACTAGCTCACCAGATGTGCTCAGATAGCTCCCAGTATTACATTGCTGCTCTGCAGCTGAATTTAACTATGTGTTTTATCACTTTGCCACGGTTAAATACAAAGCTATATATAACTGACATAGAGCATTTTCTTTTTGCACTTTTATATCACTTTAATTTCTAAATTCTTATTTTTTTTTTTAAATAATATTTCAACAGATAAAACCATCATGAAAAGACACCAAATTAAGAGAAAAAAAAGAACAAGCAATCATCTAACTTAGATTATTATGTGATTCCACAGTTTCTTATTTGCCTATGGGAAATAAAAATAGGTTTATTTATAGCTGACGGCCTGTGTCACTTATTTGAATCTCTGGGTAAAACTATAGGCATTCGCTTATACAGAGTTAATGGGAATGTAAGCTCTAGGCAAGACAGGAATAGCACATTTTGCACCTGAAAATCCATCCCTCTGAAAAGTTCTTTCTCGTCCTTGATTACTGTGAGGCTAGAAAACTGTTCACCATAATCTGTATGATAGGGGTAAAATATTAATGCGGGAGTAAAAAGTACAATAGATATCTATATGGAGCGTTCTCACCATGTTAAAAATAACATATAGTGCAAAACATATATAAGAAAATCAATTTTACCACATTGAATTGGATTCACAATAAATTTTGCTTATATAAAATCATATACTTTTTTTTCTCTCTCTATTCTACATTAAAAATATACACATGTAGCAAAGGATATAGGACAGAGTCCTTAGGATCATTAAATAATGCGTCTTCAGTATAACACTTGTTTTTCCTTTCCCCGCTTCTGTTCCTGTATTACTGCGAGACTGGTAGCAGAGATAGCTGAAAAATATGTTATAGAGAAAGGAGCGCAGGGAACAATCTGAGTGTAGTATTCATCAAATGCTTTAATAACACTAAAATCACAAATTAACACTCACACTCTTTGCCTGTTTGCGGGAGCCATTAAAAGCGGCTGGGTATTGCTACTGCAAGCTTGCGGTAGCAATGAGCGCTTATAAATTTAACCAGAGATCAGATCTCTGGTTAACTTTATAAATCTGCCCCAAAATACTGTCTAGTGTAGTTTATTAAAAAAAAAGATGGCAGCATCTTTATTTTTAAATAAATGTACAGCCCTAGGCAGTATTTTGGAGTTAAAGTTGATGGGAGTGGGGTGTTAGAAAAAAACGGCACTGAAAAGTGTCTTTACATTGCGGTCAATGAGAACTCTATGTTCCCAGTAAATATATATTTATATGTTTATATACATATATATTTATGTGTTAATATGTGTATGTGTATATCAGCATATACATATATATTTGATTGATGCCATCGCTGCGTGACTTACCCCCTTTGCTGGTGCTCAAGTTCTGATGTCGTCTCTGACGGCATCAGAACGAGGCTCCCATAGGAGCCTATGGAAGCGTGCTCTTATGAGCGCAATGCTTCCTAGCAATGCAAACGCCAGCTCGCGTTCGCATTGTGGCTAATGTATTACAAAGTGGAGTGCTAATATCGATTTCATGAAAGCGATATATAGCGCTCCACTTGTAATCTAGCCCTATATGAGGTATTGTTTTGGCATAAGAAATAGGAGTCCCTCAGTGTCTGATCGAAATACTGAGGCCTATTTATTAAAGGTCTTGCGGACCTGATCCGACAGTGCGGATCAGGTCCGCAAGACCTTGCTGATTGCAGAGAGCAATATGCTCTCCGTATTCAGCATTGCACCAGCAGCTCACAAGAGCTGCTGGTGCAACGCCGCCCCTCTGCAGATTCACGGCCAATCTGCCGCCAGCAGGGAGGTGTCAATCAACTCGATCATACTCGATCGGGTTGAATTGTGGCGATTCCTGTCCGCCTAAGGGTTATGGAGCAGCGGTCTTTCCATCCGGAGCTTGATAAATGGTCCTCACTGTGTCTACTGGGTTCAGTCCATTGTGCACACCCCTATTCTGGCTTGACCTCCTCACATAACTCATTTTCCCATGAGGTAACTCCCCTCTGCAGCGGGCAGTCACTTAGAACACGCAGTTCTTGGGATACTACCCTAGAAATAATTGCAGGTCCTCTCGGTACGGTCCCAGAGGGTGCCCTCAATCTTGCGTAACAATGTGACTCTCCAAGTTGGCATGGCCTAACAAATTTCGTAGGGGATCTCCCTCCATCAGAGGATGCCATTTCTATGCAAAAACAATACATCATAAAGGGATAGATTATGAGTGGCATGCTATCGTTTGCACGTGAGCGATATTGGGTTTTCTTGGCCGTTTGTGTGCAAGTTAAATTCCGACTGTATTACAAGTTGAAAGTAAATGCGAAAGTGTGAGTGCAATCGCGATTTACGCTAAAATGATTAGCTCAACTTCAGAGCTTTGATTAACTGTTATGCAAGACTTCATAGCTCTGGTTAACTGATACGTGAGTCAAAAAAGGGTCACAAAACACATCAAAAATACATTTAAAAGTACAGTTAACCTCATAATAACAATTTCTAAAAAAAAATTAAAAAAAAAAAAGCATTGCAATAAAAAGTTCTAAGGGCTCAAATATATGAGATGTCAGGTGCCAAAAGTGTTTTTAGATAGGGATCTAAAGAAACACGTATAAATATAATGTACTTCTAAACATTTGTATATGTGTTAAATACATACATATATTTTATTACAATCATGCACTCATGTTCGAGCAAGCTGGTGGCTGTTATTGTTTTTGTTTTGTTCTAAACGAGGCTCCTTTAAAGTCTATGGGGGAATACAATCCTGCGTTCACAACTTCGCAAAGTTTTTTTTCTACCGCCGATGTGACTGCAAGATCACAAAAGTTGCAACTTGTAATACGTCTGCAACAGGGCGATGGTAAAAAAAGTTGATCACAGATAAAGTATTCTAAGGAGTGCAAATTTGCACTCCACTCATAATCTAGCCCATAATATCTAAAGAGGTTGAAGAATGTGCATTAATTTTGATTTGAGTGTTATTAAAGCATTTGATGAATACTACACTCAGAATGTTACCTGCGCTCCTTTCTCTATAAAATATTAATATTGGTCTTTCATAAAATAGTAAATATATACATGGTCGTTTGAGATATTGACAGGCGCACACAAATACACAAACACAGTGCCTCCATTACTAATAATTACTGATAACTGATATCTATCTATCTATCTATCTATCTATCTATCTATCTATCTATCTATCTATCTATCTATCTAACACAATTATCATATGTACTTAATCTTGTGGCTCAGTTCATAGGGTTCCTGACTTTCATTTTAACATCCAAGGTTGTTAAATCCTAGTGTTCTAAAAGACAATATATCTTTTTCAATAATCATCAGAACACATTAACATAAGGTACCTGAATTATGCCTACACAATTTTGAGTTGCAGTTTAATTAGTATATGTCATATAGTGTATACATATAGTGTAATGTCATCATTGATCTCTTATGAAATGTGATCATTAATATCATTACTGTTGCTATGTATATTGTCATATAAATTGTAATCAGTTAGGCAACTGATCTACGTATGATGTTATTTAAAAAATAGAGAGTGTTTCTGTTTAGATTTTTCCTACATTCTGTGCATTTGAGTGAGCACATGAATCAATGCATTTTATCAGCATCTTATACAATCTGAGTGTTCCAGCCTTTAAAGTACCTATTTTTGATGTTACTTACTTGTTATTCACTTCCATCATTATACCTGGCCCGCTAGTGTCCAGTCTCTCTTCAATTGTATCTATTGTTACAGATATTGTTCAGCCTAGTCCCTTCCAGTAGGGGTCCAATACCAAGGATATACTAGTGCTTTCTTGAAACATAACAATGATGCTTATATAAATGACAAGCATATGTTTTCTTATATAGCCAATGTTCTTTCCACTAAGAAGTATTGGTGTAAATGTATAAACATTTTATAATTAGAAGATCTACACATTACTTTATAAAGTAAGTGTCTCTCCTGAACAGGTAAAAAATGCTTTAAAAAAATCCAGAGAGCTTTGGAGAATTAGACAACGAATGATTTAATTATACAACACATTTGCTAAAGCACATCAGCTGTCCTTAGAATGCAATAAATTAAATATTCTCCTCTTAAGATGATAAAGTTACACAAAGAGATTACACAAATTACTATCAACTTACATAGCATAGGGGTAACCTTGTCAACTAGTATATAATGGATCTGGTGGGTTTTCTTTCTTGTGTTATCAAGGTTATTAGTTCAACTCTTTAGATCAAATTTTTGTATCAATAATGCATACCAAAAGACTGAAAAATTCTATAAAACCTAAAACAAAAAATGGTACGCAAAGAAGTGGCCATTATGATCCAGATTACACTCTAAACCCCCCCCCCCACTAACACGCTATCTGCGCTCAAAGTAAAAAAGTGAGCACGGTCACATTAGTGCTGGTATTAATAGTTATAAAATATAAAAAAAACAAAAAAACTCAGGCCCACTAACTTCGGGTGACTGTGCTAACTCCCTCAACCCATAGGGGTCTATTTATCAAGGTGCGAGTGGGCATGATCCGATATAACTTGTGAACTGCTGGTTCCATGCCGCCCCCTGCAGATTTGCGGTTAATTGGCCGCTAGCAGGGGGTGTCAATCAACCCAATCGGGTTGATTTCTGTCGATTTCTGTCCGCCAACAGCTTATGGAGCAGCGGTCTTTAGGCCGCTGCTTCATATCTTCTGTTTCCGGCGAGCCTGAAGGCTCCCGCAAACACGGGGCATCAAGCTCTATTGGGCGTGCTACAAAAATAACATATAAGTTATCACTTGTGAGCTAACCTGACACTGCGCTAGATCAATTGCGCTAAAGCCATAAGAGCATTAGGAATACTTTACATTCCTATGTTCTTCAAATGCTCTTTTAATTTATATATATATATATATATGATATTTTTTTTGTAAAATATGTATCTATACCTATATGAATATATACATATATATATATATATATATATATATATATATATATATATATATATACAGTATATATATATATATATATATATATATATATATATATATACAGTATATATTGTATATATGTATATATATATATATATATATATATATATATATATATATATATATATATATATATATATATATATACAGGGAGTGCAGAACTATTAGGCAAGTTATATTTTTGAGGATTAATTGTATTATTGAACAACAACCATGTTCTCAATGAACCCAAAAAACTCATTAATATCAAAGCTGAATAGTTTTGGAAGTAGTTTTTAGTTTGTTTTTAGTTATAGCTATTTTAGGGGGATATCTGTGTGTGCAGGTGACTATTACTGTGCATATTTATTAGGCAACTTAACAAAAAACAAATATATACCCATTTCAATTATTTATTTTTACCAGTGAAACCAATATAACATCTCAACATTCACAAATATACATTTCTGACATTCAAAAACAAAACAAAAACAAATCAGTGACCAATATAGCCACCTTTCTTTGCAAGGACACTCAAAAGCCTGCCATCCATGGATTCTGTCAGTGTTTTGATCTGTTCACCATCAACATTGCGTGCAGCAGCAACCACAGCCTCCCAGACACTGTTCAGAGAGGTGTACTGTTTTCCCTCCTTGTAAATCTCACATTTGATGATGGACCACAGGTTCTCAATGGGGTTCAGATCAGGTGAAAAAGGAGGCCATGTCATTAGATTTTCTTCTTTTATACCCTTTCTTGCCAGCCACGCTGTGGAGTACTTGGACGCGTGTGATGGAGCATTGTCCTGCATGAAAATCATGTTTTTCTTGAAGGATGCAGACTTCTTCCTGTACCACTGCTTGAAGAAGGTGTCTTCCAGAAACTGGTAGTAGGACTGGGATTTGAGCTTGACTCCATCCTCAACCCGAAAAGGCCCCACAAGCTCATCTTTGATGATACCAGCCCAAACCAGTACTCCACCTCCACCTTGCTGGCATCTGAGTCGGACTGGAGCTCTCTGCCCTTTACCAATCCAGCCACGGGCCCATCCATCTGGCCCATCAAGACTCACTCTCATTTCATCAGTCCATAAAACCTTAGAAAAATCAGTCTTGAGATATTTCTTGGCCCAGTCTTGACGTTTCAGCTTGTGTGTCTTGTTCAGTGGTGGTCGTCTTTCAGCCTTTCTTACCTTGGCCATGTCTCTGAGTATTGCACACCTTGTGCTTTTGGGCACTCCAGTGATGTTGCAGCTCTGAAATATGGCCAAACTGGTGGCAAGTGGCATCTTGGCAGCTGCACGCTTGACTTTTCTCAGTTCATGGGCAGTTATTTTGCGCCTTGGTTTTTCCACACGCTTCTTGCGACCCTGTTGACTATTTTGAATGAAACGCTTGATTGTTCGATGATCACGCTTCAGAAGCTTTGCAATTTTAAGAGTGCTGCATCCCTCTGCAAGATATCTCACTATTTTTGACATTTCTGAGCCTGTCAAGTCCTTCTTTTGACCCATTTTGCCAAAGGAAAGGAAGTTGCCTAATAATTATGCACACCTGATATAGGGTGTTGATGTCATTAGACCACACCCCTTCTCATTACAGAGATGCACATCACCTAATATGCTTAATTGGTAGTAGGCTTTCGAGCCTATACAGCTTGGAGTAAGACAACATGCATAAAGAGGATGATGTGGTCAAAATACTCATTTGCCTAATAATTCTGTACTCCCTGTATATATATTTATATATATATACAAAGTCCAAATAGCTGATCCACACACCTATTGGCAGCTACCTAGGTGCAGATATGTAATTAACATTTCCAAATGAAATGCACTCACAGGACCTTTAGGGTGAAGAAATCCAAAGTTTTATTAACGTTTCGGAGATGGTTCTGATGAAGGGGATTTGTACAACTCAGAAACGTTAATAAAACTTTGGATTTCTTCACCTTAAAGGTCCTGTGAATGCATTTCATTTGGATATATATATATATATATATATATACATATATAGATAGATAGATATACAATGTATACATATATATATATATATATATATACATATATAGATAGATAGATATACAATGTATATATATATATATATATATATACTTTATATGTATATATATATATATATATATATATATATATATATATATATATATTATATGTATAAATATATATATGTACTGTATATATACATATAAAATGTATGTATATATGTGTATATCTGTGTTTATATGTGTTCCACTTGCCTAATAGTTGCCCTCATCTAATTCCGCACTAACATCATTCTCACCTTTGCAGTCCCCACTTCCTGTTTCTCACCGTCCTACCCATCTAGATTGTAAGTTTCCACGGGAATAGGGCCTTTATTCCCACCTGTATTTGTTTGTTAGATTTTGTCCAGTGCCTTTTATATTGTACTAGTCCTAAAGCTTATGTACATTGGCCATTTTTTGCAGTACAGCGATCCCACCCCTTGCTCTCTCTCTATACCCCATCTCTTTTGCTCTCTCTTTCTCCCCTCTCTTTTGCTCTCTCTCTCTCTCCCCTCTCTTTTGCTCTCTCCCCCCCCCCCTCTTTTGCTCTCTCTCTTCCCCCTCTCCCTCTATTTTGCTGTCTCTCTCCCTCTCTTATGCTGTCTCTCTCCCTCTCTTTTGCTCTCTCTCCCCCTCTCTTCTGCTCTCTCTCCCCCTCTCTCTTTTGATGTCTCTCTCCCTCTATAAGAAAATGGTTGGACTACAGTAGGTAGAAGGAACAATCACAGCAATATGAATCACAATTCCAATCATAATGATACTAATGTCACTTAGCAGAAACAACATCACGCTTCAAATGGCCCTACATATCAAAATTCCCAACGACACTATAACAATTATATTAAACCAGTATGGCATAACAATTCAAGATTTAATGACACTGATAATAGGCGTGAACCACCAATTAGAATGTATAATGAACAAAATCCCTCACACAATATCACCATGTCAAATAGATATGAGGTATTGGAAGAGAATCCAAATGTGGTTAGTGGTGGACCGCCTTTTTCTTCTAATCAAAGGAATTGTAATCATCCTAGTATCTCTGATAATACCCTTTTTTTAGAAGAGAAACCAAGACAGCAGTCTTGGTCTCAGAGGAAAATCGCCAGTTATTTAGAACCCTTGACCACACAAACAACAACACAAAAAGGGAAAAGACCATTCATAGACGGGGGCGTAGAGGGTGCGGGACCTCCTCCAAAAAAGCAAGATTACAAAGACTAAAGAAAGGGATTTTCAATTTATCAAGTCATGATCTTACTGATGACGAAATAAGGTTATTAGGTAAGAGACTATCATTTAGTCCTTCTAATTCCCACAATATTTTTAACTTATTTGTTGATCTTAACAGATTTACCCAAAAATTAAACATGCAAAAATACTTTGCGGGACGCAAATTAAAAGATCTAAAGGCACTGCCAATCTTGACAGATTCCATGGAGGCAAGAACTATATCTAATGTTCCTTTCTATGAACCCGACACTCTATTAGAACAGTTAAGTGAGGGCTATATACAAACGGATTTTAGAAATAAATCTAATTTTAATCCTCAAATATCAAATAATGCTAATATTGAAATTTTTAAAGAGCTGGTATTAGAGGAACTTGAATTGCTTCCCAAAAATACCAAACACAAAAATTTATTTCCAAATGAATTAAAAGCTTTGGACTCTCTTAAAAACAACACCAATTTGGTGATTCGTCAAGCTGATAAGGGGGGGGGGGGGGGGATAGTCCTCCAGGACCTGGGGGATTATTTTAAGGAAGCCAATAAAATATTACAGGACAAATCCTATTATTCCCTCCTTACCGAAGATCCCACTTCTGATTATCTTCAAATATTAACTGGTCTTGTTAAATTTGCTTATCAAGAAGGAATTGTAAATAAAAAAGAAAAATAATTTTTGATCCCTTGTGAGCCTAGCTGTGCCTTCTACTATCATCTCCCCAAAATCCACAAGGATGTTAATAATCCCCCGGGGAGGCCGATAGTGGCAGGCATAGGTAGTTTAACAGAGAATTCTTCAGCATATGTCGATTATTTTCTTCAAAGATATGTTGTTAACCTTGATTCTTATATCAGAGATTCTTCTGATTTACTTAAAAAACTCAATTCTATACAGGTCCCTCAAGGGTCTATATGGATAACGTGTGATGTACAAGCCTTTTATTCCAATATTCTTCATAATTTGGGTGTTAAGGCTGTAGCTAAATTTTTGGAGGATGACTGGTATATACCTCCTCTTCAAAAACAATTTATATTACAATTAATTTCGTTTATTTTACAGCACAATTATTTTATTTTTCAGGACGAATATTATTTACAAATTAGGGGTACTGCCATGGGCACCAGGTTCGCCCCAAGCTTTGCAAACCTATATATGGGTTGGTTCGAACAACATTATATCTACGAATCAGAATTTGGGGCGAGCCTGGTGTACTATGGCAGATTTATAGATGATCTTATTATTTTATGGAATGGCACTAGTACAGAAGCACAACAATTTGTAGATCATTTAAATGATAACGATAGAGGCCTGATTTTTACAAGCTGTATACATCCAGACACAGTGGTATTTCTAGATCTTTGTCTGACATTAAACAATATGGGGGGAATTGACAGTCATACACATTTTAAGACTGTCGATAGCAACAGCTATCTTGATTTTTCCAGCAATCATTATTATCCATGGAAAAGAAATATCCCATACGGGCAATTTAAACGGATAAGACGCAACTGCAATAAATTGTCTGATTATGAGAAACAAAGTCTGATATTGAGAGAAAGATTTATAGAAAAAAATTACCCTTTAAAGATTAGAAATCAAAGTTACAACCGTGCTAAATTGGAGAATAGAGAGGAATACTTTCAATATTTGTCTAAGGAATCAGGAGAGCCATCTAAACCCTCAGAAGTTAGATTTATCACCCAATTTAATTGTAATCATGATCTCATAAGTAAAATTCTTAACAAACATTGGAGAATATTGAAACGTGATCCAATTTTAACTGAGTTAATAGGAGATAAACCCTCGATAGTATATAAAAGAGCACCTAATTTTAAGAATATTTTAGCACCAAGCAAAATAGTGAAACACAAGAATAACCCAAAAATTAACAGTATTCCTCATAAATTTCATTATATAGCCAAAAAAGGAGCATACAAGTGCAAGGCCAGAAACTGCAAAATGTGTGACCACATCGAGGACAATAAAGTAGTTTTTCAATCTTTCGTTAATAAGAAATCTTATAAAATTAAAAGTAAAATGTCTTGTGCCTCACACTATGTCATTTATTTATTATCTTGTGTCTGTGGGATTCAATATATAGGGCGCACTATCAGACGCCTTAGCCACAGATGGTCTGAACATTATTGCAGTATACTTCGAAATAAGAAATCCCATAGTGTGATCACACATTGCCATACCAAACATAAAGGTAACCCTAACTGCTATAGGATTACACCGATTGAAGAAATTCCCACATCACACTTATATAACAGGTTCATGAGGCTCAGACAGAGAGAAACCTACTGGATCCACAAGCTCAAAACAATCCATCCTTTTGGACTGAATTTGAATGTGGATCTAGCAGCTTTCTGATTTACAGGTTACATTAGGATATCCACATCATTGTTTGCAAACCCTGGGTTCCCATCATATGCTACATCCACTTTTATTTTGTCCCAACAATAATATTATTATCCACACAGTTATTAGTAACACTGGACTTATACAAGAACATATCTAGGACTTATAATCTATCTATTAGTATCACATCGTTCCCTTATCATTCCACGTCACCTACTCACACCTCATAGTTAGTCACCACACTCACATGTACACCTTATCCTTTTAGTTTTAGTAATAGTAACACAATGAATATCCTTATATAGATACACTTAGTATAATCATGACACAAGGTATTAGAAATATCCACCGTTTAGGAGAGTCATGTCATTCACGTTCAATATATAGCATTAGATTAAACATTATCTGTTATCACCATCTCTCTGACATGTTAGTAAATATAGATAAGCACAAATCACTCCCACTAGTTTCTATAAACTATTAAACATTTGTTGACTTATGTAGATACACCTCCTTATCTGATAAAAGTATCTGTTCAGATACGGAGAGTCTACAATGTTTTCAATTATGTATCACTATCTGATGTATCACATTGTGTTATAGGAGCCAATCGCACAACAACCACATTGTCTATTTTATTATGAACAGTATATTAGGCATCGGAGTACCAAATTTATTAATTTTAAATTAATTTTATCAATTGTATTATAGTATAACATACCGAGATCATTTTGATTATGTGTATTATAGATTAGATTACCTAACAATGTGTTGTAGTTAAAAGAAATTTTATCAACACTAATATGTATAGAATTGCCCAAATTATAAGGGGAGATAATATATATTTAGATATATACTTATCATGCTATTTTACAATTTCAGAAATAATTATTAGCATTAATATTGAATACGCACTTTTGTATGTATATATATATATCTTTCCTTATGGTCATATGCTAACTGCAAGATAAAAGGAATGCATAGGCTGTCGTGAGTAGAATAAAGTATATAAATACATCAAGCATTATAGTAAAGTACAATAGGGCTATAGCATGTAGCCGCAGCCTTTTCACAAGTCGTCCTAGAAGGAGACGGTTAATTATAACAGATATTGGTCATTCGATTGCAGTCTTTTTACCCAGAAATTTCCCAATAGGTTGATATAATATGGGTTTGTTATCCAAGTTAAGCTTTGATAGGTCAATCATTTAATTTATGCAAACGTCATAACCAAGGGTGTGCGTAATTTGCAGCAATTGATTGGTCAAGGGGGTGTAGAAATAGAGCAAGGAATCATTGTAACAATATAGCCTGAAGAAACGGCACTCAGCCGAGAAACGCGTTGCTAAGCAACAATTTTATTTGTTTTAAATAAAATAATTACTGTTTCATCCTTGCTCTGGATATTGGACTTTTTTACCCCCTTATGGTTTGGATATCCGCCTGGTTGGAGTTTCCATATTGAGGGTGTGCTTTCATCGGCCAGTCGTTTGGAGTCCCGGATCTAGTTCGTCATCGGAAGTGGTCAGTGCGGTGAGCCTCGATCTGATCCCAAGCGTCTATTGCCTAGGCAAGTCAGCCGAATGACTCTGTAGCTTCGGCCTGTTCGTTATTGCACTGCAGGTGCAACACCGTTTGTGAGTATATTTCCACCTATATTACATCTGGGGATACTGGTAAAGGACATACTACACGAAGAGCGCCTCTCTTTTTTTTGTATTTCAGGAACAGTTTGCTCCCTCTATTTTGCTGTCTCTCTCCCTCTCTTTTGCTGTCTCTCTCCCTCTCTTTTGCTCTCTCTCCCCCTCTCTTTTGCGCTCTCTCCCCCTCTCTTTTGCGCTCTCTCCCCCTCTCTTTTGCTTTCTCTTTTACTCTCTCCCCTTTCTTTTGCTCTCTCTCCCTCCTCTATTTTGCTATCTCTCCCCCTCTTCTGCTCCCTCTCTTTTGCTCTCTCTCCCCCTCTCTTTTGTGCTCTCTCCCCTCTCTTTTGCGCTCTCTCCCCCTCTCTTTTGCTCTCTCTTTTACTCTCTACCCTTTCTTTTGCTCTCTCTCCCCCTCTATGTTGCTCTCTCTCTCTCTCTCTCCCCTCTCTCTTTTGCTGTATCTCTCCCTCTCTTTTGCTCTCTCCCCCTCTCTTTTGCTGTCTCTCCCCCTCTCTTTTGCTGTCTCTCTCCATCTCTTTTGCTCTCTCTCCCCCTCTCTTTTGCTCTCTCTCCCCACTCTATTTTGCTCTCTCTCTCCCCACTCTCTTTTCTGTATCTCTCCCTCTCTTTTGATCTCTCCCCTCTCTTTTGCTGTCTCTCCCCCTCTCTTTTGCTGTTTCTCTCCATCTCTTTTGCTCTCTCTCCCCTCTCTCTTTTACTCTCTCCCCTTTCTTTTGCTCTCTCTCCCCCTCTCTTTTGCTCTCTATCTCCCCCCTCTCTTTTGCTCTCTCTCTCTCCACCGTCACTTTTTCTCTCTCTCCCCCTCTCATTTGCTCTCTCTCTATCACCTTCTCTTTTGCTCTCTCACTCCCCCTGCTTTGCTCTCTCTCTCTCCCCTCTCTCTTTTGCTGTCTCTCTTCCTCTCTTTTGCTCTCTCTCCCCCCTCTCTTTTGCTCTCTCTCCCCCTCTTTTGCTCTCTCTCCCTTTTCTGCTGTCTCTCTCCCCTCTCTCTTTTGCTCTCTCTCTTCCTCTCTTTTGCTCTCTCTCTTCCCCCCTCTCTTTTACTCTCTCTCCCCCTTCTCTTTTGCTCTCTCTTTTTTGCTCTCTTTATGCCCCATCTTTTGCTCTCCCCCCTCTCTTTATCCCCCCCTCTTCTGCTCTCTCTATACTCCCTCTTTAGAGCTCTCTGTCTCTCATGGGCAATTTGCCATGGCCCCGCCTGAGCCATGCCCAGCCCCACCCACGCCCCATCTGGCCCTGTCCATCACGCCCGGCCCACCCACGTCACGTCTGGCCCCACCCACATCATGCCCGGCCATGCCCACTCCATGCCAGATGCCAGGTGAGGTCAGTTGGATTAAGGCCAGGTGTGTTTGTCCTCGCGTGCAGTCTCTACTGCGCATGACAGCTTCGGACAAACACACGTGGCCTTTTATTATATAGGATTGTATTGTATCACCGTTGTACTTTTATCTTTGGTGATTTATAAATAAAGAATAATAATAATGATATATGTGTGTATATACATATTTACACATATAAATACATAAGTACACATGTACAGTATATATATATATATATATATATATATATATATATATATATATATAAACACACACATATATATACATTGGAGCCCTTTCCAATAAATCACCTTGCAATATACCATATCCCATTTAACCCTTTAACAATATTAAAATTATATGTTTTTAAATTAAAAGAGTGTATTTATGAGTGTAATATATTATTTAATATATGTTTATGTGTTTTGTGAAACCTTTTTTTTAACCCTTACACTTTATTTGAGGTCTCAAGTCTAGCGCAGTTTTGGCTTGCATTCAAGCGCAAATTATAACTTTCAACTTGTAATACAAGCACTTTTCTAGCTCCATTGAAAGTATAGGCTGCATTAGAGCTTTGTCTGCTGTGCTAACCCTTCTATGGTAAATGTGATGTACCCTTCTCTGGTAAATGAGATTTACCATGGACTTGTGATATCAAGCTGTGCACTATAATGTTAGCGTGGTCCTGCGATATTGCTTATTGCATCCTGTGCAATTATTAGTGTGCCAGTTGTCATCTAGCCCAATGTATGTAAAGACGAGTATATAGATGCATAGGTAATCAAAGTAAAGAAAATATTAATATGTTACCATTAAATTAACAGGACATTCACATTAAATACCTACTGTGGATGCCACACTTTAGGGACCAATATCTTGGTAAATACTGCATGCATGTATGTGGTTTTATGTTTTGAAAATTGTAAAAGAGACCATTGCCAATTTTATCTAAATTTTGAACAATTTCATCCTATTTCAATTATTCTTCTGGATTGTAATTGCTCTTTCTAATAGAATCACACATGGACCAAATTTTTTCTGTAATCAGTATCTCCAAAACTAATCAAATGATTTACTTAAAATTTTCAATTTTTGTACTGACTCCCTATTTCATACTTTAGCCAAATTGTATTCAAGAGTTAAGAACATTTGAAAAATCAAGTGCATGATGGAAAATCTATTCAAATTTACTTTTCACTACTGTGCAACTATGATATATATATATATATACAGGGAGTGCAGAATTATTAGGCAAATTAGTATTTTGACCACATCATCCTCTTTATGCATGTTGTCTTACCCCAAGCTGTATAGGCTCGAAAGCCTACTACCAATTAAGCATATTAGGTGATGTGCATCTCTGTAATGAGAAGGGGTGTGGTCTAATGACATCAACACCCTATATCAGGTGTGCATAATTATTAGGCAACTTCCTTTCCTTTGGCAAAATGGGTCAAAAGAAGGACTTGACAGGCTCAGAAAAGTAAAAAATAGTGAGATATCTTGCAGAGGGATGCAGCACTCTTAAAATTGCAAAGCTTCTGAAGCGTGATCATCGAACAATCAAGCGTTTCATTCAAAATAGTCAACAGGGTCGCAAGAAGCGTGTGGAAAAACCAAGGCGCAAAATAACTGCCCATGAACTGAGAAAAGTCAAGCGTGCAGCTGCCAAGATGCCACTTGCCACCAGTTTGGCCACATTTCAGAGCTGCAACATCACTGGAGTGCCCAAAAGCACAAGTTGTGCAATACTCAGAGACATGGCCAAGGTAAGAAAGGCTGAAAGACGACCACCACTGAACAAGACACACAAGCTGAAACGTCAAGACTGGGCCAAGAAATATCTCAAGACTTGATGGGCCAGATGGATGGGCCCGTGGCTGGATTGGTAAAGGGCAGAGAGCTCCAGTCTGACTCAGATGCCAGCAAGGTGGAGGTGGAGTACTGGTTTGGGCTGGTATCATCAAAGATGAGCTTGTGGGGCCTTTTCAGGTTGAGGACGGAGTCAAGCTCAACTCCCAGTCCTACTGCCAGTTTCTGGAAGACACCTTCTTCAAGCAGTGCTACAGGAAGAAGTCTGCATCCTTCAAGAAAAGCATGATTTTCATGCAGGACAATGCTCCATCACACGCGTCCAAGTACTCCACAGCGTGGCTGGCAAGAAAGGGTATAAAAGAAGAAAATCTAATGACATGGCCTCCTTGTTCACCTGATCTAAACCCCATTGAGAACCTGTGGTCCATCATCAAATGTGAGATTTACAAGGAGGGAAAACAGTACACCTCTCTGAACAGTGTCTGGGAGGCTGTGGTTGCTGCTGCACGCAATGTTGATGGTGAACAGATCAAAACACTGACAGAATCCATGGATGGCAGGCTTTTGAGTGTCCTTGCAAAGAAAGGTGGCTATATTGGTCACTGATTTGTTTTTGTTTTGTTTTTGAATGTCAGAAATGTATATTTGTGAATGTTGAGATGTTATATTGGTTTCACTGGTAAAAATAAATAATTGAAATGGGTATATATTTGTTTTTTGTTAAGTTGCCTAATAATTATGCACAGTAATAGTCACCTGCACACACAGATATCCCCCTAAAATAGCTAAAACTAAAAACAAACTAAAAACTACTTCCAAAAATATTCAGCTTTGATATTAATGAGTTTTTTGGGTTCATTGAGAACATGGTTGTTGTTCAATAATAAAATTAATCCTCAAAAATACAACTTGCCTAATAATTCTGCACTCCCTGTATATATATATATATATATATATAATGCTATTCAGTTTTAATAGGACACATTTGGCTTAGATTGCTTACTAAATGAAATGTAAAATCTGCAACCTAGCGCATACTTTTTAGCAGAATATTTAAGGCTCTTGCTGGGGATTTAAAGTATTGACAGATTGAGTCACTCATTTCCATGTTTTTCACAATTTAAGGTTTGACTGGAGAAGAGCCTTAAATAGCATATAAATAGGATAACCAAAATCATTTACAGAGTGTAGGTCCTTTTCTCTGTAGAAATAATCTCATATATCATTTAAAATCATGTGATGAGGGATTTCAGCAATTGCTGTCTAACAACAACCTAAGGGCATTTGTCTTTTCCTGTCTCACTCGGCTTCAGTATTTTTTCTCTTTCATTTTAATAATACCCGTGAGGCTAAGTTATTGTATAATAAGTAGTTTTTTTTAAGATTCAGTCTGCTACTAACATTGTTATAGTCACCTAACATAGTATGAAACAGATTTGCAATATTGTATAACAAAAATATGCAGTGGAAAAAACATAATAACACAAATAAGCTTCCATGGCCAATTTGTCAACATTACATTTTGTGCATTAAAGCCTTGCATTCGTGATACATTTATATTTAGGTTCATAACTTGTTTTACTGTAGCTTCTGATTACAACATGAAGGCTATTAAAAGTACATCTGTTACAGTTTGATTTTTGTTTCCCTAAGACTCAGCAAAACTATTAAACACCCTTTATGTAAAGGTCTTAAATGTATCCCAGCATAGTTAAAGGACCAGTCAATACAGTAGATTTGCATAACTAACAAATGCATGATAAGAAGACAATGCAATAGTACTTAGTCTGAACTTCAAATGAGTAGTAGATTTTTTTTAAAATAAATTGCAAAGTTATGTTTATTTCCACTCCCCCTGTATCATGTGACAGCCATCAGCCAGTCACAAATGCATATACGTATATGCTGTGAACTCTTGCACATGCTCAGTAGGAGCTGATGACTCAAAAAGTGTAAATATTAGAAGACTGTGCACATTTTGTTAATGGAAGTAAATTGGAAAGTTGTTTAAAATTACATGCTGTATCTGAATCATGAAAGTTTAATTTTGACTTGAGTGTCCCTTTAAGGGTGTATTTAAAGACATGAGGGATGCTAATAGCTAGGTTACATTGTAAAGTGTGTTAAAAAATTTTTTGGAAAATGCACCATGTTAGTTAGAGATTAACTCTTTAATTTAAATGACACAATGCTTATACACATAATGAAGATGCATTGATAGGCCTCTATTTATCAAGGTCTGGCGGACCTGATCCGACAGTGCAGATCAGGTCCGCCAGACCTCACGGAATACGGAGAGCAATACACTCTCCGCATTCAGCATCGCACCAGCTGCTCTTGTGAGCAATGCCGCCCCCTGCAGACTCGCGGCCAATGGGCCGCCAGCAGGGGTGTCAATCAACCCGATCGTACTGATGTCTGTCTGCCTGCTCAAAGCAGGCGGACAAGTTATGGAGCAGCGGTCTTTGTGACCGCTGCTTCATAACTGCTGTTTCTGGTGAGTCTGAAGACTCGCCAGAAACACGGGCCCACAAGCTCCCTACGGAGCTTGTTAAATGGGCCCCATAGTATGTTTCAGATACAATCTACTAGTCAATAGTTGTAAGGGAATAGACACTTTTCATGATTCCATGCACAAATAATTAATCAAACAGTTAATGTATTAGCAGTTTACATTCAAACTTTGCTTTTAGAGAATACAGCTATGCTATACAGTATGATATTATATATATATATATATATATATATATATATATCATGCTTTTAACACATATTTGCCTTTAAGAGTATTGTGTTTATGAAGTAAGTTATACTCATTCTGCATTTCTATTTTCATAGCAGAGCTTATCTAGAAAGGGTGGGATGTAACATTCTAATGCAGATAGTGCTAAGCTAGTGTGAGAATATTTGTTTCTTATGAAAAACACTCTTAGCTAATTAAAATGCCTACTAAATGAAATAATATGAATAATATGATTGACATAAAGATAAACACGCCTGCGAAGGGGGGCTGGGGAGTCTGCTGGGTAACATTTTGGAGAGAAGTAGCTGCCTGTATTCTACTGAATTATAAGTCTCAGCACCATTGCATGATATTAATATCCTACCCGAAACCTGAAGATAAGTAATGCATTTATAAATTTAATCACTGCTTTGTTCTACTGTACTGTAATCACTGCTTAGTGTGTGTTATTGCACTAGTTTAATAATAAACACTGTTATTATTCTACTGCATTCTCATGTGACAGTTCCCTTTTTCAGTACTATAGTGAGACCTAGTTTGTGCTTTTCCCAGCGCCAGTACATAACAATAGTGTATTTTTGACCCTATAGTCTACATGTCCCTATACTATAGAATCCTATACTATTCTTAGCACCAGGAGGCTTATGGCAGAGTGTGAACAATCTAAGGGAGGCTGGGATTTTTCAGGGTTGAAATGGTTGTCCAAATTGAGTAGTTGGTTTGGCCTGAGGATGGGTTTGGGTGTTGCAGTGTGTGGGCTTTTCAGGACTGCTTCTGTAAAATGTAGGAAATGGGGGAGGGGTGGCACAGAATGTCTAAGCTATGACAAGCTAAATGTTAAATTGTTGGCACCTCTGCCTTATCTGTAATACCAAAGATTGCTCTGTTGCACTGTTTGTGAATCACTGCCCTATGCAAATAAATCCTGCATGTGATTTTCCTTCCACCATCTTGCACTGTTTAAAGTTTCTGCTTTCAATGTTTCGTTTTCTCGCTTACTGATAAGAAACATTTACTGATGCTCAGCAGATGACATGATATCACAAAATAATTTCCCACTGGAAATTACTTTGCTAATATTTTAAAAAGCTTTGCTTTCATTAGTCTCAGAGCACAAGTCCCATTTACACAGCAAGTTTTACTTTTTGTAAAATCTTATTAGGGCATTTTAAACTCAATTATTTGTGCCTGTTAAGTTTAGAGTACCATAAATGTTAAGGAAATATATTATTGAGACTGGATACACACAGCCTGCATTTTTTTTCAAGGTTGTGTTTACATGAATAAAATCAACTCAATTATGATATATTAAGACATTCTTATTGTTTGTATATTGAACAAGTCAAATTGAATTTTCTAATATTTGTTTAGATTTGATTCTTACCACTCCATGAATGTTACACAAATTATCATAAATGTCAACAAGAAGCATTACTGAAATATAATATCTGAATAAAGGTATAAAGAAAGTAAATTTAGTGAATAACAAATGCATCTCAGTAATGACAGTCTTGTAAGTATCATTTAGCTGTAAGTTGGAATAAACTTGAGAAATACTTTAGCTTAAACACAATGTGCCAAATCATTTGTAGCTATGAGCGGTGTCTTATTCCATAGCACTGACCAAAAGAGTACAATGCAAGCAACATGTATCTAGTAAAAAATCATACATGAGAATAAAACATAACATTCAATGTAGGAATGTAGGCATGAAGGAGACAGAGGGTATAGGGTTTGCTTGGAAATGTTATAAGACATTATACTCTTAAAACGTACCTTTTTAAATATTTGCATCATAGGGGGTCGAACCTTTTCACTCAATGACTATAGGGCCAGTAAACAAATGCTACTAATTAAACAAGAAATACATACCGTTTTTTTTTTACATTTAAACAGCCTTCAGAGGAGCAATGCTTTATCTAGATATATTCCATGGTTAGCTTTTATAAGTATCAATATTTGCTCAAAAACTTTGTGCAATGATGCACCTGTGTTATTGTATGGATCAGAATGATATTTACACAGGATACCCCAAAACGATTTTCTGTTTCCTACACCTCATTCAATACATCTTTTAAAGCATTAAAAGATGAACTGCTAATATAAGATCCAAAGAATACAAATTCCTTTCTAGTTGAAACACATACAGTATGCACTTAAGCAAAGCGGAAAGCTAAATAAAATACATTAGAAACACATATTGCGGGCCCTGTATCTTAGGATGTTACACCTTATTTAGATGAAAACATGTTACAGCAAATGTCCAGGAAATTGTCAGAGTTATCATGTTATCAGGTTCTGAACGTCTGATATAGTCAGTGTGTTGTTTTTTTTGAGTCATCACAATCCCACATTGCTTCTGCTGATAAAAAGTCTCATTCGTAAAAGAGTTTTTACAGATAACATCTGGTTGTTAAGTTCTTTTTATTGGGATTGCAAATGGATATCCAAACCAAAAAGGGTGTGTTATTGAAAAAGTGCGGGTTGGTGGCTGAAAACATGGTGAAACATTTCTAGCTTCTATACTCAGAGATACTAGATTAATTTATTTCCACTAGAAAGCAGTTCCTATCAAAAGGCTATGGGGTAGATTTAAGGAGAGGAAAGAAAAACACTGAGTCCCAAAGTATATCCATCGGTTTATTGGATACAGGCCTACATGTACAACAAGGTGAGCCCTTTACTGACGCGTTTCGTGCATGTGTACATGCGCTTCATCATTCGATATAGCGAATCATGTCTGCTCGACATTGATAAATACTGACAGCATACGATGTCGGCATTTAACATTACACAAGCATTTCTAATAAAATGCTTGTGCAATGCCGCCCCCTGCCTACTGGCAACCAAACGGCCACTAGAAGGGGCTGTCAATCATCCCGATTGGATCGGGTTGATTTCACTCCGCCACCTAAAAGGTGGCAGACAAGTTAAGGAGCAGTGGTCTTATGACCGCTGCTTCTTAACATCTGTTTCAGGCGAGCCTGAAACGATGGGGCTCCGAAGCAGCAACCGCTGCTTAATAAATGCGTCAATTCAGGGAAAAATTCCCAAATACAAATGACTTATTTGCAATAAAATTTAACCTTATTACTTCTTCTACTGCAAATTTGCAAACAAAAATGCATGTTCAATCAGCTTATACAAGAACAGGACAATGATTGGTTAGCAATGGGTCTTTTTGTTTTGGGGAGGCAAGCAATTTTTAAAAAAAGAAAAATATACTCATTTGAGAACACCAGGATGCGCAAAATGTTTTTCACATAAAAAGCTGTAGTTTTATGGGTCTTCTTATTAGTGCTTCAAAATTGTCTCTTACAGGGACATCAAGCTGTACGGGACATAAAACTCAAAAAAACTAAAAATACACATAGATTTCGTTTTTAAGAGCAATCACGCTACACAGGTGCATCTGAATTGAAACACTGTGCTTTCTCAGACAATCTATACTATGTTGGTGATGGCGCAACTGTCTCCTCAAATAAAGGTGCATGTGGTATATGCACATATGTTCCGTGCACATTAAAAGATAGCACTGAGATAACTTTTACTAGAAGCATTTTGCTAATTTATCTGTGTAAAACTGAAATCTTTTGATGTGCATTTCAGTTTTTTGTTTTTATTTCCATTTAAAATGGCAGCACCAGATGCTGCTAAAATGTCATTGCAGTCTACTTCTAGTTTTGTGTTTGTTCTTTATTTCTTTACCACTTTAGTAAAATTCCTTGTATTTAAAAACACAAAGGAACAGTAAGACGGACTAAAGAATCTTAAATAAAAAAAATGATATATAGTTACATACCCTTGTCTGGTCCTCTCAGTAAAATTGCCAGGCCCAGGATATATACATATTAATTCCTAAATTCACTGTTATACATACAACTCATTCTTGCTTTTTATTTAATACTTTTGCATTTATTTTTCATCATTGATTAATGTAGCAAGCCTCACACAGCATCATGAAAATATGTGTGAGATCATTGAAATTCAATAAGAAATGCCAACGCTATTTTCATGACGATTACATAACATAGGTAGATAACTGATATAAAAAAATGACATGGGAAGTTACACGTTTTATGTTATCACACACATTTTTCAATGTGTTGTTATGTATAAAACATCAGCAAAATGGAGGCATGTTTTCACAATTAACCCTTGTTTTGTTTACCATATTTTTGACACATTGATGTAGTGTGAACCTAACATGTACAGAGAATGTTGTGTTGTTGCAGGAATATTTGACCTATTATATATTTTCTTTAATGAAACACAGCTTATTTAAGTGATAGTAAACAAGCTTGGATTTCAATTTTTATTAATCTTGAGAATTTAATATATACAGATACTTTCTACACAAAAAATCTTGAAAATTTACTAAACACAGATTCTTTTTAGACAAAAAATGATTGCTTGCCTGTAAAGAGTCCACTGCATCATTCCTTACTGTTGGGGAAATACTGAACCTGGCCACCAGGAGGAGGCAAAGACACCCTAGTCAAAGGCTTGACTACCTCTACCACTTCCCCCATCCCCCAGTCATTCTGCCGAGGGGACAAGGAACAGTAGGAGAAATATCCGGCTATAAATGGTGCAAGAAGAAAAATATAATTTAGAGGACTGCCCATCAGAGAACACGGGCAGGGGCTGTGGACTGTCCTTATACAGAAGGAAATAAAATTATCTGGTAAGCATAATTTATGTTTTCCTTCTTAATATAAGGAGAGTCCACGGCATCATTCCTTACTGTTGGGAAACTTATACCCAAGCTCTAGAGGACACTGAATGATAATGGCAGGGACAAAAAGAGAGGCGGACCCTAATTTGAGGGCAGCACAGCCTGCAAAACCTTTCTCCCGAAAGCTGCTTCAGCCGAAGCAAAATCATCAAACTTGTAAAATTTAGAAAAAATGTGTAAGGAGGACCAGGTAGTTGCCTTATAAATCTGTTCTTAAAAGGCCCAAGAGGAAGCCACTGCTATAGTAGAAGGAGCCATAATCCTCTGAGGAAGTTTATGTCCCGCTGTCTCATAAGCAAGGCAGATAACACTCCTAAACATTCCTTCACAGAAGAAGGATTTGGACACAAGGAAGGAACCACAATCTCTTTATTAATGTTGAGGTCTGACACGACTTTAGGAAGAAAAGAGTACGTAGGACAGCCTTATCAGAGTGGAACACCAGATAAGGAGGCTCACATTGCAAGGCGGCTATCTCAGATACTCTGCGCGCAGAAGCAATAGCCAGTAGAAAAAGAACCTTCCAGGACAACAATTTAAAGTCAATCTCATGCATAGGCTCAAACGGAGCCCATTGCAACACCTTAAAAACAAGATTTAGACTCCAAGGAGGAGCTTAGATCTCAACACAGGTCTGATCCTAATCAGAGCCTTAACAAAGGACTGTACATCGGGAAGCTCTGAGAGCCTCTTGTGCAGTAAAACAGAGAGGGCCTAAATCTGTCCCCTCAGGGCAGAAAGGCCCTTCTCCAGTCCATCCTGGAGAAATGATAGAATCCTGGCAACCTTAACCTTATGCCAAGAAAATCCACGCTCTTCACTCTAGAAAAAGTAGGTTCTCCACACCTTATGATAGATGCGATGAGTAACCGGCTTATGAGCTTGAATGAGGGTATCAATCACTCTCTCAGAAAAACCTCTCTTGGCTAGGACTATGCATTCAATCTCCACGCAGTCAGCCTCAGAGAATCTAGATTTCGATGAACACAGGGACCTTATTCCAGCAGATCTCTGCGACAAGGTAACTTCTACAGAGAAAAAGATGACATCCTCACCAGATCCCCAAACCACATCCTTCGCGGCCACTATGGAGCAATCAGTATTACTGTTTGATGCGGGCCACTACACAAGGAAGAAGTGGTAATGGCGGGAAAAGGTCAATTAGACAAGATGTCATGAGATCTATCTCTAGCGTCCCCCACTTGTTGCATAGTTCCGCAAACACTTCGGGATGTAGAGACAATTCACCTGGATGAAAGGATTGTCTGCTGAGAAAATCTGCTTCCCAAATGTCCACACCCAGAATGTGGATCGCTGACAGTGAACAGCTGTGGGCCTCCACCCACTCCAGAATTCAAGATACCTCTCTCATTGCTATGGAGCTTCTCGTTCCCCCCTGATGGTTGATGTAAGCCACCAAGTTTATATTCTCTGATTGAAATCTGATAAACAGGGACGAACCCAGAAGGGGCCAAGCCATCAGAGCATTGAAGATTGCTCGAAGTTCCAGAATGTTGATCGGGAGGGAGCGTTCCTCCTGAGACCACAGGCCCTGTGCCTTCTTCGCACCCCAAACAGCTCCCCATCCTGATAGACTTGCATCCATAGTCACAATCTCCCAGGATGGTATTAAGAAGGATGTCCCTTGGGACAGATGATCTGGACAGAGCCACCAAGAGAGCGATTCTCTCGACCGGTTGTCCAGAGAGATCTGTTAAGATAGATTCCGAATGATCGCCGTTCCACTGTCTCAACATGCACAGTTGCAGCGGTCTGAGATGGAACCTGGCAAAGGGAATGATCTCTATGCTGGACACCATGAGACCAATTACCTCCATACACTGAGCCACAGAGGGCCTTAAGGAGGTCCGGAGGGCAAGACTTGCCGAAGCCAGCTTGCAACGTCTCTGGTATGTTAGAAATATCCTCATGGATATGTAGTCTTTTATAGTACCCAGGAATTCTACGCTTACAAGAGGCAACAGCCGCTGCTGGTTGAAACAAGTATCCCGTATGTTGTTGCCATCTTTTTATCCATTGGCTCTCTGAATGCTGAACTATCCTCAAGTGGGATAGTAGTATGTTTGGCAAGCGTGGAGATAGCACCATCCACCTTAGGGACGGAACCCCACAATTCCAATTGAGAGTCCGGGACCGGGAATAATTTCTTAAAGGGACACTCAGGTCAAATTAAATTTTCATGATTCAGATACATTATGTAATTTTAAACAACTTTTAAACAACTTTCCAATTTACTTCCATTAAAAAAATGTGCACATTCTTTTATATTTACTCTTTTTGAGTCACCAGCTCCTACTGAGCATGTGCAAGAATTCACTGACTATACGTATATATGCATTTGTGATTGGCTGATGACTTTCACATGGTACAGGGGAGTGGAAATATACATAACTTTGAAATTTGTTAAAAAAAAATCTACTACTTATTTGAAATTCAGAGTAAATGCTATTGTATTGTCTTGCTATCTTGCATTTGTTGATTATGCAAATCTACTGTGTTGACTGGTCCTTTAAAGGAAGACGAAGGGGAAAAGGAAGATCCAATTCTGTCTTTGTTTTTAATTATGTTCGCCATCTTTACAGGTACAGGAAAAGTGAACGGCACTACCCTGTCCTTGTACACTCTGCCTAATTTAGGAATCAAAGGTTCATCAGGCAGCTTGGCCTCTGGAACCTCTAATGTAGACAGGACCTCTTTTAGAAGAAAACGTAAGTGTTTAATCTTAAATCTAAAGGCTGGTTCCTCCGCAGAAGGAGGCTTAGAGGCAGCAGACTCCGACCCAGAAATTTAACCCTCTGAAGCCTCAGAGCGTGACTCATCCTTGGATAACTGAGTCAGAACAGATAAATCCAATAAATCACATGATGACCCCTGGGCAGGAGAGCTATGTTTAACCTTTTGCTTGCATTTAGCAGGGCAAGGTAAAGCACTGAAGGCCTCAGGCAACACTGTTTTTAACTGCGCAGTAAAATCTGATGGTAAAAGGCTCCTGGAGGATCAGGCGTGCTATGGGAAGCTTCATGTGTAGAAGGAGATGACTGATGGGTATGCACCTCTCGGGATGGCGAGTCCTCAGAGGTCGACGGCTCAGTGGTACTAAAGGGGTTAATCTTCTTAAACCTGATAATGTGTTCAAGGTATGTGGAACATAGTTGAGAGGGCGGGCATACCAAGGCCTCCTCACAATATAAACAGGTATTACTATTTGGAATAGAGGGAGTACCCTCTAGTATCTCAGAATCCTCCATAGCTTAAGCTAATGACAGTAGAACACAGAAAATAAAATGATCTTTTTTATTTCTCAAAAAACTGCACCTTTATACTCCCATGGACTGGGGCACTCACCACCTCCTAGACCCAGACAATACAGAGAAAAAGCGTATTCTCCTACAGCCAGCATGGTCAGGAAAGAGGAAATGAAAGTGAGACCACTCCCGTTCACATGGTGCGCAAGGCAGGTCTGCCCCTGCTATGAGAAAAAGTATGCCAAGCTACAAGTTGCGCATCGTTTAAAGTGAAAGTAAACAACTGTGCGTTCCAGCCACATAAAGAACAGTCTATGAGCCCAATAAATCTCACACATAAAGCAGCATAAAATCAAAGCATCACATTTGATTAATCCCCACTGTTCAATAATCCCCCTCAGGAGATATTAACCCATGATTCAGTTAAGATAAAAGTAGCCATACTCTGACCCTGTCTTCTAGCATTTTCAACATATGTAAAAATTGAAACGATCTTACCAGAATCCATGCTGTGGAACAGAAACACAGCCTCTCAAGTGTGACAGTCTTGTAGCATCGCTCCTGACATGAACTTGAGTGAGGACACAAGCAGGCAGTGAAACTCGTCAACACTGATTGCTTAGGAGCTGATAGCAGGCAGTCTGGATGGGTTTGCAGAAAAACTCTCCCTGCATCTCCAGACTAACTTACATCAATGCTCTCACTGAGAGGCTGACAAGACTACTTAAAACTCCAGTCCCATATCAAAGGGCAGATACCCTTCCTAAGGAACTACTATGAATCTTCTGACACTTCTCTGCCGTCCTCCTGTGACGAAAGGCAAAGAATGACTGTGGGATGGGGGAAGTGGGAGAGGTATTTAAGCCTTTGGTTGGGGTGTCTTTGCCTCCTCCTGGTGGCCAGGTTTAATATTTACCATCAATAAGGAATGATGCCGTGGACTCTACTTATATTAAGAAGGAAATAAAAAATACTACTATTATTGGCTAGAGTTGTCTATAATAGCACAAGCCTCAAATTATTGACTACTTAGATTTTAAGATTAGTCACAGTGACTGAATGTTTCATTAATCATATCTTTGTCAGTCGTTAATATCTTTCCTTTTATACCACAATTTAAAAACAATGTTCTACTTGTCTGTTTATTGTTTGTGATCCAGTTCTTTTGCTTTTATTATTATTATTATTATTATTATTATTAATGGATAAGTAAGCTTTCATTCGAAGAAACACAATTTCACTACATGTTTTTTACTTTGACCTTGGCTTACACTATCAATATAACAGTCAAGCAGAAACTATATATGCCCTCTAGCCATAACTGAGACAGCTCTTATTCGATCTATTCATATCGTCTCCTAAACCTACTCTTCCTCAACTAATTCTAGCTGCTTATTACTGCTCTGTGCTGAAATGTGGTAATGATTCAACACTGTAAACTAATAACATTATTGGTGCAGTTACCATGTTTATAAAAAAAAGATATGTTATTTGCTATTCTATTAGCCTTTCAACCTCCAGGTTTTACCAAGGCACACAAAATTAATTTATCAGGTATAAACTTCCTTAATAGTTTTAATTGACAGACAGCAATATGTAAATCACTAACTAGCTATCATATCTTCAAAAAGAAATACCGCCAATCACTAAAGGAGCTCTTGAAAACATATATGTCATCATTTTTTTTGTTTTTTTGTTTGAAGTTTGAACTTCTGTAACTGATTGGCTGCAATACTGAAAGATACTAAGGACCCTTTTTTTAAACTAGATCATTTAAATGGGAAAAAAACCCCAGTTATGTTTATGTAGGTTTTTTTGTTTCCACTAAACTGGGAAAAACATTATATCTGCATTTCTGTTAAACTCTGGCACAATGAATTGTATAAAGTGGTAAAATATGGCAACATATAGAAAAATGATTAAACATATTAATAAAGAAGTTCTTTTGGCATATAAGGTTTATAAGAATATAAGATATCCAGTCTGTTTTAAAGGATATGGATGTTAAAGCAAAACCTTACTGCTTTTGAAATATAAGAAGCAGAACACTTTAATATGCATTTTATATTTTAAAGTTTGTATACAGTTCCTACTAATAAAATACACAAATACTTATACAAAATAATTATGCATGTTAAAAATGGTAAAATATACTAAAATCTGTGAATATCTAAATAAAATAAACTTAAAATCTGGATTCATAAAATAAATAAATATAAATTTCAACTACCCTCTATCTGACCTGGAAATCTAAAACATTAAATATTGACTTACAACTGTACTGTATGTATGTAAATGACATATAAAATAGATAAAAGAAACAGTATATTAAAGACAGTGCATTTGCATAAGCAACAAATGCTTGATAAAAAGACAATGCAATGGCACTAAGTGGCCGAATTATCAAGATCTGAATGCAGCAGTTTCGTGCAAGCTGTCAGGCTCGCCGGAAACATGAGTTAAGAAGCAGTGGTCTTAAGACCGCTGCTCCTTAACTTAACCACCACCTTTGTATCCGATCAGAATGACCGACACCCCCTGCTAGTGGCTAATTGGCCGCAAATCTGCAGGGGGTGGGATTGCACAAGCATTTCCCTAGAAATGCTTGTGCAATGTTAAATGCCGACGGTGATGCTGTCAGCATTTAGCAATATCGGAACATGTCCGCTCGACACTTGATAAATCGCCCCCTAAGTTGGAACTTAAAAAAAATTCTGACAAATGTCAGTTATGTCTTTTTCCACTTCTCCTGTACCTTGTGACAGCCATCAGCCAATCAAAAATGCAATTACATATATTCTGTGAATCCTTGCTCAGTAGGAACTGATGACACAGAATCTGTGCATATAAAGTCTGTGCACTTTTTTGTTACAGTGATGGTAAATCCAAGCATTTAACAAATGCTAGGATTTACTATCACTAAAAAAAAGAGAGTTTCATTGATCAAACGTGTACAAAAGGGTGCTAAACTCACCCTTTCTGTGCCGTTGCACAGTGCTAAATTCAGAGGCTCCAGCCACCCACGGCACAATGATCTCCTTCAATGAGGTGACGTTTGCACCTCTGAACCAATAGCCGTGCATGTCAACTGATAGGTTTCTGTATGTACGCACTGCTACTGGTTCAGAGGTGCAACTGGCACCTCATTGGTAGAAGATTGTTGTGCCGTGGGTGGCCAGAGCCGCTGAATTTAGCGCTGTGCAATGGCACAGAAAGGGTGAGTTTAGCACCCTTTTTTACATGGTTGATCAATGAAACTCCCTTTTATTTTATTTTTAGTGATGGTAAATCCTAGCATTTGTTAAACACTTGGATTTACCAATTACTTTAATGTAAGTGAATGTCAAAATTGTGTACTCTCTCTGAATCATGAAAATTTAATTTTGACTTGAGTGTCCCTTTAAATCACATAATGAACAAGAGAGGCGCATGTGTGTACCAATAGCAACAATGAAAAGAACCAGAAATAACCCTAATCAGGGTACTCACATTTGTGAGGAGCACTCAGACAGTGCTATTGGATGCAGGCTTGATATTTTGCAGCAACCCAGCTCACTGTTCAGTCTTGGATAACCAGAAGAAGGTGTCGCAAGAAGTCTAGATAGGCAAATAAAACAGGGGTGCCTGTGTGTGCCAGTAGTATAATATATTAATATAAAGATAAAAACCCTATACAGGGTACTCACATTTGAGAGGAGCACTCAGACAGTGCTATTAGGAACAGGCTGGGTAGTTGGCAGAAACCCAGCTTACTGGTCACATCGATAGGCCAAAGCTCTGGAACTCAGGAACAGCAAAACCCTGGTAATGAACTGCAACAATCCAGAGAAAGCAGACTATGCAGCAGTAAGCTCCCAGTGGGAGTGATTAGTATAAGGGGCTATATTAAAGGTTCCAAAAAATGTATGATAATGCTAAAAACAGGTTTATTAAAAAGGAAATAATAATATGCTAGCAGCCCACCTTTGCTTAAAGCAACATGTTTCTCATGATGATGCCTGATGAAACAGTGTTTTTATACACTGAGAAACGTGTTGTATTAAGCTAAGGTGGGCTGCTAGCATATCCCACCTTAGGGTTACATTGTATTTATTATTTCCTTTTTTAATAAACCTGTTTTTAGCATTACAGGGAGTGCAAAATTATTAGGCAAGTTGTATTTTTGAGGATTAATTTTATTATTGAACAACAACCATGTTCTCAATGAACCCAAAAAACTCATTAATATCAAAGCTGAAAAGTTTTGGAAGTAGTTTTTAGTTTGTTTTTAGTTATAGCTATTTTAGGGGGATATCTGTGTGTGCAGGTGACTATTACTGTGCATAATTATTAGGCAACTTAACAAAAAACAAATATATACCCATTTCAATTATTTATTTTTACCAGTGAAACCAATATAACATCTCAACATTCACAAATATACATTTCTGACATTCAAAAACAAAACAAAAACAAATCAGTGACCAATATAGCCACCTTTCTTTGCAAGGACACTCAAAAGCCTGCCATCCATGGATTCTGTCAGTGTTTTGATCTGTTCACCATCAACATTGCGTGCAGCAGCAACCACAGCCTCCCAGACACTGTTCAGAGAGGTGTACTGTTTTCCCTCCTTGTAAATCTCACATTTGATGATGGACCACAGGTTCTCAATGGGGTTCAGATCAGGTGAACAAGGAGGCCATGTCATTAGATTTTCATCTTTTATACACTTTCTTGCCAGCCACGCTGTGGAGTACTTGGACGCGTGTGATGGAGCATTGTCCTGCATGAAAATCATGTTTTTCTTGAAGGATGCAGACTTCTTCCTGTACCACTGCTTGAAGAAGGTGTCTTCCAGAAACTGGCAGTAGGACTGGGAGTTGAGCTTGACTCCATCCTCAACCCGAAAAAGCCCCACAAGCTCATCTTTGATGATACCAGCCCAAACCAGTACTCCACCTCCACCTTGCTGGCGTCTGAGTCGGACTGGAGCTCTCTGCCCTTTACCAATCCAGCCACGGGCCCATCCATCTGGCCCATCAAGACTCACTCTCATTTCATCAGTCCATAAAACCTTAGAAAAATCAGTCTTGAGATATTTCTTGGCCCAGTCTTGTCGTTTCAGCTTGTGTGTCTTGTTCAGTGGTGGTCGTCTTTCAGCCTTTCTTACCTTGGCCATGTCTCTGAGTATTGCACACCTTGTGCTTTTGGGCACTCCAGTGATGTTGCAGCTCTGAAATATGGCCAAACTGGTGGCAAGTGGCATCTTGGCAGCTGCACGCTTGACTTTTCTCAGTTCATGGGCAGTTATTTTGCACCTTGGTTTTTCCACACGCTTCTTGCGACCCTGTTGACTATTTTGAATGAAACGCTTGATTGTTCGATGATCACGCTTCAGAAGCTTTGCAATTTTAAGAGTGCTGCATCCCTCTGCAAGATATCTCACTATTTTTGACTTTTCTGAGCCTGTCAAGTCCTTCTTTTGACCCATTTTGCCAAAGGAAAGGAAGTTGCCTAATAATTATGCACACCTGATATAGGGTGTTGATGTCATTAGACCACACCCCTTCTCATTACAGAGATGCACATCACCTAATATGCTTAATTGGTAGTAGGCTTTCGAGCCTATACAGCTTGGAGTAAGACAACATGCATAAAGAGGATGATGTGGTCAAAATACTCATTTGCCTAATAATTCTGCACTCCCTGTATCATACATTTTTTGGAACCTTTAATTTAGCCCCATATACTAATCACTCCCACTGGGAACTTACAACTGCAGAGACTGCTTTCTCTGGATTGTTGCAGTTCATTAACAGGGTTTTGCTGTTCCTGAGTTCCAGAGCTTTGGCCTATCGATGTGACCAGTAAGCTGGGTTGCTGCCAACTACCCAGCCTGTTCCTAATAGCACTGTCTGAGTGCTCCTCTCAAATGTGAGTACTCTGTATAGGTTTTTTTTAATCTACATATTAATGCATTATACTACTGGCACACACAGGCGCCCCTTCTGTTTTATTTTCATATCTAGACTTCTTGCGACCCCTTCTTCTGGTTATCCAAGACTGAACAGTGAGCTGGGTTGCTGCAAAATATCCAGCCTGTATCCAATAGCACTGTCTGAGTGCTCCTCACAAATGTGAGTACCCTGATTAGGGTTATATCTGGTTCTTGTCATTATTGTTATTGGTACACACATGCGCCTCTCTTGTTCTTTATATCCATCTAGATAATGGCAACCTGCCCATTTGCTATTGATACCCTGATTTTTCTGTACAGGGGATATGCTTTTAGGATGAAACACTCTTGTTCATTTTATGTGTGCCCTTTTATGTGATTTAAAGGGACACTCAAGTCAAAATTAAACTATACCAGGAGACTATCTTGTTCACTTTTATCTCTGTATTTGCATTCATCTTTTTTTTCCTCTATGTTTGTAAAGGATAATATAGGTAGTTATAAAACATACGTTGGTACACATACTGGTATGTCGATATAGATATACTGTTGTCATATTCCCATTTGGGTATATTGTTATAGTCTCATACTGCACTTGACCGTTTAGTGCCCCCTATCTGGAGTCAGACGATTTTGACTTTGTGCAATACTTATATAGGTTGCCATTATACTTGAACAGAAACAAATGTTTGGTGGTTAACAACAACAACAAAAAACACACTTGTTTACTTACTTTTGAAAAAGTGAATTAATATCTCCTGTTTGCATTTTTTTTTCAAATTATAACTAAATTCATACAGATAACTAAATTCACCTTTCTCATGTTAAACTATTTCTTTTGTTACAATGTCATGTATGATGTGTACAACTGGTATGGGATTATCACTAATAAGATTCTATAACCAACAGTAAAGTAGGAACATCTCAGTTAACAAACTGATGTCTATTGTTTTGCTATAATCATGTCCATTCATTTATGTTAGTATTTAATCCCACTCGCTAGCTGTACATACATTTATTCTGAAGGACAGATCGAAATGGTTTGGTAAAATGTCCTGTTGATTAAATCAGTCAGCATATAGCAGAGTATAAATGTACAAGGTAACTATAAAATAATATATTGTGAGCTGATATAGATTTAATCTATTTTACTCAGAGTTTGTCAGCATTACAATATTACTACTACTACTAAACTACTAGAAAAATACACAGGCAGCCAATAAGCATACACAGGGCAGTTAATAAACATACAACTAATTCAGCTCAAAATTCAGCTAAAAAAAAAAAAAAAAAAAAAAGAGTACAAATATAGCACTCACAACATTTAATATATTAATATATTGGTGTAATTGAGCAAAGTAGAAAAAAAGATTAAAACTTAACTTTTATTGAGGTATATGAAAAGAGTAATATAAAAAAGAGAAATATTAAAATTGGCAAATGCTCCTCCAAGTGACAGAGTATGATTACAAATCTTGTATCAAAAGGCTATTCGTATTCTGACCAAGAATTTACGTGTGGTGTCACCACGCTGTAACAACAAAGGTGATCAAAATTCATGAAGAATATGGTAAAATCACTATTTACCTCTAATACCAAGAAAAATAATTTTACCTTTTAATACCGATACCATGTAATTTTACCTTTTAATACCGATAGAATAGAGTGATTTTATTGCATACTTTATTTTCTGACCACCTTTTGCTCTTAGCTAGGTGGCAAATATAACTTGTGAATCCGCAAAAATGGCAGAAATAATAACCATCACTCATCGGCAATATATTCATTACCTCTAGGAATAGCATTTTGCAAGTGCTTGCTTGTTCTATTATATCTGTATTAACATGTTATCGGTAATAAAAGGTAAAATTACATGTTATCGGTATTAAAAGGTAAAATTATTTCTCTTAGCCAGGTAGCAAATATAACTTGCGAATCTACATAGTTATAATCACCCATTGGCAATATATTAATTACTTTTAGGAGTAGCACGTGCTTGTTAATCTATTCTATTGGTATTAAAAGGTAAATGATTTTTCTTGGTATTAGAGGTAATTAGTGTTTTTACCATATTCTTCATGAATTTTGATCACCTTTGTTTGCTTACATCGTGGTAACGACACCACACATAGGGCTCCATGTACTAAGCAGTCAGCGAGCTACCCGCAAAAAATCTTGCGCCAAAACTCGCAAACTGATATGTACAAAGTCGTCAACTATGTTCAAACCCCCATATTTAAAATTTCAAGTGTACTTATCCGCCAAACCTCGCTACCTCTCCATTTTTCACTGTAAATAGACACATTTGACCACCAACTCGCCATAAACTAATGAACTAAAAAATCTATTTGTCCACTCGCTACATTTTCCGCTCCCACCTCGTTATTTTTGTCTCGCCACCTTTTAGGTGGCGGGCAAGGTACAAAACCATAGGAAAGTCAATGTAGACTCCAGTCTAGACATATATAAAAGGCAGTAATATCAGCATTGTACTTACATTGTTGATTTCAGCAGCTATGGAGACAATTCTTTATTTGTTTCTTCTCTGTGTGATGCAAATCCGGTCTAGAAGACAGAATACTGGAAATGTCGCTAATCGATTGGTTAGAAGAAGAAGGAGAGTTCGTGACCCCCGTGTATTCCTTCCACGGGTTGGTTTGCACGGCCTTTCTGACCGAGAGATCATACAAAGATTCTGGCTTGATCGTGAATCCATATTACACCTGTATCGAGAGATCAAAGATTATTTGGAGCCGGTGACGGCTCGTTCACGAGCTATTCCGGGACTATGGAAACTATTAGCTGCATTATATTTTTTGGCAACAGGATCCTTTCAGGCAATTTCAGCTTTTTCACGTCACTTATCAAAAGTCATATCAAATTTGTAAATAAATATTACAAAAATAATGCACTGTAGTCACTGTTCAAAAAATTTGGAACAATAATAAAGTTGTTTAGAAAAGTTGCACTTTTATAGTAGCCAAATTCATTTCCCGCGACTACTATGACGTTTCTGACACCTTGCATGTCACGTGTTAATAATTGGCCATACAATTCTACAGACATTTAAGTACACTAGCTTAGTTGTGGTGAGCGAGGTGTCAAATTTATCAATAATCCGCCACTGCTCGCGGCAGGCTAGACGTGTCTATCTCTGGGTGGATTATTAGTACACAGTGACAGCGGACACCATTTCGCCCACGGCGAGTAACGGTGAGTTTATCCGCGTCTACAATGTCAGATTAATTGACGGCTTAGTACATGGAGCCCATAAATTCTTGGTCAGAATATGAATAGCCTCTTGATACAAGATTTGTAATCATACTCTGTCACTTGGAGGAGCATTTGCCAATTTTAATATTTCTCTTTTTTATATTTATTTTTTCATATACTTCAATAAAAGTTAAGTTTTAATCTTTTTTTCTACTTTGCTCAATTACACCACTACATCAAATGTTGTGAGTGCTATATTTGTACTCTTTTTTCAGCCCTTTTTTGAGCTGAATTAGTCGTAAATTTCAGATCAGTGCAAGCACCTACCCCGATTTATTATATAACTTTATGATGTACAAATAAAGGGAACATTTAATAATTATTTCTGTAGTGCCATTAGTATCCTTTCCTAATAGTTAATAAACATACACAAGGCCGCCAACAAGCATAAACAAGGCAGCCAATAAGCATACACAATGCTGCCAATAATCATACACAAGGCAGCCTATAAGCATACACAAGGCCGCCAATAAACATACAGAAGGAAGCCAATAAGCATACACAAGGCCCGCTGTTGTATTTATTTTAACAGTGATAACTTTAAACAAAAGCAATAATATAGCAGAAATAGTTCTTGTGTTATTTGAAAATGCTATATCACTTTTAAAGTCACTTTGAGTAAACAAAAGCTTAGGGTAACATAATCATTTCCAATCATTTTGTGTACCATCTATATAGATCAAGGACCTTCATAGCAACCAGTTATGGTGCAATGAAGGCTGACGGTACAGTTGCAGACCCTCAGTAATATGAAAAGCTGCTTTTAGATATGTTCAAAGAAGGTGCTTCCCCAGTTTCAATGTAGCTACCAATAACACATTTTCATTGTTTCAACAGTGCTAATGCACTTCATCCTTCCCTCTATAATTTATTTGAAATCAATGTCAGGCAATGTCTGTTGTGTGAAAAGCAATTCAACAGGTTTAACAGATTTTATGAGCAAAAACACTGACAGTTGAGGTGGTTAATGGATAGTCTGTACTAATAATCTATTTGGTCTATTCTCACAGAATATAACAATATCCCAATGTAGAATTCAGTAGCTACAATATTTGTATCAATAAGATATATCTGCTAAAATAATAGATTGCTCAACCTTAACCTACATTTTAAGGTAGTATTTCATGTTGCTGTGATATTCCCTTCTTTTTAAAACGAATGTACTGTTACATTATTTATAATGAAGAGAAAACGTACAGCTTGCTGATCACAAAGAAAAAGCACAATCAGCAGTGGTAATGATAATTATCTGTCTCTATAATCTGAGTCTAGGAACCATAAAACCCTAATTAGTTATTTGTGAAGGCAAACATTTTAGTAAGAAATATTGTGGCGGCACCTTATAGGGGCATGCAAGTGCAAAAAGAAAAATATTGAATGGGTTCTTGCTTTCATATAACTATGTATTTAACCCCCACATAAAGATTACAGTTTACACAAAACATTTCTTCTTTTTAATTTGTTTCAAATAATCAGTTTTACCTGCTGGAGTGTATGAAATTGCTTACAAGTAGCTTCTTTAACCTTATTTCAGCCTTTTAACATGTTGTATCCCCACCTATACTGAAAGTTTTTAGAGTTAGGTCCAGGTTATTAACAGGAAATTCATACAGAAAGAGAAGCGCTCTGCAAGGAACGAAACAACAGCTCAGTAGCTTGTTCTATAGGAAATTACCACACCAGGAGCAACATCTTTTAGCCCAATTGTTCTTTTCACAGAGAAGAACTTTCCTGAAGTATATCAGTCAGATCCCGCTTAGTAAGGTCAGTCCAGCCCCGAAAACCAGGCAATTATCCTCTGAACAAGGAAGATGACAACTCCAGATGATCGTATTGACAGGAATTGTAAGCACAGCAAGCAGAAGAAATTACCCTCCTGTTTGGATGTAGAAGAGATAACTGATACAATGATAACTTTCCATTGTACTCTTTAAGTATTGAGCTTTGGTTTACAAACAGATATAGGATAAGGAAGCAAGTGTGTGTACACAAAGTCATAACATATTGAGATTTGATTTATCTGAAAGCTCAACCCATTTCAATAGGCTGTGGTTTCAAAGCACAAAACCAGCAATTTCATATACACAAATAAACCTGAAAATGCAATTTCTCATACATTCTACACTCTGCAGCTACTATAACAAGTCATTGGAAATACATTAAGTGAAGACTATTTCACAGTATACTGTCCCTTTAAATTAATCTGTAGACAGCAAAGCAGTACTGGGACCCAATGTTGAACCAATGAAAATATTAATTTGTGTGTTGTCACCAATCACTATCTAGCTCTGAGTAGTACAATGTTACTCTATCACCTAGGTATATTTTTAAAAACAGTAACAAAGAAATTCAATTTCATATCAAGTAAATTGAAGTCTATTAAATCTATATATTAACCATTAAAGTTTCATTTTTGTTTTGCTATTCAAGTACCATAATATAACAGCAAAGCCATTTATACTAAATTTGAGCAACTCAACAAATATGATGTGACTGAAATGTACACAAATAACAACAAACAAGCAACAATAACCTGAGGATGTACAGATTTGTGTTGTTGAGAACTGATAAAAAATGTAATGCACCTGAGCAAAAATGATGGTATAGCAAAACAGGACATTACTGAACCCCTAAAAATGGTTAACAGTAACATCAATTTTGTTAATCAGATACTATTACTATTCACAAACCACAATCCTTTTCAGTAGTGCATGAAGTATCATGAAGCGATACAGATATTTTAATAACAAAGAATAGGACAGAATCAAATTATCTTTTGCTGTCTTCATCTTGCTTTGGGCTGAGGTAGTGAGATTTGAACATCTCTTGAGCATAGTCAATGTCACCTCCCCTGTAGCAAGGCACAGGGCACGAGGAGGCAATAGCGCTGCATACTCAGTTATTACATTGTCCATTAAATTCTCACATCTGATATATTATTACTGGGGTGCATCTCATAATTCCAGTTCTTATTAATTATTGGTTGTTGTGTTTCTGTGTATTTTATCTCTCATTAACTAAGTACTACTTGCCATAAAGGATACATTCAGTCTCTTAATTCTCTTAAATATTTAGTGTGTATTTAGCAGAACTACTATAAATGTTGTAATTTGAACTGTTTAACAATGTTACATATTGTACATGGTTTACATACATATATAGGAGTGTGTGTGTGTGTATATATGTGTGTATGTGTGTGTAATAATCTAATATAAAGTTTATTTTTGAATTATATTTTTAGAATTTTAAATCAGCTAATTATTTGTATTTATTGCCACATTGTTCTAACTCCTTAAACATTGATTTCCAACATTATTTTGTTTGCACTTAAAGTTCACAATATTGTTTTTAACAACAACACAAGAAACTGCTGTTGGCAATAAAGTAATCCAGCTGATTGAAGGTTAAAGAACATTTCACATAATCACCTTTCATAGTAAAAAAAATAAAAAATACCCTGAAACAGTATTTCAGTTTTCACTGAAAAGGTAAACCCTCTTATTTTGCTTTCAAAATGTTATTTTAGTGCAAAAATTATAGGCTTTAATCCTTTCATAACAGGGTCAATTTGTCTACATCGGAACAACATTTCGATGTAGACAAATTGATTTTCAGTTATGGGATCGGGTCAGAGGGGCGCTCCTATGACGCTAGGCAAGCCCTCTAGACTGAGATTGCATCCAGGAAGCGCCATTGGCTTCAAGCCAGCCAAACAACTAGGACGTTCTATTCCGTCCTAATGACGCTAAAGCCCAGCACGGTTAGGACGGAATAGAACGTCATAATGGCCTTAAAAGGTTAATTCATTAAAACATGTAATTTAAATACTAGCAACCTCGCAAATCTATGTATTTAATCTCCTAAAAAACAGAAATCTTAGAGAAAAACCTGCTATAATTATAAGAGAATTTTCATCATTTTTGCTATTACTCCATTTAAACAGAATTTTTTTTTTTTTTTTTTTTTACACAAAACTACTGCAGTTATAAGACAAATAGGTCTAAAAGCTTTGTTTTAATCCCCATTGTTTATAAATAGCAGACATGCAGGCTTTGCCATTGCTTTTTGGTAACAGAAGGCTGCTAATTGTGGCCCCTAAAAGTTAATTTAGGCACACTACAGAAATCATAAGGTATTTTTAAAATAAGTAAAAGCATACTACTTTGAAATAAGCAATATAGCATTTTAACCAAGAGAAATAAGCAATATAGCAATTTAGCCAAGAGCCTGTTTCTTTAAGTGATGCCATTATAAAAATGAAAGATTGGTAAGTGTCTACAAAGTTTTGAGTTTATTTATAGAAAAATTAACAATTTAAAGAACAGGTTGGCTCCTAGTATTCCCAAACAAAAAAGAGGAGCTGTGGTGGACCAATGCAACAAGAGAATAAAAGGCTTCTTTCCTTGCCCTAATTGTAAGGCGTGTAAAAATGGTTGGAAAACTAATTCCTTCTCATCTCAACATAGTAAAGAAAAATTCACAATCAACAATCTGATAAGATGTTGTGACCAAAGTGTCATATACCTCATTGAATGTCCGTGCAAATTACAATATGTAGGACAAACTTCCAGACAACTGAAATACAGAATGAGGGAGCACATACTGTGTATAGAGAGAAAAAGCACAGAAACTGCACTATACAAACACTTTACTACAAACCATGGAGGAAATCTTAAAGATATGAAATTCTGTGGAATAGAAATAGTAAGCAGAAATTGGAGAGGAGGAAATCATGAACAGAAATTACTCCTACATGAATCCAAATGGATATTCTCCCTAAATTGCCCATAACCTAAAGGTCTAAATAATAAAGAAGACCTTTCCCATCTTTTTAACTTTACTAATTAGTGTAATACAAGGTACAAACACAATCAGGAATCCTCTTTTCAGCAACTACACTTTGATTTTATACATAGCACTTACTAGTTTTACTATATCACTAATTCTATCGTAGTAGTATTTTAGAAGGCTGTAATAACATGATAGCTATGTCTTTTAAAATAGGTTTTGAATTAAGTTCTAAAAATTCACAGCATAGAATGTAGACATCCTCCTCTAATATGAACTTATATTTTGTCTCTTATCCATTTTATTAGAATTCCTTTACCATTTTCATAATCTATTTTTCTTATCAAGTCTTGCATTTTAATAGATATACACCTCTATTTTTATACAGTTGAACCTTTTTTAGCTCGCCACTCCAACCTAGATCTAGCCAAATAGGTTGTACTCTTTGCATACACCATAGTGGCCCTCCCTTTTTTAATCATATATATTGGATTAACTCCACTTAACTTGGCTTGTTTTCTGAATATATTTTTGTATAGCATCATGTAATTATGTATTCTATGTTGGTGGCAGATTTTTAATGATTTTTTAATTATTTATATTTTTAATGTTTACATTAGTCTATTTATACATTATGTTACTAAAAGCGACGTCCATATATGCAATGTTATAAAATATGTAATCATGTTACTCAGGTTAATTTGAAACAATAACCGTAAGCATACCATATATCTCTTTGTCATCAGTGTCTCACTTTTTATTAGTTAACCATCTGTATACTATGAGTAGGATCACCATCTTTTACTATATTAATCACATTCCTAATTCATTGTAACACTTAAACTACATAATTTAGTTAGTTTAGCCTAAACCGAAACCGAAAGTAACTAACCGGGAGCATTCTATAGGATTTACCCCCATAGAAATATAATTTATTATTGTGGGACAGTTACATTTATTTCATTCAAGATTTTGTTTACATATTTGTAACATCACCTTCACATTACCCTAAGGTACTTAACCCTTTCGTGACAGGGTTAAAGTGTCTACATCGGAACACCTGTTCCGATGTAGACAAATTGAAACTACGCGATCGTGCATACGATCGCGAGATTTCAATTATTGGATCGCATCTGGGGGGCGTCCCTACAACCCTAGGAATGCCCTCCAGACCGCGATCAAGTCCTTGAAGCGCAGAAGGCTTCAGGACAGCCGTTTGATATGACGTTCTATTCCGTCATAACGGCTTTAAAGCCCAGTGTAAATATGACGGAATAGAACGGCATAACGGCGTTAAAAGGTTAAAAAAGTCACTCATAGAAATATCAAGTATACTGGAAACACAGTAATTTAGTGGAACCGGAAGTGTAAATCTACCTCATTAATTGGAACAAGGTACATTTAAATACTAAAGTCACAGTATTTTGGATCATAAATCATACAATCAGTTAGTGTAACAGACACTTAGAAGTAAATATTTAGAAATCAGAAGACCGGAAGTGGAACTCCGTTTTCTAATAATCAGAGGTCAACAATTAAACCGGAAACACTTGGAGATAGCAATATGGCGAAAATCGGAAATACAAATGAAGCTTTGGAATTAGAATAAGATTACTCTTAAAGACTAAGGCCACAGTAGTCTGGGTTATTATTCACATAGCTAGTTAGCCTAAAGGAAGAAAAACTTAGAAATTGAAAACCGGAAGTTGAACTCCGTTTTCAAACATAGATTGAACAATAGGAGGTCAGTAACTAAACCAGAAATAATCGGAGATAGCGAAACCGGAAGTTATACTCCGTTTATATTACATATAAAGAGTCAGAAATTAAATGAGGAAAATCAATCTTTTTAAACATGAAATTTTATTAATAGACAACAATTATGAACTGTTTAACAACTGATCACATTAAACATCAGTGAACATTTTGCCCACACCCATAATGCCACTTACCGGAAGTGGGCGTGGCCTAATGTTTTTACTATTTTATATATATTTTTTAGCATTTTTCAGCACTTTCTTCCTTTTTTATTTGAATCACCACACCATCACTAAGGAAATATTGGACACAGAATTTTTTACACTTTTTCAACTTATATATTTTTTATTTTCACCTTTTTCACATTTTTATATTTTTACATCAACATTTTTATATCAACATTTTTCAAAATTTTTGTCACATTTCACATCGTCTTCACGTTTTCATCCACAATTGACTTTGGATACTATTATTTCATCAACAACTTGGATGGACATATATTGACATTAGAATTCTATACGGACAATTCATTTTGGGTTAACCATTTCTGAATCATTCACGATAATACAGATATTATTTATCTGTTCTGTACATTTATATTTTTATCTTTTATTGTATACATTATTGTTTTTAGCATGGATCCATGTCATTGAATATATATGTTTTTTTATCATTATTGTGTATTAAATAAGTAAACCTTTTTAATTAACTTTTAACTTTTTACATTCATTTCTACCTCAGCCTATATCTACCTCAGCCTTTGTTGGCGCTCCCCTCTACTACCTACTTACATGTTTAAAATAAATGCGATCGCTTAAGCGCAATTCAACTTAACGCTTGTAGGGCTAGCGAGTCCTCAGAAACAAAAAAAGTGTCACAAAAAACATAAAAAATGCATTACAAAGAACAGTTATATTCAAAATACCATCTAATAACAATATTCAAAAACAATAATGCACAAAGAATGTATAAGGGCTCAAAGATATGAGGTGTCGTGTTAGAAAAAAAGGCAGGCAAAGGGCTTTAACAAAGATACACACATATACATGTTTAAATATGTATGGATATAAACAGTATATATATATATATATATATATATATATATATATGGGTACAGATATATTTATATGTGTATACATGTATTTACAGATATATAGAAACATATAACACATAAAGATATATATATATATATATATATATATATATATATATATATATATATATATATATATATATATATATATATATATATATATATAAATAAGTGCATTGGAGTCCTTTGCAGTTAAGTAAATGAAAAAAACTTATGCAATATTCATATTTAATAAAGGTTTTAACTATGTGTTTACTGTAAATATTTGACATTCCAATGTTCTGCATATAGCAGAATATGTGCTAAGCATTTCTAAATAGTTATTCCTATATATATAAATCTGTATTTATCTCCACCTATATATAATCAAGTATATATTAAGGTATATATATATATGTATATATATATATATATATATATATATATATATATATATATATATATATACAGTATATATATATATATATATATATATATATATATATATATATATATATATAGTACCACAATACCATCAGATATATGTAGTAATATGTATTTATAAATAAACAGAACATATTCTAGTAAGTGAAGAACATTGGAATATGAAATATTCATATTTTCATGTTGGGTAAGCATACTTGAGAATATGCAATTGTGTTTGCGTGAGAGTATGGTTTTTTTCCCTACTTTTTCCATTTGACTTCAATGGGGAATACGTTATCGCGTGCAATATTCTAAGTTCAGCTTTTTAAGCACATTAGCGTGCGAGCAATAACATTTTACTTTCAACTTGTATTACGAACACTACCCAACGCTCAAAACGTTTACTTCTAGCGCAGTTAATGCTTGAGTGGGATCGTTAAATAGTGCTCCACTTATAATCTGGCCCTTAATTAGGGTCAATGATGGTCTACCAGTATACTACTTTATGTGATACCATTATGAAATGTGAACCTACTACACTGCTGTCTTGATAGCTCAGGCGATAGATAATGCTGAAATGCATGGGTTTAAAACACACCCCAGGCAGTAAATATTTTTCTTTTTTTTAAAACAGTCATATGATAGAGTTCATATAAAAATGACCAAAAGAGTTGCAGAACAGATATTGTCTGGATTGGAATATTTAAATGGCTTGTGTTGTTTATAAACAAACTAGGGAAATTATAGATTGTACTCAATGGACTTTTGTCTTTTTTTCAACCTCATCTACTATGTTATGTTACTATGTTATCAAAGGACAAGAGCTTTATGTTTGTGCAAGATTTTGGGTTCTTGGTCAAAGACAAAAAAGCTTGGAAATTCCTGGTTTCAGTTGTCTACAGTAAAATATATATATCAAGGGATATTCAGGGATTCCTGACAGATATCAGTGTTCCAATGTAACTATTGCTAATTTTGAAAAAAAAAAATAGATTGGAAATAGCAAAGTGTTTCTTGTATTTATTGCTGTATAACTTGCAAAATAATTTTTAGAAACTATTTAGCATGGATGTTTTTTGGTGGTTGTAAATGTGTAACAGATTTTGGGGGTCAAAGTTAGAAAAAGTGTGTTTTTTTCCATTTTTCATCATATTTTATAAAAAATGTTATAGTAAATTATAAGATATGATGAAAATAATGGTATCTTTAGAAAGTCTATTTAATGGTGAGAAAAACGGTATATAATATGTGCGGGTAAATGAGTAAGAGGAAAAAATTGTTGATATTATGTGTGGGTAAATGAGTAAGAGGAAAATTACATCTAAACTCAAACACAGCAGAAATGTAAAAATAGCCTTGGTCCCTAACGGTCAGAAAATGGAAAAGTGCTGTGGTCATTAAGGGGTTAAAACAGAAAAGCTGCATTAGGCCCTCTAACAAATGTTAACCTTTCATTTTAGGGGCTGTTCGTGTGGTATTGCAGTCAGTTGTCTAACTTCAACTGCATGCAGTGACCTTAAAGGGATACTACAACATTTTTCTTTAATGATTCAGATAGAGCATGTAATTTTAAGCAACTTTCTAATTTACTCCTAAGGTAAATTTCGCAGGAAACAGGAGTTAAGAAGCAGTGGTCTTAAGATCAATCCAGCCAATCCTATATGATTAGGTTGATTGACACCCCCTGCTAGCGGCCGCGAATCTGCAGGGGGCGGCATTGCACAAGCAGTTCACCAGAACTGCTTGTGCAATGTTAAATGCTGACAGCGTATGCTATCAGCATTCAGCGGTGTCTGGCGGACATGATACACTACAGCGTATGCTGCCGGCATTCAGCGATGTCTGGCGGACATAATATGCTACAGCATATCATCTTTGTTTTTTTGCTATCTTTATTTAAAAAGCAGGTATTTAAAGCTCAATAGTCTGTGTGTTTTTTCAATTGGTTATTTTGAATGAGCAAGTGCTGGTTAAAGGTTTCTTTTTTGTATATATATATGTATATATCTATACCTATATATAATCATATATATTTTTTTATTTTTATTTTTTTATGTCGGGCTTAGCATTCTTGAATATACGTGATCAGGTTAGATCGCGAGCATGGGTGTTAGATTTTTCTTTCCAGTTTTCACACTCCATTGAAGTCTATGGGAGAATACGTTAACACAGTCGCGATATTCTAAGTTCCACTTTTTGTGTGCATTGGGTTTTCGCTTGCACAATAACTTTTTACTTTCTATTCATAATACAAACCCAACCCAACAAGCGCAAAAAGCCTCTGTCTAGCAATGCTATCACTTGAGCGGGTGCTAAATAGCGCTCCACTAGTTATTTAGCCCTATATATGTTAAATGCAGGAACACCAAGGTAGTTGAAGTGAGTCTCAATGAATTTCAAACATGATGTTGCTTGAACAATAAACAGCATAATAAGTGTCTATAAATCAAGCCCAACATCTCTATTTGAGTTATAAGAATGTTAGCACATATTCAATAGGCAAAGCCAAAATAAAAATAACTGATGCTAATACCCTACAGCCAAGTACAGTATCTTGTCATACCTATGCAGATGCACATTAAGTATAATGCTCTTTGCATCATTTGCTAAAGAAATCATGTTTTCAGTTTTATATGTATATATATATATATATATATATATATATATATATATATATATATATTTTTTTTTTAAATTAAAATGAGAATCCTGGAAGGTCAACATAAACCCTCTGAAGTAGGTGGCCTGGAAAATGAGAGATAAGGATAAAAAAGACAGAAAAGACAAAATGAAGAGCTGCAGAGGGGTTTGCATAGAAGAGAAGATTACTGAGATTAAATAAAATCATCAAAGGGTGAGGAATATGAAACTTCAGGGACCTGCTTAATGAGAAAAGTTCAATATAAAACTAGCAGAAAAAAATGTAATTACGTGCACAAAGTAAATGAAATGTGTGGGTCGTATTTATAAAAATAAAGCAAACTATTCACTTTGTGTGACTATTATTTTTTTATGTAAATATAACTTGCTCTTTTGATCACTTTTCCTATTCTTTTCTGTAAACTTGCATACAAAATGTCTTGGTTTCTGGCCCCCTGTTGCCTCCTAAGCTGCTAAATGATTGCCCGTACAAAGGTCTCCACTGTAGTCCATGAAAGAGAAGATTTACAGTCATATGCTATGTGAAGCTGCCTGCAACATTGACAGGCTGAAAACAAACGCATACCAGATCTGATTACACACTTACATAAGAGACAAGAAATGCTATATCCACATTACTGTTAAATATGATAGAAAACTCTTGCGGTACATAGATCATTTCAAAATATATTACTTGTAAAAAACGTGTTTCCCTGAATAAATTAACCCATTGGCTACAAGAGACTTGTAATTACAAGACTTTTCTGTGGCCTTGCAATAGATTAGCATATCAGCAGAGTGGGAACGTATTCTGAAAAGATTAACAACTTATTATTAATATTGTCATCGCCAACTAATTGTGCAGCACTAACTTGGTTTTTAATGGCCAAACTCCCCCCCCCCCTTGACTTATTTGAGCCAATCTAGACTTGTAACTGAATAAAACTTGTCACTGTCATTTTGTTAGAAATACTCGATTGTTTTGCAATTTCGTATCGCTTAACGTCTGCTGAGGCCAGTTAAGAATAGATATGTGCCGAGGTTAGGCTTGTGAAGTCTACAGTGTGTATTTAGATCTCTCAGAAATTTAATAATCCATTTTCTTTTTCTTTTTTTTTGGTTAATCAAGACAATTTTTATATCATAAATTCCATGATTTTGTAGCAGTATGATGGGCACATCATGAGCACATTTTTCCACACTTACAAATATTGTTTACTGAATATTTATTTAAATTGAGAGAAATACCTCTTACCAAAATACCACGCTTTATTCTCTTAAAAAGATAAAATAATATAAATAATCAAATGTAATTTACTTTTTATCCAAGTATTTGAAAATTCGGCGCCCTAGCCACAAAAAAATTGTATGAGTGCCAGTTCAAACCAATAGCACAGACAAAAAAATTACTTTTGAAGTGGGTGGCCAAAGTGCGGTATTAGAATTCCATTGATATATTAAAAAGTAAGTTATAGCGTATCTTTACTAGAATAGATGACTTAAAGTCCGTCTAAAATATTGTTCCATTCTGAATCTGATTATATGAAATGGAAACTTTACCATCACTTTAAGACAATAGGTAATATACCACTGGTACGTACTGTACTGTATGTATTGCTTATGCAAGTTACGTCAATGTGGATTTTGTATTTATTTTAGAAGTTATTCTAATGTTGTAATTCTAGTTTGACTTTGGTAAATTTGAGTTGTATAGTTTTTGGTACCCAGAATGACAGACGGATTGACAAGGAACGATTAAAACTTAAAGAGATACTGAACCTAAATTTTTTATCTTGTGATTCAGATAGAGCATGCAATTTTAAGCAACTTTCTAATTTACTCCTATAATCATTTTTCTTCGTTCTCTTGCTATCTATATTTGAAAAAGAAAGTCCAGAACCCTGGACAGCACTTGTTTATTGGTGGATGAATTTATCCACCAATCAGCAAGAACAAACCATGTTGTTCACCAAAAATATGCCGGCATCTAAACTTACATTCTTGCTTTTCAAATAAAGATACCGAGAGAATGAAGAACATTTGCTAATAGGAGTAAATTAGAAAGTTGCTTAAAATTGCATGCTCTATCTGAATCACAAAATAAAAAAAATGGGTTCAGTGTCCCTTTAACCTAACTGGTATGTATGTCCCCTAAAAGTGGATTTATTTACATTAGATGGGCCAAAGACATATTTGTTTTAAAGCTATTTAAAAAACCTCTTACTTTAAAATAAGGAATATATACGTTTTAAAGATATATCTGAGAAAGCAAAATTAGCTCATTGGAAAATAACATTGTTGTACATGGTTGCAGCATAAACAGATCTCTTTTAAACATACCTTGCACAAATAGATAGTTTGCTAATGTCATTTACGTGCACTGGTATTACTGAGTGGAGCGCAAATATTGTGCTTGTGAAAGCACAATATTGCGCTGCATTCGTAATCTAGGCCTAAATGTTTGCAATGACTGTCACACAGGTTATCACTGAATCAATTTAGGTTAAAATATGCAACTAATTTGTGCTTTGGATAGCTTAAAGGGATAGTAAACGCCAAAATTTGTATTGTTTAAAATGGTTGCATAACCAACACTGTTATAGAAATATACTTTTTACCTCTGTAATTACCTTGTATCTAAGCTTCTGCTGACTGCCTCCTTATCTCAGTTCTTTTGACAGACTTGCATTTCTGGCAATTAGTGCTTACTCTTAAATAACTTCACAGGCATGAGCACAGTGTTATCTATATGAAACACATGAACTAACGCCCTCTAGTAGTGAAAATCTATCAAATGCAGAGGCGGCCTTCAAGGGCTTAGAAATGAGCATATGAGCCTACCTAGGTTTAGCTTTCAACTAAGAATAACAATATAACAAAGCAAATTTGATGATAAAAGGAAATTAGAAAGTTGTTTAAAATTACATGCCCTGGTTCCGGTGGAGGAGGAGCAAGCAGGTGTAGCTGAGCTCTGCCCTCCAGTCCCACAGCTCTTGGCGGTGAAATTTCGCGCTTTCCCCTCTTGTGAGGGTGCTTTTTGGACAGTAAGAGACATCTTCTCTGGAACCCCTGACGGTGGAATTCCATCCCACCGTGGCCGCAAAATACCTAAACAGCATACCTACCCTGATATGGCTAACAACTAAGCTAAAAGACATAAACAACCTACTCTTCTCCCTTTTTTCTTTGTTTTCCCCCCCCTTCCCTCCTATGAAAGCTGACTCCCCTTCTCATGGAGACTGTAGGAAGAGGAAACAAAGGACTGGGAACCCCCTCTTACAACTCCAAGGCTGTATTCTCTTCTGCTAATATAGTCTAAGGAGGTACTCTTTCTATCTTTGGCTTTCTTACCCCTCCGTGTCATTGTTTCGCCTCTCGACCTCACCCTACTACAGGTACAACAAGAATTACCTGTGTTTTCTTCTGGATCGTCTGGGGCTACAGTTAGAGGCGCAGCGGCGATCTCCTCCTCCCCCACCGGTGCTGCGTGGGAGGTAGTGAGTCTGCGCTGCGCTCGACGTGAATCCGGAGGTTCAAGTTTGGTTCTCCACTGTGGCTCCACTGTGGCTTCTCTGCGCCCTCCGGGACATTTTCTGATCTATCGCGGCTGCCCCCCCTCCCCCACCGGTGCTGCGTGGGAGGTGGTGAGCGTGAGCCGCATCTGAAGAGTATCGGAGGTCCGACTGCGGAGGCAATCCTTTGGGCCCTTGCTGCTTTCATCCTGCCTCCTTTCCACTGGGGCTCTGTGGGAAGAGGAGAGAATAGCCTTGGTCGAAGGCAGAAGTAAACCCTGCTCAACTAAGCAGTGAGAGGTCTGGACTACCTACGCTGGGGCTTGATCGTGGCTTTCTATCTTAGCCTCCCTACTAACAGCTTCTCAACCAAGTGAGTGACACCAGTGGGGGTAAGTTATAAGCCCACTATTTTATCTTTTCCTACTGGGGGTTGAAAACAAGGCACATACATATAAACACACAAGCTGAGAAGGGTCCCCCAGGCCCTGGCAGGAGCTGGTATTAAAATAAAAATACACCTCCCACAGACCTTCTAGCTTAAACGGAAAAAAAAAAAAAAAAAAACAAAACAAGAACTAAGCTTTCAACTCACCTGTAACTGAAAGGGATTGAAAGGGAAAGAACAGAGGGGTGAAGGAGGAAAGCAGAGGAGATCCTGTCTCTAATTACTCTAAGAAAGCAATCGATAGCTAACACCTCAATAAAGTGTATTTACTGTGCTGTGGAAACACAGGCTCACATTAGTCCTAAAACCACACTATCAGGACTCTTGCACCCTCTGAAAGTGAAAAAGAAAAGAGGAGAAGGGGGTAAAGGATAAAAAAAAAAAAATCCTTTTCATCAGAGTATATATTTGTATAATACACACAGATAAAGGAAATTTACTCTTGAACTGTTTAAAAAAAGAAGAAAAGGGGAAGGAGGGGAAGAGAGAGAAAAGAAAAAAAATTCTATACCTGGACAAAGAACAATATCAGCTCATCTTATATTTTTTCTCCTTAAAGCCATAGTCTCTGATGACATATGATTCATTGTTTTTTTTTTGTCTTTGTTTCTTGGTTTTATTTTATTATTTCTCATTTTTTTTTCTTTTTCACTAATATAGAAGACGTGTACTAAATTGTACTACAACCTGTTTCTTCTTTTTCTATGTTCTTTCTGATGGGGATACTGTCTACTATACGTTCACACTAATCTGTTTAAACCTTAAAGTCAACCAAACTTGTTAAGTTATCCTGGTACTCTAATACTACCTTCTCTAGGACTCCCATTATTATTGGGCTATTTAAAACAGGGCTACTGTTTTTATCTTAAAACTGATTTGCCATAACCTCCTTTCTGTCCTTTAATTGTCTTCTACCTGTCTCCCTAACTAAACCAAGCGTTTAGTTTTAGAGTAGAAAGAAAGAAAAAAAAAGCACTATTTCTTTTATCATATCCACAAAGGAGCATACTAGGAGGCCTATAGATTGATATAGTTTCTACAATATCTAACCCATGTACTAAACCTACTGGTAATATACTGAACCTATATGCATATCCGAATCGATACTCAATATAGTATCTTATAAAATCTTCCTGACTAAGTAAAAACTTAAATAATACGTAAATCATTATAGAAGCAGTAAAAGGGGAGAAAAAAAAAAAGAATATAACTGTTTCACTTGTCTCTTTCCTGAAACCTCTGAAATTTGGATGCTACCTATTCTCCATTTTTCTTATCTTTTTTTTTTTTTTTTTTTTTTTTTGTGTGTGTACTAAACTATAATTACTGAGAATTGTGTAGCGACTGACTCTTGATTGCTATTTATTCAGCCTGTCCAAGAACGTTACTTCTAAATTTGTTTCCTTTTTTTTTTTTTTCTCTAACTAAATAGCTACATAAAGTTATAAGTTTTTCTTAAGAATTAACATAGGTACAGACTAGTATAGAAAGCTTCTATTCATAGATCACAGGCTTTTATACACACTTATCTGCATACTATCTTAATAACCTATATCTAAACAGAATTAAAGAAGTAATATTCCTCAAAGTCTTCTGAAAGATAGTTTCTTCCCAATTTATTCTCTTTTCCCAGCCTAAACAGATAACAACGCAGCTCATATAATCTGTACACATTACATTCAGTAGACCTAAATATTCACTGCTTTAAAAACTACATCTCTTCTTCTGTGACAAAGTCCATTTAATCATTCTAAACATTCCCTCCTTCTTACTCCCACGGCTGGACTTCTCACACAATTAACTTACTCACCCCCAAATAGACACTTCGTCCCTCCCTTTTTTTTTTTTTTTTTTTTTTTTTTTCCCCTTCTCCTCCTGTTCCTCACTTGTCCCACACTGCTCACTCCGCCCCTCACCTCCCCACTCTGAGGCTTAAACACCTCCTTAATCCTGCACTTCTCTGGCCTCTTTGGGTTCTCAGAGCACCTCACTCACATTCTTCCTGCGTCACGATATAAAATTTTCACTTTTCCAAGTTTTTTTTCGGCACATGGATAAATTTCTTCACATCCCTCACAAGACCCCCTCTCCAGCCATGGCAGCCAGACAGAGGGATAGGAAAACGAAGACCACACAAGAAAATGTCACAGATATACAACCAATAATGGCCAATACAGCAGGGATACAAGAAATAACCAACATTCAAAACTTGGTTACAAGTATCTCAGATGCCCTTACTCCCAAATTCGATGCCCTTAAAACCGAACTAAAACAAGATATCTTTTTATTAACACAGGAAGTCAGGCAGTTTTCTGCCAGACTACAAGAAGTAGAACAAAGGGTATCTGATCTGGAAGACCTTACAAATTTACACAGCTCTAAACTGGAATCGGCAGATATTAATATACAAAAAATTCAAAACAAACTAGAAGATTTAGAGAATCGTTCCAGAAGGAACAATATAAGAATTATTGGTCTTCCAGAGGAACAACAAAACGAGAATCTTATATCTTTTATTTCAGAACTATTACCTAAAATTCTTAAAATACCATCCACTCATCAACCCATAATGGTTGAGAGAGCACACAGGCTAGGTCCTCCATATACAGACAGTAAAGGTAGAAATAGACCTAGGCCGATTATAGCGAAACTTTTAAACTATCAGGACAAAATTACTCTACTTCAGCACTACCGCAGACAACAACCGATTACATTTAAAGGTGCTACAATTTTAATGTTTCAAGACTTTTCCGCCGATACAGCAGCAAAGAGACGGGAGCTTGCTCCCATCTGCTCTAAATTTATCCAAAAAGGCTATCGAGCAATGATAATATACCCCCACAAACTTAAGGTTATAGCACAGGAAGAAACACACTGGTTCGAAGAAACCAGCTCGGCTGAAAACTTTTACAAAACACTCGACTCCCTAAACAAACAATAAAAACATAGGAATGTAATAAACTTTAAAAATCAACAAATAAAAAAAAAAATATATATATTTTTTTTTTTTTTTGAAATGCAGGCTTTTTGCAGGGAAGACCCCTGTCTACGGATAGACAAGGGTCAAGGGATTTCCTCCCCTCACGTGTGTAGTAAATTTAATAGGAAAATCCTTTTTCTTTTTTTTTTTTTTTTTTTTTTTTTTTTTTTTTGGTGGTTTTTTTTTTTTTTTTTTTTTTTGTGTGTCTTCTCCCCGAAGCCCCGTTGTTATTGTTGCCGGGTCTCCCCTCTCTTTTTAACTATATCTTTCTCTTAAATGGGAAAAATAGGAAAATGTAAAATAGTGTCATGGAATGTAGGGGGGATTTCTACACCTATTAAACGCAAGGTGATCCTTACACAATTATGTAAACTTCAAACTGATATTGGTTTCATTCAAGAAACACATCTGTCAGCAGAGGAAACCTTAAAATTAAAAACTTCCTGGGTTAAAGAAGTATATTTTGCGGCTGGTGTTAAGAGAAAGAGGGGGGTAGCAATACTAATAGGTAAAAAAACCAAGTCAGAAGTTGTCCATTGTGTGGCCGACCCAGGGGGGAGATATGTCCTGTTAAAAATAAAGATCGCCAAGAAGCTATACACACTTTGTAATACATACGGTCCAAATGTATTTGATCCAGAATACTGGAATGCTCTCCAGTCAAAACTCCTATCTTACACAGAAGGCTCTCTAATCATTGGTGGCGATTTTAATATGGCACCTCAATGCCCAATAGACAGATTAAGACAAGACACTAAACATCTGAAGCAAAAAAGAGACAATCTAGAAACCAAGCTATATAAAAAAATCATGCACAATTTAGCCATACACGACATATGGAGATACCAAAATCCAACTGCTCATAGTTACACTTGCCTCTCGAAGGCTCATAAAACCATGTCTAGAATAGACATTTTTCTGATTGACGAGCGTATTCCAGTATCAAGGGTCAAAGCGACAATCATGCCGATATTATTATCAGATCACGCACCTATTTCTCTTGAAATACATTTAGCAGATGCGCACTCTTCTTCCTCACGCTTCTTTTTTCCCTACTATTTAACATCAGACCTAAAGTTTAAAAAATGGCTATCAAACAAATATAAAGAGTATGTTCATTTTAATAGAGAACATCTTAATAGTCCCGAAATATTCTGGGAAACGGCGAAAGCTGTAATGAGGGGGGAAATTATTGCTTATGGCGCTATGCTATCAAAAAAAACTAGGCTTAGGGAAAAAGAATCTTATAAGTTTTTGCTGAATTCTTATAATCAATATCTCTCTGATAGAACCCCTGTCAACTGGGCAAATTATCTACGAGCGAAAAATGAGAGAGACGCCTTTGTATTATCTCAAGAAACACAAAAAGAATTGAAAATTCAAACTAGAATGTACAGGTATGGCAACAAGTCAGGCAGAATATTGGCTAAATTAATCAAAAATGAAAAAAAACAATTAAACATAGATAAATTGCTACATAAAGGGGAACATGTTGCTAAACCAGATGATATCCTGACGATATTCTATGAATATTTTAAAGAACTGTATACACCTAAAACCACTGAGGCAAATAAATCCGCTGAGTTTTGGAGTGAAATTGAATATCCCACACTGGCTCCAGAAGCTCTCAACAATCTCAACGCCCCCATTACGGCGGAAGAGATTGAGAAAGTAATATCCAAGTTGTCATCAAATAAAGCACCCGGTCCTGACGGCCTCCCCAGCGAATTTTATAAAATACTGCTCAGCGAAGTCACCCCGCATATCTGTACTCTTTTTAACAACTTCTTTACTGAGGGTAAACCTACCCCCCTCTCCTTTTCACAGTCTTATACAACACTAATACTTAAAGGTGATAAAGACCCAGTTTGCAAGGAATCGTACAGACCCATAGCCCTCCTCAATGTGGATTATAAAATTTTAACAGCAGTATTGGCGGCTAGATTACAAGGGGCCCTTGCAGAAATTATCCATCCAGATCAGTCAGGGTTTCTAAATAACAGAAATTCTGCCGCAAAAATTAGGGAGGTATTAGTTGTCACAGAATACTATAAGGCGATGTCAGATGTGAGTAGCGGGGGAGAGGGCATACAGGACCTTGCTATTATCTCTATTGATGCAGAGAAGGCATTTGATTCAATTACTCATGAGCATATATATTCTTCACTTAAACACTTTGGTATCAAGGGTAAATTTACTGATTTTATAATGAATCTCTACACCTTGTCTGCTACAAGATTGATAATCAATAATAATCTCTCCCCACCTATTCCCATAGGTAGAGGGACGCGTCAGGGCTGCCCTCTCTCCCCGCTTCTTTTTAATATTGCCATTGAACCCTTGGCAATTAAAATAAGACAATCTCTTGACGGGATTAGAATTCGTAAGCATGAAATCAAAATTGGGCTCTATGCAGACGATCTGCTCGTCTATATGACAAACACCAAATTAAATATCCCAAAACTTTTCTGTATAATGGACCACTTTGGTTCCTTCTCGGGATACAAAGTTAATTACACAAAATCTGAAATATTTTGGCTCAGAAATACTGAGAACTCGGTAACAAATATACCACTACGACAGGTTACAGACTCCTTTAAATATTTAGGAATTCATATCCCGCTCAATACCGAGGATCTCTACAAACTCAATATTCCCCCAGTCTTGAAAGTAATTAAAGAAAAACTTAAGAACTGGCATAACTTGCCAATATCATTATCTGGCCGAATAGCCTTATTCAAAATGGCCCTTCTTCCGAAATTACTCTATATCCTTCAAAATACATCTATATTACTGCTAGGGAAAGATATTCGTTCAATTAACACCGCACTTATAGAATTCCTATGGCAAGGGAAAAGAGCAAAAATATCTTTGAGGAAACTCTCAGTACCAAGAGAATCCGGGGGACTGGCCCTCCCTGACATATGGCTATATAACCTTTCTTTTCTTGCACGTATACTCACAGACTGGATCTCTTGTAACAGCTACATTCTAAATAACGAACTTGAATCCAACGTCTGCTATCCATATTGTTTATCCGCATTGATTCATCTTGACTTAAAAGAAACCCCGATAGAAATTAAAAAACTCAAAACAATTTATAACCCGCTTAAAGCTTGGCAAAAAATAACAAAGCTTCTTGCAATAAACAGTAAAGCCTCTCCATATTTGCCGATATTAGGGAATCCTAAATTTCAGGCAGGCATTCTTTCTGGTGTCTTTAAGAGATGGCATTATTCTGGTTTGACCAATGTCTATCAAATAATAGACAAAGAAAGACATTGTATTAAATCATTTCAAGAATTAAATACAGAATTTGGTTTACCAAATAAAGATTTCTATGCATATCTGCAACTTAGGCACTTTGCGCTTGAACTAGTTAAAGAAAAAGGCTGGAACTGGAATATAGGCAAACTTGAAGATTGGTTAATATTAACTAGAAATGGCCGTAGGTCTATTACACCATGTTACTATTTCTTAGGCACAAATAAAGGTGTATCGGTCCTAACGCAATTGACTGCAAACTGGAATACACTAACCGCTTCAAGCAATATAGAAGTAAAAACCCTCCAACTTTCACTCAAAAAGATCACCCAAAATACACTCTCGGCTACATGGAGAGAAGCCCATGTTAAATTCCTTCATAGGGCATATTTCACCCCTGAGAAAGGCTACAAATGCGCCAACTTAAGCTTTAATAAATGTCCCAAATGCTCATATTTTGCAGCTAATTTTTTGCATATGATATGGCACTGCCCAAAAGTCAGGTCCCTATGGCTTAAAATAGAATATTGGTTAAAAAATGTATTAAAAATAACCCCTCTTTCTCTGACACTATCTCAGATTGTATTTGGCCTAAGGGAAGAACCCGGCAAACAAAACAATGAAAAGGTTGTAATTTCTACCATTTTGGCCACAAGATATCTAATTTGCAAAAAATGGAAGACCCGGTCAATCCCCTCTCTTCCTGAAGTGAAAAACTGTTTAAAAAAACAGTGCATTTTAGAACAAAGGGACACAAATATTGATAATGAACAAGATGTTAAAAGATTTTTCAACAACTGGGCAATCTTTTTAAAAATATTTTCTCCTACAGAAATAAATCATATAATTTTTCCTTTTCAAAACACAGAAATAGTCCTATTAGGGAACTGGTAGATAAGAATTTCTCCACAAGAGTAAATAAATTTTTTTTTTTTTTTTTTGATTTTTTTTTTTTTTTTTTTTTTTTTTTTTTTTTTTAACACACGTGGGGGGGGGGGAGAAACGGGGTGGGATTGGAAAAATAAACAAAACTCCAAGACATTTCCCATAGATAATCATATAAGATATAACAATATCATGAATGGTAATTAATTTATCTTTTAATATTGAGACTAATTAGATTAGACACAACTAATACAAGGTCACTGCTATATTCTATGACTTCATAGTTTCTGTATTTTATGTTCCTATTTCTTTGGGTGATCTAGATGAACAATAAGTGTATTATTTCTGATCTGCATTAACTATATTTTGGTTCTAGATATTTCTAAGGATAAATATATAAGAAATATGAGGTATAATCAATATAGCTTCAAATTTACAGGCTATGTGAAAATTATTCTAATTTTGTTTTTATCTTGTATGCCTATATTGATATATTGTGTTTCAATGGCCTTGTATCTCATTCTTTATCTTTGTTTTTCGTACAAGATAGTAAATGTATGATATTTGATTTATGTAAATTGTTTTGGTTTATAAATAAATAATAATAAAAAAAAAAAATTACATGCCCTATCTTAATCATGAAAGTTTAATTTGGACTTTACTATCCCTTTAAGCAACATTTATATATAATAAAAAGTTTTGTTGCCCCACCTGGCTACTTCAAAATGCCATACAAAGAGAGAAGCGCTCTACCAGGAACGAACAACAGCTCAGTGGCTTGTTCTATGGCGATTTACCACCCGGAAGCATCCTCTTTTAGACCAGTGTGCTTTTCACAGAAGAAAACTTTCCTGAAGTATATCAGTCTGATCCTGCCAAGTAAGGTCAGTCCAGTCCCGAAATACCAGGCAATTCTCCTCTGAACAAGGAACATGACAACCCCAGACGATCGTTTCGGCCTCCTATGGGCCTCGTCAGTGAGGTGCAGCCACATTCCTCTAAGCACACTGGGCAAGGAGTCCACGTCTGGTTTCCCCCATCACCCATAGGGAGACTTCCCCAGGATCATAATAATTTGCATACAAAGAGAGAAGCGCTCTACCAGGAACGAACAACAGCTCAGTGGCTTGTTCTATGGCGATTTACCACCCGGAAGCAGCCTCTTTTAGACCAGTGTGCTTTTCACAGAAGAAAACTTTCCTGATGTATATCAGTCTGATCCTGCCAAGTAAGGTCAGTCCAGTCCCGAAATACCAGGCAATTCTCCTCTGAACAAGGAACATGACAACCCCAGACGATCGTTTCGGCCTCCTATGGGCCTCGTCAGTGAGGTGCAGCCACATTCCTCTAAGCACACTGGGCAAGGAGTCCACGTCTGGTTTCCCCCATCACCCATAGGGAGACTTCCCCAGGATCATAATAATTTGCATACAAAGAGAGAAGCGCTCTACCAGGAACGAACAACAGCTCAGTGGCTTGTTCTATGGCGATTTACCACCCGGAAGCAGCCTCTTTTAGACCAGTGTGCTTTTCACAGAAGAAAACTTTCCTGAAGTATATCAGTCTGATCCTGCCAAGTAAGGTCAGTCCAGTCCCGAAATACCAGGCAATTCTCCTCTGAACAAGGAACATGACAACCCCAGACGATCGTTTCGGCCTCCTATGGGCCTCGTCAGTGAGGTGTAGCCACATTCCTCTAAGCACACTGGGCAAGGAGTCCACGTCTGGTTTCCCCCATCACCCATAGGGAGACTTCCCCAGGGTCATAATAATTTGCATACAAAGAGAGAAGCGCTCTACGAGGAACGAACAACAGCTCAGTGGCTTGTTCTATGGCGATATACCACCCGGAAGCAGCCTCTTTTACGATCGTCTGGGGTTGTCATGTTCCCTGTTCAGAGGAGAATTGCCTGGTATTTCGGGACTGGACTGACCTTACTTGGCAGGATCAGACTGATATACTTCAGGAAAGTTTTCTTCTGTGAAAAGCACACTGGTCTAAAAGAGGCTGCTTCCGGGTGGTAAATCGCCATAGAACAAGCCACTGAGCTGTTGTTCGTTCCTGGTAGAGCGCTTCTCTCTTTGTATGCAAATTATTATGACCCTGGGGAAGTCTCCCTATGGGTGATGGGGGAAACCAGACGTGGACTCCTTGCCCAGTGTGCTTAGAGGAATGTGGCTGCACCTCACTGACGAGGCCCATAGGAGGCCGAAACGATCGTCTGGGGTTGTCATGTTCCTTGTTCAGAGGAGAATTGCCTGGTATTTCGGGGCTGGACTGACCTTACTTGGCAGGATCAGACTGATATACTTCAGGAAAGTTTTCTTCTGTGAAAAGCACACTGGTCTAAAAGAGGCTGCTTCCGGGTGGTAAATCGCCATAGAACAAGCCACTGAGCTGTTGTTCGTTCCTGGTAGAGCGCTTCTCTCTTTGTATGCAAATTATTATGACCCTGGGGAAGTCTCCCTATGGGTGATGGGGGAAACCAGACGTGGACTCCTTGCCCAGTGTGCTTAGAGGAATGTGGCTGCACCTCACTGACGAGGCCCATAGGAGGCCGAAACGATCGTCTGGGGTTGTCATGTTCCTTGTTCAGAGGAGAATTGCCTTGTATTTCGGGGCTGGACTGACCTTACTTGGCAGGATCAGACTGATATACTTCAGGAAAGTTTTCTTCTGTGAAAAGCACACTGGTCTAAAAGAGGCTGCTTCCGGGTGGTAAATCGCCATAGAACAAGCCACTGAGCTGTTGTTCGTTCCTGGTAGAGCGCTTCTCTCTTTGTATGCAAATTACTTCAAAATGCCACCCAGATGGCAAAAATGTCTGTGGAGAACACAATATGCTTTATATGAAGGAGAGACACTTTAAAATGTAATATTTAGTAAAACAAGCAGATGATTTCTCTCCATGCAGGTGAGTTTTCGAGAATTGGGCCTAGGGCCTCTATTTATCATAGGTCTTGCGGACCTGATCCGACAGTGCGGATCAGGTCCGCAAGACCTCGCTAAATGCGGAGAGCAATACGCTCTCTGCATTTAACATTGTACCAGCAGCTCACAAGAGCTGCTGGTGCAACGCCGCCCCCTGCTGACTTGCGGCCAATCGGCCGCCAGCAGGGAGGTGTCAATCAACCCAATCGTACTCGATCGGGTTGATTTCCGGCGATTCCTGTCTGCCTGCTCAGAGCAGGCGGACAGGGTTATGGAGCAGCGGTCTTTAGACCGCTGCTTCATAAATTATGTTTATGGCGAGTCTGAATACTCGCCAGAAACACGGCCCTTCAAGCTCCGTACAGAGCTTGATAAATATGGGCCTAGATATCTTTCTAACTGCTGCTATCGATTAATGACTACACAACAACTAGCTACAAACTGCAGTGCAGGTGCTAAATGAGGAAGAGAATTTATGTAACTGCATGCACCTTGAAGGGATATAACAATAGTCTGTTTCATTGTTGTAATAAAAAAGGTACTAAGCTTATACTTGAAAATAAATGATTGCAATATGTATTATTTAGCATTTTAAAAGGATTTTAACTTGTATTTCTTCTTTTTTTTTACTTCATTTGTGCAGGGTCCATTACTTACCTGTCACATGCTCACACAGGAACTCTACAGGAAGGCCTATATAGCTTGATATCATAAATATTCTATAGCAACATGTGCTTGCTTACTGTTCAGTAAATGTTAGAGAAACAGGTAGTCAGTTTCTTGCCCATGCTCAGAAGAAAGTAAGTTGCTTAATGTTTTTTTTATTACAACCAGTTTCTTTTTATGTTTACTTAGATTTAACATGTATTTTGTTTACCAAAGGAGCAATATTTAATATCCCTTGAAACAGAAAATAAAGAGGGCTTGGATGGAAAGTATTATTCCCTGGAGGATGTGGTTGGATATTTAAAGACACACTTCACTATTGCAAAAAAAAATGTCTTTTTGAGGTACCATCTTTTGAACCATCAAAAGGAAAGGACTTTAGAGAATAGGAAGTAATTTTTAGAAAAATTGCCATTTCAAATATGTCTGAATGATTAACCACTTTGTTTTTTATTTTATTTTTTGTGATAAGTAATCACTCCACTTTGGTTATTTATTCATTTGTTATATTGTTATATTCTAAAACATATTAACCATATAACTATAATCTAAAATGTATTTATTAAAAAGTGATTGTGCGTTTGTTTAAAAATTATAATAGATCTGTAACAGACATGTTGCTATTTTCTAATATAAGGAACACATTTTGGAGTGGCAGATTACCCTCCCCCTTTAACACTGGTTTATAAAAAAATCACCAGAGTTAATTAATGTAAGACTGACAAAAATGAAAATGGAATACATTGTGTAGGTATAAGTTTTGCTAAAACTTGAGGGGGTTAACATAAATAAGAAATAAAAAGAAAATGTGTTGCTCTATTAACGCAATACATGGTAAGAGCTTTCGTGCCATGACTCAAGAACTAAAAGAGGATAAAACAAAACCTATGAATTTATTAATCAAATTGTAAAAAAAAGGTATAGTAAATATTTATAATAGCATAAGGTAGAATACAGCTGAAATAATGAATAATTGCCTAAAATGATACAATTGTGTGAAGAACAGGTTGAAAGCAAAAAGTGTTTTTCACTAAAGCACAACATTTATATTTACCTAGTTGGGTGCTTTCATACATATATAAGAAAATGTTTAGAAAAAAAAGAATCTGGAAGAATTTACGAGATTAAATTTGGAATTAAAGGGACACTGAACCCAAATTTTTTCTATTGTGATTCAGATAGAGCATGCAATTTTAAGCAACTTTCTAATTTACTCCTATTATCAAATTATTTTTATTCTCTTGGTATCTTTACTTGAAATTTAATAATGTAAGTTTAGATGCCGGCCCATATTTGGTGAACACACTGTGTTGTTCTTGCTGATTGGTGGGTAAATTCACCTACCAATAAACAAGTGCTTTCCATGGTTCTGAAACAAAAAAAAAAAGCTTAGATGCCTTCTTTTTCAAATAAAGAAAGCAAGAGGACGAAGAAATATTGATAATAGGCATAAATTAGAAAGTTGTTTAAAATTGCATGCTCTATCTGAATCATGAAAGAAAAAAAATTGGGTTCAGTTTTCCTTTAACTACAAAAATGTTAAAAACTGGGGAGGAATATTCTACAGCAATAATTGCCACCGGAATGCAATGCAGTAGAATTGCATAATTAACAAGTGCAAACAAAAAAGACAAGGCAATAATACTCTGAATTTCAAATAAGTAGTATATATTTTTTCAGACAAATTTATTTTTTCTCCCATTTTTGTCCCCCTGTTTCATGTGACAGATCTCAGCCAACCACAGACTAGTATACATATACCCGGTGAGCTTGTGCACATGCTCAGTAGGATCTTGTTCCCCAGAAAGTGTGTATATAACAAGATTGTGCAAAATCTGATAATGGAAGTAAATTGTAAAGTGTTTTAAAACTGCATGCTCTTTCTGAATCATAACAGTTTATTTTGACTTGAGTGTCCCTTTAACTATTGTTGTAAAATGTAGCTGTACTTGTGACCAAAAGGAGGTTACTTTATTTTATTTTTATTATTTAGAGAAAGGTTTTGGGTTGCATATATAGTTTTTTTTTTTCTTTATTCTTTTTTTTTTTTTACAAGCGTAGGTGATCTCTTTGTGTATAATATTCCTTTGTATAATATATACTGCGTATATATATATATATATATATATATATATATATATATATATATATATATATATATATATATATATATATATATATATATATATAAATTAAGACAGAATTATTACAAGAGAAAAGCCCAATTATTTGATTATAGCAAAGGCACCTTTCCAAGTAGCTTTGCTCATCTCAGGAATATATTGTCATTATAATTAGCTCAAATGAGCAATGTGCTGTAGATATAAAACAATTAGACATATTTTACAGATATCTGTTTTAGTTTATTCTTCCCTCTCATTCATTTTAGGTGACATGTCTCAAAAACACTGATTGGAAATAGAAAAAACATAGTACAAAAGCAAAAATTTTAAAATAATGATTATAAAAGAAATGAAAACAAAAAATGGTATTGAATATTAGGTTTAATATTTAGGAATTAAAAAAAAAATACAAGGGAAAATTTGCAATAAATCCAATGTCTTTTTTTTCTAGTATATTAAACCACTGTAAGTTTAAGAACAAGTCATAGAATTAGCCCATTAGTCTTCAGTTATGAACTTATAAAGTTTCTAATAAGACATTAGCTTCAACAAGTCATTCTTTGAATACGTGTTCATGATTTCTTTCTCAATAAGAGCTAATTGATGCATTTTACCTGGTGATGGCTATATTATAAAACATACATCATATGCAACAAGCGAAGGACAAGAAAAAATATTAGGATCATACAGAATGCTGCAAAGGGAAATGTTGAGCAGTGGTTGGGCCAGAAAAAAAACTATGGATAATCTACTAGGTACCAGAGCCAAATTTTAATTTCCACGGAAACCTGGCATCTGGTATTTGCCGATCCCTTGGTTTGTGACACCATGGTGCATTATGAAGTGCAAGGAGTAAATTTAGACTGATAATCCATCTCATGGTTTTAATGGACTATTAAATACAGTAGAATTGCATAATGAAAAAGGTGCATAATAAAAAGACAATGTAATAGCACTCTGTTTTAATTTTTAAAAGAACAATAGAGTTTTTCACACTTCAAAATGTTCTTTTATTTGCTGTCCCATATCATATGACAGTCTTTAGCCAATCACAGACTCATATGTATAAACTTTGAACTCTTGCACATTCTTAGTAGGAGTTGGTGCCTCATAAAATTTGCATATAAAAGACTATGCACAATATGACAATAGAAGTGGATAGTCTATTAAAACTGCATGTTCTTTCTGATTCATAAAAAGTTAAGTGTCCTTTTAAACAAAGTATACAATTAAAATAAAGTTAAATTAAAAAGTATAGCTAAGATAGTTTACTATTAAAAAATATATATATAATAATAAAACATTTAAGCACAGTACCTTGAAGAGCAATACATTTCATTAAACACATTCAAAAGCCTTATTCTGCATTATGCGTTACCTGTTGTGAGGCATTCCTTAGCACAATACTGCATACTTACAAGAGACACTGGTACCTCAATATGTGTCAAGTAAACCACTGTGTAAAGCAATTCAGTTCTTTACTTCTCACCAGGCAAACTCAATACAGATTATAGTAAACACTACTTGAACCTTTTATCAGTTTCTTCAGAGTAAAATTTAAAAACATAAACACAAGTATTCTGAACCACATCTTTAACAAATGTAAGAGTATTTATTTCTCTAAACACAAACATACAGCTTGATGGACTTATAAACTAGCTATCTGAGAAGTTATTTTAAGCTAAATGGGTTTTTCCCATTGTGAATTTTCCTCGTGCCTTATCATCTCTGCGAGAGAGATTGGAAAGTGTCCCAAAGAGTGTTCTCAAGACCGGATATACCTTTGGGTCCAGCGCCTCTTATAAGATACAGCAAGTTTTGACGTTTTTTGGTAGAAAACTGTGAGAAGGCAGCGGTCCCATTTAAGGGGAGTATTTTAGCTATACCATCTTATCTTGTTTTTCCCTATAACAGCTTGCATTACATATAACCATATATCAGTTTCATACAAAAAATACTTATACTTTCAATGATTATCCATGGAGGCACACACAGAAGCAGTGAATCCCACCATTAGAACATTTCCTGTTACAGAACAATTATTAAACAGCAGTTTATTTCCCAAAATATGACATAACAGCACAAAGCCTCCTGTCCTTGTTGCATAGCTTATCAATGTGAGAGCGGACATGATACAAAGTAGGTTACAAAGTAGCATATGCTGTCAGCATTTATCATTGCACCTGCAGTTCTTGCCGGTGCAATGCCGCCCCCTGCAGGGGGTGTCAATCAGCCCGATCGTATTCGATCAGGTTGATTTCTGTCTGCAGCCTCAGAGCAGGTGGACAAGTTATGGAGCAGTGGTCTTTAGACCGCTACTTCCTAACTTCTGTGTCAGGCTCGCCGGAAACAAGGGGCATCAAGCTCCATATAGAGCTTGATAAATCGGCCCCATAGACTGAAATTTAAAAATTGGAATAACCTACATTTAGCATCTATTGTAATGAGTTTTTTACCCAACACTTTTGTGCAACATAATACACATTTTTTTATGGGGATTAGAGAATGATAAGCACCACTAGCATTATATATGTAATTGTTTTATTAAAAGGTCTCTATCCTGTTTAGCAGCTTGATATATATCCCATTTTATTTAACTAGGGTCAGTTATGTATTTGCTATATATCTTTCTAACCTGGTTTGAAAGCTGTATTTCACGAGCTAGAAAAATCCATGCCCTATCTGAATAATGAAAGTTTGTTTTGGACTAGACTGTCCCTTTAAAAAACAAAAAAGAGGGTAGAAAATGACCCACCTCCACCATTACTAAACTCTACTCTTGATATATAGCTTTGTGGTAAATATCAGTAGCATTATAACATTTTGAAGATACATTCTAATGAAAAATTTGCATGCTTAGATTTGTTAATTTTTTGTATTTTTGCATTAGACTGTTCCTTTAAAGTTAAATGAAAGTCAAAAGTATCATAATTCAGAAGGGGCATTCAATGTTTACTTGTTTTACAAAATGTACCATGTCCTCTTTTTTTATAGCATACCTAGATATGCTCAGGAGTAGCAATGCACTACTTAGAGCTAGCTGGTGTTTGGCGAATACATACAAATGAGCCTGGTCATTGGCTCACTAGATATGTTCAGCTAGTTGCCAGTAGTGCATTGCTGCTTCAGAACTAACTTTAACTAACTAACTTTAGAGACTTTCCAATTTACTTGTATTACAACATTTATTATGTTCTCTTTTTTTAATAGCATACCTAGGTATGCTGAGGAGTATCAATGCACTATTGAGAGCTAGCTGGTATTTGGATAATAAATACGCATGACTTGCCATTGGCTCACTACATTTGTTCATCTAGATGCCAGTAGTGCTTTTCTGCTCCTGAAATAACTTTAACTATGTATTTAACCTCTTTGGATGAGTTAAACACACAATAATATGCAAGCAAAGGTGCAAACATTAAATTGTCTAACAGAGTGTTTTCTTTTTTGCATGTTTATGTCCCTTTAAGGTCTAAAACCAGCAGAGCAATGTTGTTATTTATCCCTGTTATATACAGTGTATTGCACCATGATACAACTGTTATAATAACTGTAATGTCCATAACAACAAAATGGAATTCATCTTTCAAACTTTTGTTGAAGGAAAAAAAAAAGGAGTTCATAATAAACTGGCACCCAGTTTTCTTTTTCTGAGACAAAAAAAGGATTTACATGAGGTCAGCTGAACTGAGACAAAATAGCATAGATTTATAAGCAGCCATCATGAGATATCCTTAGGCTACTACATAATATGGCATTTGTTTAGCTTGCACTTTTCTTTTTCAGTCTCAAAACAAAAAAAGAATCCTATCTATTCATAAATATATTTGCAAAGCCCGGTGCCTTTTGGAATTAAAACATGATTTTAATGATTAAATACCTAGCTAATGAATATATTAGCTGGGTGTTATTTGTAGGTTAATCTTAACATACTTCTCCGGTCTTATTTTTAAGGATTCAATATCAGAAAGTGAAACAATTCTGCTGTCTGGAGCACTACATGGCAGGAAACAGTGCTGCCATATAGTGATCCAGACATGGGTGAGCACCTGAGCTTACGTCGCTGCTTTTTAACTAAAGATACCAAGAGAACGAAGAAAAATTGATAATAGAATCTGAATCACAAAATATGTTTCTTGGCTTTATATCCCATTAATCTATACATTTTTTCATATTTTTTTTTTCAAAATTAAAATTTCATGGTTCAGATAGAATGTGAAATTGCAAAATAAACGCAATTTACTTCTATAATCAAATTCCCTCTGTTCTTTTGGTAACATACCTAGATAGGCTCAAGAGCAGCAATGCTGTGAGACAGCTGGTGATTGGTGGCTTTTGTAATTAGCTGATCAGATGTGTTCTGCTAGCTCACTGTAGTGCGCTGCTAAGCTTAAAGGGACATTCTACTCCAGAATTTTTATTGTAAAAAGATAGATAATCCCTTTATTACCAACACAGTTATATTAATATACTTTTTATCTCTGTGATAATATTATATCTAAGCCTCTGCAGACTGCCCCCTTATCTCAGTTCTTTTTTCAGACTTGTATTGTATCTAATCAGTGCTGAGCACAATGTTATCTATATGGCACACATGGGCTAGCGCTGTCTAGCTGTGATAAACTGTCAAAATGCACTAAGATAAGAGGCAGTCTTTAAGGGCCTAGAAATTATCATATGAGCCTACCTAGGTTTAGCTTTCAACAAAGAATGCCAAGAGAAAAAAACAAAATTTGATGATAACAGTAAATTGGAAAGAAGTTGTTTAAAATTGCATGCCCTATCTGAATCATGAAAGTTTAATTTGGACTAGACTGTCCTTTTGTAAAGAGTAATCTTAGGTGAGCTCTGGAGTGTGCACGTGCCTTTAGCTATCTGGCAGCAGTGATTGCAAAATGGTTTATAGCAATGTTATGCATCTTATTTCAGTTCTTTTGACAGACTTCCATTTTAGCCAATCAGTGCTGACTCATAAACATTAGTGAGCACAATGTTATCTATATGTCACACATAAACTATTGCTAGGGTGACAATATTGCCGCTTTAAAAAGGGACACATGAAAAATACATACGTAGGGGCTGTTTAAAGAAATGTTTTGTATAAGAACCCTGAACTATGTATTTTTCCCACTGAGATAAGAGGCGGCCTTCAAAGGCTCAGAAATTAGCATATGAGCCTATCTAGGTTAAAGGGACACTGAACCCAAATGTTTTCTTTCATGATTCAGATAGGAGCATGCAATTTTAAGCAACTTTCTAATTTACTTCTATTATCAATTTTTCTTCGTTCTCTTGCTATCTTTATTTGAAAAAGAAGACATCTATGCTAAGGAGCCAGCAAATTGTTGGTTCAGAACCATGGACAGCACTTGTTTATTGGTGCTATTCAATCAGCAAGGACAACCCAGGTTGTTCACCAAAAATGGGCAGGCATCTAAACTTACATTCTTGCTTTTTAAATAAACATACCAAGAGAATGAAGAAAATTTGATAATAGGAGTAAATTAGAAAGTTGCTTAAAATTAAATGCTCTACATTCCAGCTTCAAAAACCGGCCTTAAAAGACAGGTGTTTTTTTATCCAAAATATCTTAACAAGAATGCAAAATTTAGAGAGTGGCTCAAGGAAAGGTGGGCGGATTATTTTCGAAATAATAAAGACTCAGTAGCAAGTCCACTGATTCTATGGGAAACGGCAAAAGCGGTATTGAGGGGGGACATAATTGCATTTATGGCAAATATCAAAAAAAAAACCCGCCGGAAGGAAAGACAAGTAATCGAAACGGTAATTAATGCTTATAATAGGTACATAAACATATCTTCCGATGAGAACTGGAGAAAATACACTAAAGCTAAAGAAGATAGAGACACTTTTTTATTGCTTAATTCAACACAAGCAGATTTAAGATATCAATCTAATTTTTACAAATTCGGCAACAAATCGGGCAAATTATTGGCTAAATTGGTAAAGAATTCGAGATCTTCAAAAACAGTGGAAGCCATACAAGTCAATAAAACCTTGCTTACCTCACCAGAGGAAATATCTAAATCCTTTTTTCTATATTACAAAGCAATCTATACAGCGAATCCAGTAAATACAACTGCAAGGGAGAGTTTCTGGAAAGATATCGCACTCACGAAAATATCCCCTGAATTCAACCAGGCGTTGAATGCTCCAATAACAGAATTGGAAGTAAGTCAAGCAATTCAAGCTTTGAAAAGAGAGAAAGCGCCGGGCCCTGATTCGTTGCCAAACGAATTTTATAAAATTCTAGATGAAGCAATTATTCCACATCTGACTATTCTCTTTAATTATCTGTTTCAACAGAACAATCAAATACCCCCCAGTTTCCTAGCATCAAATACCATACTAATACCTAAAGCTGACAAAGATCCACAATGCAGAGAGTCGTACAGACCCATTGCATTGCTAAACACAGATTACAAAATATTCACTTCAGTTATGGCCAAGAGAATGCAGATAGGTTTAGGGGAAGTTATTCATAAGGACCAGGTGGGGTTTCTGGTAAAAAGGAGCTCCTTATCTAAAATTAGGCAACTTCTTTTATCCATTGATTATTTTAAGAACAGTGAAAGGAAGACAACGGAAAATTTATCTGATGCAGCGATCATAGCGATCGATGCCGAGAAGGCGTTCGATCGAGTTAGCCATGATCACATTCTAACTACATTAAAACAATACGGATTTCAAAATAAATTTTTGAATCTAGTAAACAATCTATGCACACAGGCAACATCAAAATTAGTCATGCACGGGCAGGAGTCACAGATTATCTGATTGGAGCAGGGCACAAGGCAGGGGTGCCCGCTCTCCCCCCTTCTTTTTGATCTAGCGATTGAACCCTTGGCTATAAAAATCAGAAATCATATCGAAGGTATCCAGATTAATAAACACGAGCTGAAAGTGTCTCTATATGCGGACGATCTGCTGGTCTATGTCTCTAATACCTCTTGGAATATCCCAATAATCCTTAACATAATTGAACAATTTGGCCAATTTGCAGGGTATAAAATGAACAAACAAAAAACAGAATTACTCTGGTTAAGGAAGACCGACACGTCATATTTAAATAACCCATTTAAAACAGTTCTGAAATCACTTAGATATTTGGGAATATTTGTATCGGCAGATCCCCAGGAGTGGTACTCTCTGAATATCACCCCAATCTTGGCACATGCTATCTCACTTATGAGAGACTGGCAGAATTTACCTCTCTCCCTTTCGGGGCGTGTTGCTCTATATAAAATGGTAATCTTGCCAAAGATAGCATATACTCTCCAAAACCTCCCGTTTTTTATAAAAACGCAAGATATCAGGAAACTCAACATGGCACTTCGGAAATTTATATGGCAGTCAAAGAAGCCCAGAGTGGCTCTGCAAAGGTTATACCTGGCAAGACAATTTGCTGGGCTGGCTCTACCAAATTTATATCTATACAATCTAGTTTTTTTGGGTCGCACTGCGGCAGACTGGGTGGCAGAAGCTGATTACTTTACAGATAACGAGTTAGAGAACAGTTTAATCTTTCCCTTAAAGTCAGTTTCGCTCTTACATACACCGACCCATTTAATACCTAAACAAGTGAAAAACTTCAAAACTATATATGTAATAATTCAGGCCTGGAAGAAGATAGGCATGTTGTTGGGAATAAACACTAATATTCCCAGGTACCAAACTTTTATAGGTAATATAGAATTTCAAGAGGGGTCCCAAGCCCCGCACTTGACAAAGTGGGAGGAGCAGGGGCTCAGTTACGTTGCACAGCTCCACCACGCAGAGTCAGGAATTATCAAATCTTTCCAAGAACTGAAACTGGAATTCAAACTTAGCAATCAAGATTTTTTTGCCTATCTTCAAGCCAGGCACTATACTACTCAGCTGCAAGCCCAATACAATTGGAGGTGGACTTGGGGGAGACTGGAGTCGTGGCCGGCCCTGATCAAGGCTGGTCGCGGCTCCATCTCTCCATGGTATACCCTCCTGAACTCACAGAAAGGCGACAGTAACGTCGAAAAATTAGCCCAAAAATGGACAGATCAATTGTCTATGAATATAGATAAGGAAACACACATTATGAGATCCTTCACACTACTACGCAACACTACGATATCTGCAACGTGGAGAGAGTCTCACATAAAGCTTATATACCAGATTTATTACACGCCAGATAAAGCTTATAGATGGAATAACGCTGACTTCAAGAAATGTCCAAAATGCAACCTACTGGCTGCAGATTTATTGCATATGGTGTGGCTATGCCCGAAAATAGAACAATTCTGGCACAAGTTAGAGTATTGGTTAGTAAAGGTGGTAAAAATAAAGCCTCTTAAACTTCTCTAACATAATTTTCTTGTCCAACAATAAGGAGGATTTTGGAGACGCTAAGATATTAAACCTAGTAGTTCTTGCCACAAGAAATTTGATTTTCAAAAAATGGAAAACTAGATTCATACCCACAGTGAATGAGGTCAAAAATTATCTCAAAAAACAATACAGGGTAGAACAACTCGGCACAGATCTAAATTCAGAGGGCGAAATCGTAGCATTTTTTAGCAAATGGACAAAATTCGTTAAAAGCTTCTCGCCAACCGAAATAGAGTATATGATAAGTCCATTTAAAAATTCGGAAATAGTTCTTTTGGGTATCTGGTAGTGTGGGCTTGCGTGGAGGGGGGAGGGAGGAAATGCTTAAGCAATGCGGGGGTGTTTTTTCTTTTCTCTTTCTCCCTTTTTTTTTTTTTTCCTCTCTCTTTGGTTTCTCCTTTCCTAAAAAACTTAGAAACTTCAACAATTTCTTCAGAAAGGAAAAGGAAGAAAAGTATTATATTTTGTTTAATAAAAGGTGGAAGACGGATAGATTCTTGCTCAAATGGTATTGATGCACTTATTAGATTGAGTAGACATAAATACTGCAAAGATGGCGATGTTTTCTCTCTTTTCGTGTTTTCTGATTGCCTTTGTAAAATATTGTTGAATCATGGAAAATGAATGTTTATTTTGATTTGTTGGAAAATCAAAAGGTGTTGGTGAGACCTCCAAAGTAGTTATAAATATTAGAATATCCAACAAGAAACCCCTTTTTTTTTGTTTACTACTATGAATAATTGTAACATGCTCCGATTCACCTACTATGTATGTACCAAACTGTGTTTTTTTTGTTGAATTTTTTCTTTTTATGTGGGTACTGTTGAAAACCTCAATAAAAATTATATTTAAAAAAAATAATTAAATGCTCTATCTGAATCACGAAAGAAATTTTTTGGGTTCAGTTTCTCTTTAAGCTTTTAACAAAGAATACCAAGAGAACAAAGCAAATTTGATGATAAATAAATTGGGAAGTTAAAGATTACATGCCCTATCTGAATCATGATTTTTTTTTCTAGACTGCCAATTTAAATGATGTTTGAATAGACCTCTATAATCATTGTTTATATATATATATATATATATATATATATATATATATAAGACTTGTACAAAGAGCAATATCTGCAAAACGCGATACATATATATGTATATATATATATATATGTGATTGAATATATATAAATATATATATATATATATATATACACACAACCCCAATTCCGAAAAAGTTGGCACAGTATGGAAAATGCAAAAAAACAGTCATTTGAAAATTCAATTCACCCAATACTATATTGAAAACACATTATTAACACATTATTTGATATTTTACTTTGTGAATTTAATGTATTTTTTGACTGTTTACCACTGTGTAACATCACCGATTCGTTTAATAACACTATGTTTGGGCACTGAAGACACCAGTTGGTTAAGTTTAGCAGGCAGACTTTTCCCCCATTCATCCATTATGTATGTCTTTATCTGTGCAACTGTAAGAGACCTTCATTGCCTTATTTTGCACATTTTCAATTAGGGACAGGTCAGGACTGCAGGCAGACCATGCTAGCACCCACACTTTCTACTTACTCAACCATGCGCTTGCAATCTGGGCAGACTGTGGTTTGGCGTTATCTTGCTGGAAAATGCAGGGACATCCCTTGAAATGATGTCTGGATGGCAGCATATGTTGCTCCAAAATGTATACATATCTTTCTGAATTAATAGTGCCCTCACAGATGTGCAAGTTACCCATGCCATGGGCACTGACACTGCCCCCATACCATTACAGACGCTGGCTTTTGGACCTGACACTGATAACAGCTTGGTTGGTCCAATTTCTTTTTAGCCCGGAAAACACTACGGTTATTTTTTTCCAAAAACTATTTGAAATGTTAACACGTCGGACCACAAAACATTATTCCACTGTGCTACTCTCTATCTCAGTTGAGACCGAGCCCAGAAAAGGCAGCGTCCCTTCTCGACAGTGTTGATGTATAGCCTCTGCTTTGCATAGTAAAACTTGCATCTGTGTTTGCATCTGTGTTTGACTGACAAAAGTTTACCAAAGTATTCCCGAGCCCATGTCAGTATATCCATTTCATACTCATGACAGTTTTTGAGACAGTGACATCTGAGGGATTAGAGTGAGATCACGTACATTCAGAACTCGTTTTTGACCTTGCCATTTACGCACCAAGATTTGATTGGATTCCTTGAATCTTTTAATTATATTGTGCACTGTAGAAGGTGAAATGCCCCAAATCCTACCGATTTGTCTTTGGGGAATGTTGTTCTCAAAGTGTTGGATTATTTGCTGAAGCATCTGTTAGCAGATTGGTGAGTCCTGACCCTTCCTTGCTCTTGAAGGACTAGGCCTTTTTTGGAGGCTCCTTATATACTATGATTACACGATTGCCTCACCTGTTTTACATCTTATTTCAACTTGTCACACCGCTATTAGTCCTAAATTGCCCCTGTCCCAATTTTTTTTTGGGAATTTGTTGAATTTATCTGATTTGAAATTAGTTTATATTTTTAAAAAATTATTAAATTCAAAAAGTAGAACATCAAATAATGTGTTAATAATGTGTTTTCAATATAGTAGAGGGTGAATTGAATTTTCAAATGACTCTTTTTTTTTGTTTTTTTTTTTGCATTTTCCATACTGTCCCAACTTTTTTGGAAATTGGGGTGTGTATATACAGTATATATATTTTTAATATATACACACACACAATACATATATAGTATATTTATACATATATATATATATATATATATATATATATATATATATATATATATATATATATATATATATATATATATATATATATACACACAAACACCAAAACCACACACACTCACACACCACAAACTATATGGCCAAAATTATGTGTACACTAGCCACCACTCCTTTGGAAAGGCTTTCCACAAGATTTTAAAGTGTACCTGTGAACATTTGTGTCAGTTCAGTCAAAAGAAAAATTTGTAAGTAAATAAGGTCAGGCACTCTTTTTAGACAAGAAGGTCTGGCTAATAATAAATGTTCCAATTCATCCCAAAGGTGTTCAATGAGACTGAGGTTAGGGTTTCTCCACACCAAACTCATTAGAGCATGTCTTCATGGACCTCACATTGTGCACAGGGGCACAGTCATGGTAGAACAGGAAAGGGCCTTCTATAAACTGTTGCCACAAAGATGGATGCACCAAGTTGTCTAAAATGTCTCTATATCTTGTAGCCATGGTCCTGATGGACCGTCCATGTGCTAATCACTCTTTAGTGAGTGATGCAACAGATGATAGGCCATTTTTTCACCCTAGGCTCTTTCAGCACTTGCCTAGCCAGCTCTGTGAGTTTGAGTGCTCTACCACTTTGTGGCTGGGCAACTTTTATTCATAGATGCTTTCACTTAACAATAATAGCATGTAAAGTTGACCAGGGCTGATCTAGTATGGCATAAATTTCACAAGCTGACTTGTGGCAAAAGTGGCATCCTACAACAGTGCCACGTTTAAAGTCCCTGAGCTCTTAATTCTTCCATTGCACTGCCAATGTTTGTCTATCAAGATTTCAAGGATTCATAGATTTTATGCACCTATTATTAATGGATTTGGCTGAAACATCTAAACTCAATGTTTAGTAGGGGTGCCCACATGCATTTGTGCATCTCTATCTATCTATGTATCTATCTATCTATCTATCTATCTATCTATCTATCTATCTATCTATCTATCTGTCTGTCTGTCTGTCTGTCTGTCTTCCTCTGTACAAAATACCTTTGTAAAAAGTTTAAACATCTTCATGGGTAAAACCTTTATGAATTATGCTCATTATGTACTATAAAGTAGAAGTGACCTAGGAAAGTCCAACACAAATGGCAACAATATTTACAAAGTTTGTATCAATGTTATACATTGTTTTTAAATTGCATGATCTATATAAATTAAAGCAGTTTAATATTGCCTTTACTGTCCATTTAAGAAAGTCATCAAAAATCTTCTATGAAAGCTTTTAGTAACATGAATATGAATAAAACTATTTGCTTTCCTTAATGGGTCAAATAGTTCTCAAACAAATAATTGTGTATGTTAGCTTCTAAATGTATTGCTATTCTAAAAGAAAAGTCTAATGCCATTGAAATGAAACATTTTCTGTGCTTCTCTTTTTTTGTGAAAAAGGTAAATTTGTTGTTTAGTAGAATGAAGAAGACACATTATTTTCTCCAAGAAAATAAAACATCTATGACCTCCAAACACCACTAGCAACAATACACCATGAGAAACAAAGCTGTCATCTCTGCTTATGTTGAAGATGACCATACTGCATTATAGAAACAACTTTGTTCTGTCCACCTAAGAAGTTATTGTAAGCACATTTTTTTTTCAAATGTCTAAAACAATAAAGTTAACTTCTAAAGCACGAAAAAAATGTTTTAACGCCTTTTTACCTTAAAATGTTTATCGTCATTGTCCTTTATGATGTTCTTTATGGAACTGATGAATTAAATTGGTAATGATCATTTTCATTTATAAATGTTCCAGAAGTACAAAATAGTGAAGCACATGTAATCACTGGAAGACCAGTTTAGCAGATGTTGTGAGGGTCAGATGCAGATGTGGCAACAATGTTGAAAGCAAAACTTTAAATACTAAGAAGAAAGTGACAAATGCGGTGACAAAAATTTTTTGGGAAAATTAAAAAATCAACATGGCTATACATAAGGTAATCCTTGTTTATATGTTCAGTGCGCTGCAAATGAGCAAAAGATACTTTAAATTGGTTTGCTGGTGGGCCGGTAGGCCGCCGGCATTGCAGGACTACATCCTGGGCAGAGGGAGCCTTTCAGTCAGGACACAGAGCGAGCCTCGTGCGCAGCATAGAGCTTATAATCAAGGCTGCTACGCTCTTTGAATCCTGAAGGTAACAGGCAGGGGGTGGCTGGACCAGGGAGGGTGGTATTGGCTGGGCCGGGGGGCAGATGCTGTGGCTGGGCCAGACTTCGTAAATTCCCATGGTCAGTCTGATTTCCAAGTCCTGTCCTGGTCAGCACAAGGATTTTGAAAGAATAATAAGTGGAAATAAAAAGGAGGATCTTTTAAGGCAATAGATGCAGTCATATTGAATTATTAGACACATCTGCAAAGTATATCACACAAGTATCACTTAATGGGAACACAGACCCAGAAAAACCCTTCCTTTATGTCATCTATATCTATTTAGTACAGGAAGATTATTTCTTTAAATTACCTGAGTCTGTTTTGTGAGAAAAATACAGTAACTCAAAATTAAAAATAGAAAACTTATAACAAATGTATTTGTTGATTATAAATCACATCAGTGACTTGGATCACATATGCAAGGCCTATTTTATTGTATCTAGAATGTGTGTAGTGAGAGTCCATACAGTTACTGTGCACATAGTAGATCTGGCAAAAACTATTTTGCATTCCTCTCTCAACTGGCTTGACCTATATGCAGCCTACCTTAATTATATGTATATATGCAGCCTACCTTAATTATATGTATACAATAACACTTAATTTTCTTAATAAAAAGATCATTTCTTAGTACACATAAGTAAAAAGTAAATATCCTTCCATGTTGGAAAGATCATTAAGGGCTATAGAGCTACTTGATCATATAGAAGATAGAAGAGTTTTCTGCCTTAATATTTTGTCACTTTCCTGCCGCTAGATGAGAATGTGCCGGTTAAACAAGGGTAATGTAGATAGGGTGTTTTTTGTGCTATTACTAGGTAATGCATAGCTTTATTCAAATGTCTGATCTCTATTTAGTGCAATGTTAGGCCTAGATTAGAAGTGTAGTGAAAAAATATTAGCTCTGATGTGCACTTACATAGCTCAAGAGCAATTAATAGCACTTTTATTTTTGCAATCATATTAGTTGAGACTAATATTTTCATGAAAGTCTAGGGTGCACTAACATCTTGATGTCAGATACATACAGTATGTATACAAACACACATATATACACATTTAATACGTATAAGTGAAATACTTAATTTTATTATAATTTTCATGTGTTTTGTTATGCATATTGTCAAGCGCTAACACTTTGCATCAGGTTTCTATAAGCAAAAACGTTTCCAGTGCTAGTTTGTTTTGTGATCAACTGCAACACTTAACTCACCATTTGTAATATGAGCATTCATAGCGCTTCCTGTGCTTGTCATTATATTAAATGCTAAAATAATGTTGGTCTCTTTAAGATTATCTGGTAAGCTTTTTTTACCATCCACTTGTAATACCAGATTGTGTGTTACTCTTAGCACACATCGAGCACAAGATCACAGGTGATGTCAGTCATGATATGTTTTTGCCACTAAAGATATTCTGTATGTCAATCTGTGTTTGTAATAGAAATTTAGAGAAGATCAAAAAGTAACATGTATTGAAGGGTTTGCATTGGACAGAATAACTAAGGTGAAAAAAGTTTATAATTGAAAAATGTGTAAAATCTTATCTTAGAATATGTTTCTAATATATTGTGCTTAAAGGGACACTGAACCCAATTTTTTTTCTTTTGTGATTCAGATAGAGCATGTAATTTTAAGCAACTTTCTAATTTACTCCTATTGTCAATTTTTCTTCATTCTCTTGCTATCTTTATTTGAAAAAGAAGGCATCTAAGCTTTTTTTTTGCTTCAGAACTCCGGACAGCACTTTTTTTATTTGTGGATGAATTTATCCACCAATCAGCAAGGACAACCCAGGTTGTTCATACAAAAATGAGCCGGTATCTAAACTTACATTCTTGCATTTCAACAAAAGATACCAAGAAAATGAATAAAAGTTGATAATATGAGTAAATTAGAAAGTTGCTTAAAATTTCATGCTCTATCTGAATCACAAAAGAAAAAAAATTGGGTTCAGTGTCCCTTTAAGCAGCATTTCTGCCAGCTATTAGTATTGCTGGGTCATAAAGTTTGGCTGCACAGTGAACTAAATAATATAACATACAAAATGGATGTTTTGGCATACTATTACTTGGAATACAATCAACATATTCATAATACACCGATTATTAAATAAGTACATTTTGGTGATGTGCACTAAAAAAATAAGAGCTATGAAAAACAGTATTGCATAATAATGTTCAGTCTCAACAGCAAAATATAGAAAGCTATTTGTATTTGTAAAACACATACAGATGCTCTGCTGTGAATAATTAATTCAAAGTAAAGGTGAGAGTAATATATCAACATAGTTTTCAATTAAAACAAACTATGTCATGTGCAAACCTCAGCAACACTTTTTTTTTCCTCAGCCCTTTCAACAAAAAAAGCTTTAGTTGTGTTGCTCTTTTTGTCACTTTGTTCACTCCAATTTTTTTCCTGGTCTGTTGAGAAATAAACAGAACAGACAATTTTATCAGCAATTAGCAATTACCACTTACCACACTAATAAACAGACGCTACGTGAAAACCAAACTGCACTTTGATTCTAATTTTCTAAACTCCTTCTGTCAGACTGTGCAATAATCTTTCTACTTTGTTTTTTTTTTCTATACAGTCTTCATGACAGTCCTACAAATGGACAATGCTTTGTATAGCTTTTTCCTTTCTATTAATACCGAATAATATATACGCATACATATATAAAATCATGAATTCCCAAAACGCTAACGAAGGAAAAAAAAAAAAATCATTAGCTTTCTGAAGCAACTGATGTTTTCCCAGGACCTGGATTCATCTCATAAGCAAATTAAAAAAGCTAATTAAGCCTCGGGATACGCTGTGTGAAAAGACAAATATACCAATAATGATTACCAACCATTAATCTTATGCAAGTAACTTTATACCTAGAAAATATGCATGCTGGCATTAAGACATTTGGAGATGTGTTCCTTTCACATGGCTCTCCAGCATGCACGTATATCTGCTGTATAGTACATGATACTACTCTTTACATAATACATGAAACTGGAGATTTCAAACAGATAGGAAACTAAAACCAACGATTAACTTTCCTTGCCTTTAAGGAGAAAAGAACTTGTCATTGTCTGACATACGTATTGCACATAGGCAGCACATTTGCTATGCAGTGAATATACATTATCACTAAATTTATCAGGTGAAAGGACAAACTAATAAAAAAAAATGAATCTGTCCTTTTGATCTTAGAATGCGAGTCACAGACACCTATCCTCAACACTACTTGTAAATGCAACATGTGGTTCTGAAACTAAGCAACTGTACTGAATGTTAAGTAGTTTTTGTTGACCAGGTTTTTTCTTTTCAATCCAATAACTCTTTGTAGTTCAGTTTGTTCTGCTAATCTTAGTATATTCAGAAAAGAAGGGGAGAAAAAGTGTTTCCCTTTGCAAAGAAATGAGCTAACTTCCTGAGTATGAAACTACATGCTGAGAGATTTTTATTTATTTATTTATTTATTTTAAATAACAAAAGAGAAAACTGTGATATATATATATATATATATATATATATATATATATATATATATATATATATATATATATATATATATATATATATATATATATGTATATAAATCAGTCTCATTGATAGCAAGGATTAACAAAGCCTAAATCTTATGGTGGAACCTATAAAATAATGTCACTGTAAACTTGTTATATAAAAGAGATATGAAGTTGAAATCAGTTACCAAGATTCACTAAACTTAGATATTGACTGCTTCTGAGAAGCAACTCATTGTCAGATTTCTCTTCATACTAAATTTTCCGAGTTCATGTAGCTATTTCACTAAAATAAATGAGGGCAAAACGGGAAGATTTGAAAGCTCAGGATCTACCAGGTTAAACGATTTGAAAACTTCTCCAGGCATTGTAAAATCATCAGAGACTTTCAGGAAATAGACAATAAAACGCCCTTTGGAAGATGTATTAAATTAGTTTCAACTATTGTATAGGGTCAAACTTAGTTCTAATGGAATTGAACCAATCAGTTAATTGTAATATCACTTAAAGGGACATAAAAGCACAAAAATAAAATGCTCTATTGTGTTAGAGCATTTTGTTATTGCAGTTTTTCTTGCATATATCTTTATGTTTTACCACAAAAGGGATTGAACATAAAGTTAAAGGGATATTAAACTGTTAGATACAACTACAGTAGCAGGGTTACTACTCACCATGCTATTGTTTTTCCTCCTGTGCCTACAGCTGTCTTTAAATTCTTTCTCTTATTTTAACCCATTACAGAAGCCAATTGGTAAAGCTCTGCATTTTATACTGGGTGCCACATTCTTGTAGCTTACATATTGTTGCATCATGGGACAGAAGCAGTGCACTTTCACAGATCTGTGAAGTTACTGGGTGTTTTTTGCACAGTTTAAAAGCTACATAGTCAATATAAGTTCCAAGATGTCGGCACCCAGTGTGTCATAACAGGCGCTTGGCTAAAATAGTGATTTCTATTCCTGCTGCAGTTAGGCATACAGTACCTTTAAGGAGGCCTAGAGGATAGATTAGGCCTTAAATGCAGCATTCTTTGTTAGCTCTGTGTTTGCAGCATGTGGTTGCTTGTGTTAACCTCTGCTCTGGAACATTACAACTGGATATTCTTGTCTGACTTTTGCTTTTCCTGTCTATGTTTCTATTTAACCCTTTGTTTGGACTGACTTGGTATATGACTTTAGCATGTTTGTAGACTCTGGGTTTGTTTAATGATCTGTACTGCTGTTTTCTGTGACCTGGACTGTCTGACTCAGATAACCTTTACCCTGGATACCTCTGCTATCAGAAGATCTGCATTAGTAACTTACGCAAGTTAATACTAATCTTGATAGCGAGACTAAAAATATAGAATGCTGTCTTTCTTTGATATTTGAATTTACAAACTTACAGTTACTTCCTATTAATTAATTGTTGTTTGTTTTGTAGGAGTTGATTAAAGAACTTGAGAGAGTTCAGCTACAAAGTTTAGTCTCATTGCTCTCTTACCCTTGGTCTCTGTTAAAACACTATGGTAATGTTCAGTGCATCAGTAAGTGCTTGAGGTGAGCTGAGACTCTCAGTCATTGATTCCAGTTTGTTTGTATTCAGAACAACAGCCCTCCACCCGACACTGAGAAGACCTGTACTCACACAGGAAAGCGGCTTGCTGTTTGTTACACAGTGTGAACATACAGAGCCTCACTAGGTAATATTTATAAGGGTTTTAAATAAGAGAATGACTTTGAAGAGAGGTGCAGCATAGCACAGTGAGTACTTATCATACTACTGTAGCTGTACTCAGCAGTTTAATGTCCCTTTAAAGGCAGCTCCAGAGCAGCAGTGCACTACTGGGATCTAAATGTACTCATGTGATGAGCCGATGACAAGATATATATATATGAAGCCACTAGCTTCGTCCCAGTAATACATTGCTGCACCTGAGTCTACCTAAGTATGATTTTCAACAAAGGATACCAAAAGAACAACATAAATTTGATAATAGAGGTAATTTTATTTTTATATTTGCATGCTCCATCTGAGCCATAAAAGTTAAAACTGTGACTTTCACGTCCCTTTAAGCAGCAATAGTACACACATATTCAAATGTCAAGTATAATAAAGATTGTGTTGTACTTACCTAATCATGATAAAATGAGGCTGTAGCTCATGTGTATGAATTATGTGTTCTGCAAGTGCTTTCTGTGTTTTATTAGAGTTAATAATATTTCAGCTTCACTATGTTACTGTATTTTAACATAGGTGTTGTTTTGTCTTTATTTTATATAGGTGGGGGTGCTGTTCTGTTCATTTCACATTCAACAGTGTTGCCACAAAATTGTTTCAGCTCCATTTTTATTTTTCATATTGTATAACTTCATCATAAAACAAATGTCTTTTACCACAGATGGATTTGTTAACCCCTCACCACTGACATCTCCTCTCTTCTGCCATCCACAATTACCCTCTACACACACCTCACTCATCCAGAACATAACTCTGCAGTCTCTTACTCAGTTGCTTCCAGTTATGCTGTGAACTAACTTCCACCACCCCCAGCCCATCTAAAACAGTGGACTTCAGTTAGTTACTAGTACTGCTCACTTCTGTGGCTCTGCTCACACTATGATTCTATAGCTTTCTCCTCAGTCCTCAGTGTACCATTGCTTCCTGCTTATCAAGTAAGTCAACTAAGTGCACTTTGCACAGCCAAGTCACCCACAGCATTTCCTAAAGCAACCCTATAACTGCCAAACAGCTCAAAATATTAATCTAATGTTTCATTTTCATGTCTTTCAGACTGTGGTAAGATTATCTAACTGATCCGGTAAAATTTCTGCACTTTCTAATAAATCTCATATCACACTCAATTTACCATGCAGTTTTTTGTCAGCCCTATAGCCACAAAATGGAACCTTTCTGAGAGATATATCTCCAAATAAAGACCAATAAAGACAAATGACATGAGACTAGTGCTTTGACTCCTGACACTGTATTGCCTCTGTTAGTCATATGCACACAAGAGACCTCAACTCAGACCCTATACCATTGCAGACTCACTGCATTTTCCACAATTTAGTCCTCTCAAAAAAATGTAAAAAAAAACTAGTTAGAAACCTAACATCTTAATCTGATGGTTAGCACAGCCCACAGTGGACATAACAATAGAGGAAAAAGACAATGATAATGAAAGGTGGAAACATTATAACATCAGCTACCCCTTTTATTACATGTACTAAGGTAATATGTACTGACAGCATCTCTAGCCTACAGTTTGAATTTGACAAATTTTGCCAAATAGACCTTATAAAATGGATGCCCCCAAGACAGCACTTTGACATGCTATTACTTAAAATACCTTAATGGAAATTAATTTTAAACAACAAATAAAGTTTTTAATCAATGTATATAACTGAATTACTAAATAATATTTTTTTTGATGACAGAGTCCCGTTACCTCATGAAAGAAAAAACTGAAAAGGCCAAAACTGATTAATTGATTAAAACTGACCACAATGTACCCTGTATGTCGCTGGTCTTTAAGGGCTTTTTGGCCAAACATTGCACGGGTCTCACCAACAGCGTCAAGATCACACTATTATTTCCTCCCTCTGTCTTGCAGGCCTCCTGAAATAGTAACGCCTCACTACTGGCGGTGAGATTGCGCTATCAAAAAAACAAGCCCCATTGAAAGACCAAAGACGTACAGGGTATGCAGCTGGTCGTTAGGGGGTTAATTGATCATCATCTTAGTTTAAGTAATTGTTTTTCAAAGGCTAAACTACGCCACCACATATTGCAATCTCAAATTAGATCAAATAAATTAAAAAAGTAAACCATTATTCAGCATGTAAACATAGTTTAATATTTTAATACTTTTTTTAACACAGAAATTGAATTCTTCTTGTCATAAATGATCTTCATGGATGATTACACAAAGAAATGTTTATTAGGTGTATTTCAGTAAGAAGCAGCTACCTGTGGAAAAAAGAAATGATTTTTGGAAAATTTTTTTTTTTTTTTAAATGTCACACAATACATGTTTTCTCAGATCTTATGTGTCATATAACCAGCTGAAGACACTGCTGTGCCGCATCTGTTTTAAACCTGCTACTCCTAAAAATAAGCACTTTGTTACACTAACTTGCCTGAGTTTCTAGTGCTCATCTAACAGTATGGCTTCTGGTTTTAACAAGCTTGTGTTTGTATCAGAACCAAGGGCTCTGAAACAGCTGTGACTGATATTTTCATGTTTTGCTATGTTTCAAAACTTTGTAGTGACACAAAAATAGATGTCATTTTGACATTTCTGTATCTAAAACAGATTACAGATATACACTTCTTTTACTAATATACAGAATATATATATATATATATATATATATATATATATATATATATATATATATATATAAATATATATGTTTAGTTAGTTTTTTTTTAGGAGAAATTAGGTGCTTAGCTGTGAAGAAAAGATAGAATTATAAGGAACAAAGGTTTTGAAGAAAGGGTTTGGGTGCAATGCAGCAGTTTATTTAAAGGGTCAGAAAGTTTTTCTTTCATGATTCAGACAGAACATACAATTTTAAACAACTTTTCAAGGTAATTCTCTCTTCAAATTTTCTTTGTTTTCTTGTTATGCTTTGTTGAAAAGCAGGAAAGCAAGCACGTATCTGCAGCACTAGATGGTAGCAGTATTGCAATAATGTTATACATTACCAAGAGCACTAGATGGCAGCACTGTTTCCTATTATGTAGTGCCCCTAACATGTGCACGCTACCTATCTAGATATCTCTTCAACAAAGAATAACATGAATGAAGCAAATTTAATAAATTGGAAACTTTTTAAACGTAATTTCTATTTGAATCGTGAAAGATAAAAAATGGGTTTCTTGCCCCTTTAAGCAGGGCAGCAACTTTCAACCCTAGTGATAAAAAATGAATTTCTTCTGATTATAATGTACTACACTTGTGGTGGTCAAGCTCAAATTGTTGTTTAAATAATGACAAGGGCAGCTATGGATGTGTTTAGAGAGTATGACAACTATCAGGGCTGAAGAAAGTACAAAAAAGGGGGTTCTAGCTGACAATTCATTAGACTCTGTCTAGAGGACACCAGGAGTAGAGCTTATCTTAAACACATCTAACATTCTACATAGTCATTGTCAGATCAGTGCAGGAGCTTTTTTATATCTATACCTCTATGACTAATGCAAAGCACATAAGATAAACACACTTGGGGTGCATCAATGGACTGCAAAAAATAAAAAAGATTTTTTAACAAAATTACAGTTTTAAATACTTTTATACTGTATGCTGATCTTTTTGTAATCCAGTGCTTAATTGCTTATAAATAATATACTGTACATACATAAGAATGACTGTATTGGTGCTTTAAAGGGACATTAAAAGCTTAAGTGCTTGCCCCATGCTCCTTCGAAAAGCAAAAAAATAAATTCTGAAGCCTACATTTTCTAAATGCTACAAATCAATTAGCTGGTTTAGGCAAACAAGAGGTGTTTAATGCCCCTTTAAGGTTGATTTCCATGATCATTTATTCAGAAGGCACACACAAATACACAAAACAATGCTTTAATGTATTAGATTATTTTATTATTATTAAAGTCAGCTGCAGCTGCAATGCACTACTGGGAACTAGTTGTACACATCCGGATTAGCCAATGAAAAGAGTATGTGTGTGTAGCCACCATTCACCAGCTAGCTCCCAGTAGTGCATTGCAACTCCTTAGCCAATATGGTTTTCAACAAAGGATAGCAAGAGAATGAAGCATATTTCATAGTAGAAGAAAATTGAAATGTATTTTAATGCCTTTAATGGTATCACTTGGAAGAGTATGAAGTATAAAGAGGAAATGACATAGGGGAAGTTTAAATAAAAGTAAAACCATGTTTAATAAAAAAAAAAAGAAACTACAATTTTTGATAAAATGATATATATACATAAATATATATATATATATATATATATATATATATATATATATATATATATATATATATATATATATATATATATATATATATATATACATATATATATATATATATAAAAAAAATGATTACCGTAGCATATCTTATAAAACATACCACTACCATAAGCAAATTACTGTGCAAACTGGTTTTAACTTACTCTGACTAATGTGATTGTGCACATGCTCATCTAGGGCAAGATTACATATACGGTGCAGGCTTCAGCGCAAGTGCTGAAACCCACGCCGCCCGTAATTTCCCCTCACACATCGGGGTATTCAATAAATCCTGCCGGCAGTTCATAATGTGCTGTAAATTACCGTAAATACAAATTTCTGGAGTCGTCAGTGACTTACGGCAGTTTAGAAACTGCCGGCGCCTAAGAAAATAAAAAAAAAGTCAAATCTCCTGTAAAAGTCTAACCCGCCTCCCAAAAATAAACCTGACACGTAAAACCCCTATATTCCCCATCAAACCCAGATCGGAACTAATAATAAAAGTATTAACCCTTAAACCAACAACCCCCCACAGCGCAATATGCCTAATTAAACTATTAACCCCTAATCCGCAATTCACCCACATCGTGATCTACCGAATAAAAGTATTAACCCTTCAATCCGCCAACCGCAACATCGCAAACTACCTATTAAAACTATTAACTCCTAATCTGCCATTAACCCACAACACAATAAACCTAATAAAACTATTAACCCCTAATCCGCCATTAACACAATGAAATAATCCTAATAAAACTATTAACCCCTAATCCGCCAAACCCCACAACGCAAATAACTAATCACCCCCCCATTACAAAAATTAAAGTAATACTAAATTACAATTAAAATAAAAAACCTAACATTACTTTAAAATTAAAAAAATAATGTTAAATTAAGCTACAATTACAGAAAATAAAAGTCTAACATTACATAAAATAATAAATACAATTATCAAAAATAAAAAATTATACCTAATCCCTATAAAAATAAAAAAGCCCCCCCAAACCCCCCCCAATCTAATACTAAACTACCAATAGCCCTTAAAATTGCCTTTTGTAGGGCATTGCCCTAAGTTAAACTGCTCTTTCTTTAAAAAAATACAAAGTCCCCCCTCTAACAGTAACCCCCCCCCCACCAAACCCCCCAAAATAAAAAAACTAACACTAAAAAATCCTAAACTACCCACTGCCTCTGAAGGGGCATTTGTATGGGCATTGCCCTTCAAAAGACATTCAGCTTTTCTACTGCCCTTAAAAGGGCATTCAGCTCTTTTTCAAGTGCCCAAAATTCCTAAAATAAAAAATGAAAAAAAATTAAATTAAAAAAAAGCCTAACTCTAACCCCCAGATAGGTACTCACGGTTCCTGAAGTCCACCGGAGAAGGTCCTGTTCCAGGCAGTGAGGTCTTCTTCCAAGCGGCCGACATCTTCTTCCAAGTGGGGACCTCTTCTTTCTTCATCCAGGACCAAGCCGGCGTGGAGCGGAGATGAACGCGGACCAAGACCGGTGACCATGGAACCATGAAGCATGGAGGATCCTCTTCGTATGATCATCGCTGTACACTGACTATTGAATGCAAGGTATGCAATTAAAAATGGCGTTCCTTACATTCCTATTGGCTGATTTTATTCTTCAAATTCAAATAATCCAATAGGATGAGATCTACTGAAATCCTATTGGCTGTTTCATAGTTCTATGTTAGCTTATGGGAGTAAAAATAGCGTCCGACAGTTGAAATATATGTGCCGCTTTTATATGCAGCGCTGTATATGTGATACCAAAATCACATAAAAACCAGTGGCCCCGTATTTTCGGGCGACACCGCATATGTAATCTTGCCCTTAGATTCTAATAATTTGTTTTTGTGTTGAAACCCATGAGATAAAAAAACAAACAAATACATCTCATAAGAGGAGCTGTAGCGTTTACATAACAAAACTGCATGTTTCACCTTACTTCACTCTGTTAGGATTTGACAATTTTGTGATGAGCTGCCACAATGTATGTGTGACTGACTGGTTACAGATCCTGCTGATCTATACAAAGAAGTAGAAATTTGTCATCTTGCATAAGCAGAAATATCACTCTCATGTAGTGATAGATCTGTTATTTCCAAGGATTCATTTGCTTCTATATTAGAATGTCTGAGCTGCTGACAAAACTAATCCAGTTACTTCCTTCAAAATGTGGCCAAAATCAGTGATGCCTTGAAATGCCTGCTTAGCAATGTAATGTTGTGCAAAATTATTAAGCTACACTTCATGTGTCAACACATTTTTGCTGTCTCTTTAATCTATTTTTCATAAAATACTTTGAATGTGAAGAGATAAAATGTGTACTTTAGCCTTAGTCTTAAACAATATTTTATATTCCACAAGAATTAAAAGGATATAGACAGATTAAACAGCTAATTAGCGAAAAAGTCAACAGTAATATTTTACTTTCTAGCTGTACAATATTTATAAGCTTAACTTCTTTAATGCTGAATGATTTCACACCCCTGATCTGAAGCCAATTTTATTCAAACATCAATTTCAGCCCTTTCTTTGTAAAGATACCCACACAAACTATACCTTGTTTTTTTTCCAGCAGACTAAGCACTTTTAGAAACTAACTTTAGTTTGCAGAGATACAGAACATGGCAGAAAACTACAACGCAGAATGCAAACATTTGTTTTTTGTGTGTGTCTATTTCTATAGTGTACGAACACATATTTTATTATTCCAAATTTGGCATCAGTTCCCCTTCCCAAATCATGAAAATGTAGGGTTATATACCTGCACTACTGAATGAAACTTGCTAAAAAAAATAGAGAAAAAAGGTTATTTTTCAGTTTGCACCATTTTACAATTTATGCAGGAAATAAATAAGAATAGATAGCCAGAACAACATTACATACATTTTAACTAACATTCATATTATAAAAAATATATATTTTTATTTTTAACAAATATCAGAGTCTAATGATATCATCAGTCTAATGATGTTTTTACAATTGAATATGTAGTGAAGATATTAATTATATTCTTCTTCCTGAAAATTAAGAATAATTCAAATATATGTTAACAGCATATGAACTGTAGGTAAAATTTTCTCACATTGAACATTTTGAATGAATTATAATACGCTATATATTTTATCTAATACAATAGATCTGTAAACGATGTCAGCGCCACATATTGACATGAATATATTATGAGCAATCTAATGATGTAACTAAACAAGTGAATGTACCTTTAAATATTTGAAATAAATAGAGGTGTGGACAGTTCAACAGGTATGCAGTGACCAGGTGTGCATGCGCACGAAACGCGTCTGTGGGTGCCTCTGTCTACACTACCTGTCTGGTTTTATCTGTGCTGATTGAATCATTATGGTTTTAAAATGAAGCATTAAACTTTTGGGATTTTATTCCCTTGTGTGGATATCAATTGATGTTACAGTGCGCTTTACCTTCTGGCTTCTATTCTTACTTTTCAGATGGCTAAGAATTTAATTTGACAATATATGTCTTCACTTACTGCTATCTACTTAATTAGAATAGAATTTAATTTTTAAAACACCAAATATAAAATGTTCACGCCAAAATTAGAATTAAAGGGACATGAAACACAATTTTTTTAGAGCATTCTATTTTAAACAACTTATCAATTTTCTCCTATTATCTAATTTGCTTAGTTCTCTTGGTATCTTTTGCTGAAAAGGATGCCTAGGTAGTCTCAGAAGCTTAGAGCTAGCTGCTGATTGGCGGCTGCAACATATGTCTATTTTGATTGTTAAGAAGCCAGAAGAGCATTGCTGCTCCTTCAATAAAGGATACAAAGAGAATAATGCAACATTATTAATAGTAGTAAATTGGAAAGTTGTTTAAAAATGTATGCTCTATCTGAATCATAAAAGAAAAAAATGGGGTTTTATGTCCCTTTAAGTTAAATATCACATGACACATAATATACTGTCACGTGGATGTTCCAATTATTTTGATACCTGTGATTAATTAAGTTCATAGAAACAAGGATCTAAGGTTAATATTAAAACCTGCTGCCAGGTGATCATAGTAAGGTCATTTGCTATTAACAGCTATAAGGACAAGAAACATCCAGATAAAACCTATGTTTTCAAATTAGGGGTCTAGTAAGTATCACAGTTCTATAGGAGGTTGAAAGATTTACTTTACAGTTGCCCAAAGCCTACCAAATCAAACCAAAGCTATTTTTTATTGCTACTACAATCCACTGACAGTATGACAGGCACACGTTTAGAGTGTTTGCCACCCCTCTATCTTGAGTATGGTGAAAAGGCTACCCCACCAGCAATGACCATTACTATGGTGATCACTGGCTAATTAGAGGTAGCTAGTTCGCATCCTCCATAGTTAAACTCATTGGTGGCCAATAGGGGAGGTTATCACTGTTTTTAACAGTGATATGGGATCTGATTCTTCTAATTGAAGCCCTCAGAACATACCATCTCTCAAATAAGAAATACCCCTGTTTGTTTTGTGGGAGCTACAGTACGGGCTCCAGATTGGGGCACTCCCATTCTAATCACTGACACTAAGAAAGTTTCTCAGTTCCTGGACACTTCCTTATTCAGTGTGACATGATCATGCAAAACTCAATGATGTCACACCCACTGTAGGCTTCAATTAAATAACCCTTAATGGTGAGGGGGCCTTGTGATCAGCACTTAAGAGGGAGTCCCCAAAACCATCAGATGGAGAGTAGCCCCTTATGAGGACAGTACACTGACACCATACTGCATTCTATAGAAAAGGTGAAAAGGGCACCATACTGTTTTGGATATTTTTAGGGACAGTCAAGTAAAAAATAAACTTTCATGATTCCGATAGGGCATGCTATTTTAAACAACTTTCCAATTTACTTTTATCATCAAATTTGTATTGTTCTTTTGGTATTCTTTGTTGAAAGTTAAACCTAGGTAGGCTCATATGCTAATGTCTAAGCACTTGATATTGCTCTTGTACAAGTATATATATATATATATATATATATATATATATATATATATATATATATATATATATATAATACAATGATTATAGAGGTCTTCTCAATCATCATTTAAATTGGCAGTCTAAAAAATAAATAAAAAAATTAATGATTGAGATAGGGCATGTAATCTTTAACTTCCCAATTTATTTATCATCAAATTTTCTTTGTTCCCTTGGTATTCTTTGTTAAAAGCTTAACCTAGGTAGGCTCATATGCTAATTTCTAAGCCCTTGAAGGCCGCCTCTTATCTCAGTGCATTTTACAGTTTTTCACAGCTAGACAGCGCTGGTTCATTTGTGCAATATAGATGGCATTATGCTCACTCCCATAGAGTTATTTAGGATTCAGCACTGATTAGCTTAAATGCAAGTCTGTCAAAAAAACTGAAATAAGGGGGCAGTCTGCAGAGCTGAGATACAAGGCAATCACATATGTAAAAAAAAATTGATATAACAATGTTGGTTATGCACAACTAGGAAATAAGTAATTAAGGGTTTAATATGAAAGATAGTTGGCTTTGATTTTTTATATTTCAACAGTGATAACAAAATAGCTGATGGGTCTTGCAAGCTCTGAGAGCTACTTTTTCATCATATGTTGCAAATACATTGTATCAGAACTGGAAAGATATTTTAACAAAAGCAAAACAGTGTAACAGAAAAGCTTCAGAGTTTCTTCCCTGTTGTTAAAGGGATAAAACGGTCAAAAAATGAAATGTGCATAGGCGTATTTCAATGTGATATAGAAGTATTTTTGCAATATATTTTCATTAGCAAAAATGTTTCTAGTTAAATTTATATCTGTATTTCCACGGCATACACACATATCCTTTGAAGGCCTGTGCACCAGTATTCAAACACTATGCCTGCTCAGAGAGTCAGTGGTGGGTTGTATGACACAAATGATGTCTTCAGAAGCTATACATTCCACCACCAGCTCTCTGAGGAGGCACGGTGTTTGAATACTGGTGCACACAGCATATGTGTGTATGCCACAGAAAAACAGTACTAGAAGCATTTTTGCTAATGAAAGTATAATGCAAAAATGCTTCTATTTCACATTGAAATGCACCCATGCAATGTCATTTTTGACCTTTCTATCCATTTAAGGACCTTCCACTTCCTACAGATCATTCAATCAAAGTGATACTTGGACAAAAGAATAAAAATAAATACATAAATAGTTGACTCCATTAATAAATATCTTACATAAAAAAGCAGTAATTTTGCGATTAACCATTTAATTGCATTGGTATTCTATCCCATTCATCATTGGTCCATACAAATGCATTTGTTCTGATAAAGTATTTTTGAGAACAAAATGCTGATACTTTACTATGAGGAAAGAATTTATAAGGCAGAGCTTTCCCCCAGCAGAATAATTCCTACTTTTAAAACCAGCTGCTTATTTCTATGTGGTTGATGTGAAGAAAGGGCTTATCTTTTCTATTGCACCTAACAATAGTTTCTCTAGTCACAAGCATTCCTGTTGACAAATACCTCCTAGGCAATAAGAAAAAAATGTTACTTTATCTTGCACTATTCAGTAACTGATAGAGAAACCTTCAACACATAATGACATTTATTTGATTTTCATTTTTGTAATCATAAGTTATCCTTGGAATTCTCAGTAATTACAAATGCCTTGTTACATTTGCCCACTTTATGTGATCACCAAATAGTAATGGAGGTCCAAACAAATACACAGTAAATCTTCCATCTGAAAGGGACATGCAACCGAAAACACTGATTTCATTATACTGAAAGACCATGCAATTTTAAATAATTTTCTAATTTACTTGTATTATCACATTTTCAATGTTCTTTTGGTATCTTTTGTTGAAAAGCTGGGATGTCAGCTCAGGAGCATGCACGTGTCTGGAGCAATATATGCCAGCAGTATTGCAAATATTATCCATTTGCAAGAGCACTAGATGGCAGCACTATTTCCGGCTATGTAGTGCTCCAGGTGCCTACCTAGGTATCTTTTTAACACAGAATATTATGGGAATGAAGCAAATTTTGTAATAGAAGTAAATTGGAATCTTCATACAAAATTGTATGCTCTGCCTGAATCACAAAAGAAAGCTTTTGGTTTTCATATCCCTTTAAATACAAACTACTGTAGAAACAGATAGATGCACACAACTAGGCTTAGAAGCTGGAAATACTTCCTTGCTTAGCCCCTCCTTACTCCTAGGGTACAAACTCTTTCTGCACACTATGCCTTTCACAAAGGTAAATTATCCTGTAGCACATCAGTCTGACCCTGCCAAATGACAGCCCAGCACCAAAATCAAAGAAACCCCAGCCGTATGTTTCGGCCTCTATGGGCCTCATCAGTGAGGTGCAGTTGCATCCCTCTAAGGCATGTGTGCAAGGAGGCCACGTCTGGTTACCCCTTTTTCTCTTAGGGTGAAATACAAAATACTGATAATCAATATTCTATCAGATTTTTAGTAGGCAACCTTTTAAGGTTTCATTAATTTGACTTTTTAAAACAGTGAAATAATACTTTCATGTTTGCCCTCTCTGCAGGTCTCATTTCAAAAAGTCAAAATTCCTTTTTGAAATCAGTGGTTAAAAAGTTAAATACTTAATGCAAATTTAAAGTGACATTAAAACACCTCTTGCTTTTGTGAAAAAAATTGTCCTTGTACCATGCTCCCTAGAGAAGCAAAAAAAGCAAAAAATCTCTAACCTAGATTTTTAAAACTTCAAACTGACTAAAATGGCTATTTTCATTTGCTTTTTGACATTCTAGGGAGAGTGAAACAAGCACAAGTTTTACACAAAAACAAAAAGAATGTCCTTTTAATGTTTTATGAGCCAGATAATGAGTGCTATTTTTAAAACATTACCACAAGAGGATATCCAGACAGGCTCAGGAGCGTGCACATATCTTGAGTACTTTATGACAGCAGTGTTAAATATTCTTGCAAACGTTTCCCCCAAAAGTCCCAAACGCAGCTAACATATAGAGCGCAGCACTTGAAAATGCTACATAGACATGTTCTCATGTAGCTTAGTTTTAACAAAGGATACCAAGAAGAAAAAAAATTTATTATATTTTTTTTGCATGCCCTGTCTAAATCTTGAAAACTTAATTTTGACTTCCATAAAATGTATAGTTAAACATAAAAGGTAAACACATTGGCCTCTATTTATCAAAGTCTGTCGGAACTGATCCGACAGTGCGGATCAGGTCCGACAGACCTCGCTGAATACAGCGAGCAATACGCTCGCCATATTCAGCATTGGGCCGCCAGCATTGGGCCGCCAGCAGGGGGGTGTCAATCAACCCGATCGTACTCGATCGGGTTGATTTCCGGCGATGTCTGTCCGCCTGCTAAGAGCAGGTGGACAGGTTATGGAACAGCGGTCTTTGTGACCACTACTTCATAACTGCTGTTTCTGGCAAGCCTGCAGGCTCGCTAGAAACACAGGGCATCAAGCTCCAATATGCCCCATTCCCTTTAATAGGTCTAATAGTTTATTTGTGAAATGTGTATCTCAGATCTCTCTATAAGCACTCTGTTTATTGCATTGGACAAGGTTCCCAACTAGGGAACCTGTCTGTCTAAGCCTTTAATATCCTGCAATGCCACCCCCTGCTTTTGCCAATCGTGTGAGAACATGGGGGCGCCGATCAGCCAGCTGTGATTTTAATCAGTCTCCTCTGAGGTGGCATAAATATTAAAGGACCACTAAATACAGTAGAACTATATATTTGATAAATACACAATAATAAGACAATGCAATAACACATACATTTGAATATGAAATGAGCAGTAGAATAATTTCTGGCAAATTTCAAAGTGAATCCAACTTTTCCTCCAACTGTATCAAGTGACAGCCATTCACAAAATGCATATACATATATACTGTGCACTTTTGAGCATGCTCCGTAGGAACTGGAGCCTCAGAAAGTGTGCACATTTGGATAATAGAAATATATTGTAAAGTTGTTGTTTTGTTTTTTACTTGCTTAAGGTGCTTTAGGTGCCTTTGCAAATTCTGCTCTCTGTAGTATTTCTAAGACATTTAACATGATAGGAACCTAAACACAAATCATTACAGGTTAGGATACTACAATAAAATATTTCTTATATTCCAATGCATTTTCTTGGACTTATTTCCGCTAAATAACTTCTGAATTGAGATATGTGCTCTTTTACATATTTTAGCAACTTTGCAAAATGACATTATTAATAAATCAGATTATTTAAATTAGTCATCAGCACATGCAACCCAGCCCTGGCACAAATCTTGGAGGAATAAAGTATATGATTGACATATACAAACTAAGTATGCACTTGTCTGACAGGCAAAAAGCAGCACTGTACTTATCCTACTGTCAGTAAGGGTGCCAGGAAAGAGGTTCTTTGCTACTCAAAATTATGCCCAAAACTCAAAAAGTAAAACCCTTCTTTACTAACATAATACATACAAAAACAAGTGATACACAATTTCAGTGACTCATAAAGTAAACACTGCAATTTAAAATGCAGATGGGAAATTAAAATATAAATTAATTGTATATTGTTTAGTGTTCCCTCTAAGGCCAGTTTTGTGTGCGGCCCAGCAGTAAAACAGTTAATTAGGTAACCACACCCTGCATTAGCAAACACTGCACAATACAGACTTCAAGGTATGATTCTCTTATTGTTTCAAAGCTGGGTCACACGCAAAACTCTCCTTAGAGGGAACACTGTACTATAAGTAGGGGGTCAATTATGGCAAAATACCAAAGCCTCTTAATTTAAAATATTTCACGTAATTCTAGCTTAAATATACATTTTAATAACATCACACAATATCAATATACAAAAAAATGTGTCCAAACAATATGAGTGAAATCACTAGAGTTTTAATTTATAATATCCTTCTTAATTGTGTTCCTGTACTGGTTCTTTTAATGCCAAAATCCCTGAGGTAATAATCTGCACTCCCCCTGGAAGCTCTTCTTCCTCTTAAATATAATTTAAATACAGCATTGTATAATCAACAAATGCATTAAATAAGACCAGGTTTGCTCAGTTTGATAATGGAGGTAATTAGAAAGTATTTTTTTTTTTTTAATTTTATCATGAAATTTTTATTTTGGTTTCCATGTGAAACAGGTGTTGTGAAGTATATTACTGATACACAAAGGGACATTATAGTGAACTAGTATATGATTTCAGGAAGGTTTCTAATGTAGATGCCTTTTTTAATATGATCCATGTGTACTTTTTTATATTTTAAATCCAATACTGGCATCTTTTATACATGCTTCCCAGAGTCACTTATTGGAGTACAGACACCTTCTGCCCGTTGTGTCTGTACAAATCAGGGACTGTATATAATCCAAAACAGCACAAGGATAATGTAAAAAGGTGTTGAACTTGCTTTTACATAAAATGATTTTAAATGTACCTGCATTCAAAATTTGCTTTGAACATTTGCATCCTTTATAGCAAAATGTCTCTCCTAATCAGCTGCTTCTTATGTCAAGCTACAGATTAAAGGAATAGTAAATAGTTGACACTTGTTTATACATTTTATTTATATAAGAAAACATATGTTTTAACCTACAATGGGCAATAACAATCAATTTCTCACTGTCAACAACAACCATTTTGATACTGATCAATAACACTTTTTTCTACTATGGATAAACATAACTAAATTTCCCCAAGACACATGTCAGAGAGCATCAAGCCTACCCTGAAGTTCTTTATTCAGTGCACAATAAACCAGGGAAAGTGGTTACCACTGCCTGTTGTGACGGTAAACACTCTGAATGGGCTCTAAAGAAGATTGCACACTGATAAATCTAACAATGATAAAAATGAAGTCTGTGAGACTGTAAACATGTTTTAATACACAAAGATGGAAGCAATTCCTTGTCCTGCAAACATAATATTGCTTTACTTAGTTCAAACACTGGCAATATTTGTTTTATGGTCTTTAAGGTTCTCACAAAACTATAAAATGTTGCATAAAAACAAGAAAAACTATATATTGACGGACACTTTAACATGTCACCATTCTGCTACTGTAATTAGATATTGTGCTTAATATATACACAAACATATACAATACTGTACTATTATCACTTGGGATCTGTCCTAGGGGAAAGATGATAAGGGTATAGACCAATGAGTCAAACACTATACATGTACAAATCTCCAAATTCAGAAATCCAAAATCCAGAGTGATTCTCAAATCGAGATATTACCACTACATTTATATATATTAAAAAAAAAAAATGATTACAAAAATGCCATCTTTACCCACCAGTAAGTCACAATCTTCTTTTCCTGTTTTTTTTTGTTTGGTTTTTGTGTTCTATATTTATTTAAAAAGCCATTACCATTCTGATTACAGTACCGTACTAGCTTTCTAATGGTACTATGTATACAAAACTACCTTTAGGTTGCATGTATAGGCTGTATTATGACATGGCAATATTGTCTATTGGCTGTCCCATTTTACAGATGCAAATATATAAATATTCCAAAATCCAAACCTTTTCTGGTGCAAACAGAATGTTATTTCATTTGTTTTGTTTTATAAGGGGTCCCTCTATATTGGTTGCTTTGTGGTTAATCCATCTTTACAAACAGGTACAACTCCATCAAGTTTCCAATGAATGTATTTTTGTGTACCAAGCAGTTACACTGCTATGCCATGTTCATATTATTATGTTAATGACTTTGTAAATGATCAAAATATTTCATTCATATTAAAATGTTACATTTTTGTATATATGTACATATATAACCAAAGAAAAAAGAAAATAGTGTGTGAAAACAAATTATCTAACACCTCAAAATATGACCCGGGCTGTACCAAAGTATAGGCATTTTTACACCAGACACTCTGCTTAAAAACAGATTATACTATTGATAATTCCAGACTTATATTTTGGGCTCACAAGTACAAACTGCATGCACCATTAACAAAGCAGTGCATCATTTTATTTTTATGGGCTCTTTAAGTGCATTTCACACGCACCATGAACATTTTTAGACTGCTGCTTTCAATGTCCAGATCTCTTCACACACTTTGAAGCCACCCTGGTGCAAAATTATAGGTACCTTTCTTTCAAACAAACATATGCATTCATTAATTTAATTAGAGGGATTCTATCTCCGTCCAATCACTGGGGACTTTGACCTTTCAATACTCAAACACCAGTTATGTAGGCAGACCCTCATTCACTGTCAGCGCTAATCTGCATGTAGATGCTCCAAACAAAGTTCTTAAACAGGGTGGCTTACTTACAGTATCAGGCAGAGAAACCTTATCAAAGAGTTTGTCTCATATGAAAGAGTAAACAAATTGAGAGTGATAATGTAACCAGACATCAGTGTACAGCTTTAAAAGAGTTATTGAATCAGGAACATTTGGTGCTTAAAGGGACATTATACACTCATTTTTTCTTTGCATAAATGTTTTGTAGATGATCTATTTATATAGCCCATAAAGTTTTATTTTAAAATAAATGTATAGTTTTGTTTATTTTTAAATAACATTGCTCTGATTTTCAGACTCCTAACCAAGCCCCAAAGTTTTATGTGAATACCGTCAGCTACCTTCTCCAGCTTGCTGCTGTTTGTGTAAAGGGTCTTTTCATATGCAAAAGAAGGGGGAGGGGGGGGAGTGTCTTATTTGCCACTCGCAGTGGGCTTTCCAGCTACCTTTTCAACAGAGCCAAACTGACAGCTTCTAAGTAAGTTTTTAAACAGTTTAATACTGGATTTTTATATCAGTATCTGTGCATCTTATTCTTTATAGTAGTGTCTATTACATGCAGTTATATGAGAATGAGTGTATACTGTCCCTTTAAGCCTTCAGATAAAGTTGGAAACATTGTGGCAATGGACTAGGAGATGTACATAAATGAGGATAACAGACAGCTAAGTGTAAGTGAAAAGTATGAACACATAACTATGAGAGAGTATGATTGGTCTTGTGATGAATTATAATATTATATTATAGTATTAATAGTATAATCTGTTTTTAAGCAGTGTCTCTGTGTTTATGAATTTTTAAATGTGAAAGTGTGCCTTTACTTTGGTGCAGCCTGGGTCATACTTTAGATATTTTTTCACACACTATATTCTTTTTGGTTACATATACAATATAGCCTTTTGCAGGCAAATACCTTGTGATATACATATACCTTTTAACCCTTTTTTTATACTTATATGACTTATTTTATTAGATAATGTTTATATGAGTGTAACTTAATTTTCAAATGTATTTATGCTGTGTTTTATGTACTTTTTTTTAAAGCACTCATAAGGGTTTCAGTCGCACTACCCCGATAAGCGTAAAATGTGATAGCCCTCCCACGATCGTGTTTACTTTCAGCTTGTAATATGCACGCTATTTCCAATGATACCGCTCGCGCACAACAGTTAGCATGCCCACTTGTAATCTAGCCTATATTATACATATTAATACATTTGTAGTTTTTCTGTACATATTAATATACAGTATACAAATTTCACATATTAATAGATTTGTAGATTTTTTTGGTCATTCAGTTTTTGAAATATTATGACTAACCCCCCCCCCCCCCACCACCACCAAATTAGCATTTGTTGCGTTAATATTCATCCCAAAGCTGATAAAAGGCTTGCTGCTATGAAAACCAGCTTATACCGTTTAAATCATTTGTCAAAAAAATATTTTTCCAATCATATAGACATTTCTAATAGGACAAAGATGTGTGCAAATAATGTGTATGTAGCATTTCAAGTTATCCATTGAAATAATCTTAACCAGAGACAACTCCAAAAAAAATTAAATAGAAGGTCTTTATTAAAGGGATAGTAAACCCCCAAATTTTCTTTCATGATTTGGATAGAACATACAATTTTAAACAACTTTCCAATTTACTTATATTATCAAATTAGTTTCATTCTCTTGTTATCCATTGCTTAATGAACAGCATTGCACTACTGGCAGCCAACTGAACACATCTAGTTAGCCAATAACAAGAAACAAATGTGTGCCGGCACCAATCAGCAGCAGCTCCCACTGTTGTATGATATGTGCGTATTCATTTTTAACAAGGGATACAAGAGAACAAAGCACATTTGAAAATAGAAGTGAATTTAAAAGTGTCTTAAAATGTCATGTTCTATCTGAATCATGCAAGTTTAATTTTGACTTTCCTATCCCTTTAAGGAAATATAATATTTTTACTGCACATTAAAGCCATTTGGTGTTGTGTCATTTTATTTAACATTTTACATATTATTGTATTATATATAAGAGTTCAGATGAGAAAATTATTTTCAATTTGACCTGCTTTGGGGTACTTGAGAATTGTAGTGAAGAATGACTATTGCAAGGAACTACAAACACACTTTTCCCAAATTATGGGGTTGATTACAATCCTGTAGAAGCCTATATTTAATCATTTTTATACAATATTCTATCATAGTATATGGGATATTTTACAGATGAATCATTAGATAACCTTTTTTAATGTTGTGATCAACCTCAGTTTTCAAGAGCATATACACACTTGACATCCGTAGAAAGTTAGGGAAAATGTTCACAGCACATCTGTGTGTAGAAGCAAAAGGAGATGGGCAAGGGTTAACTAAAAAAAATTGAATCAATGTGATAAACAATGAGTTTCTACGAAGACAACCAGAAGTTAAATAAAAATAATACATTTTAAACTGTGAGGCAAGTTTTGAGCATTATGGCACATCATAATGCATAATTAATTCAGAAAATTATAGAAAATGTATTATTATTTTCTCCATTACACCTTCTAAAAAATAGGTATCATACTGGCCTTAGTTGGTAAGAATGACATCAAGAAAAGCTATCGCCTTGTATGTACATAAAACATTAGTCTGTGCTGATTGTGAATGTACAGCACTAATTTCTGCCATTTTGTTTGTAAACGCTTTATGTATAAAATCTTTTTTCTCAGCTGAATATGACAAGGCTCACTGGAAAATTATTTGCACATTTGAGCATATAACTAACTCATTACTTAGCTTTGAAACATTTGTTAATGAACATGATTAATTAGTGTGTTGCAAATTGTGAAGAATAGCTGAGGGGTAAATTCTGAAAAAAAATAATACTTCAATATTATCCCATCTTAGAGTAATTATACAACACTGAGTATCTTTTGATGTCATACCCCACCCAAGCTCACCATCAATCCATTTTCTCAAATGATTTTGCATTGTATTATTAAATATTATATATTTTCCACAGGATATTTCCTTTTTCCTAATACATTGACATAATTGCTTAGCAACATCCATTGTTGTGCCAGCAGTACTGCCATATGCATCCTATACTGGGTGCCCTGATTTTTACAGTGTTGCATATATTTGTCTTTATAACTGATGCCAATGATACTAAAGTTAAAAGTGAACTTGGTAGATACTTGAATAACACCTGCATATCACATTGGTTTAGCAAGTACACACACTACTAACTGTTGAAAATCTTTAATTATTTACAACTGCTCAGAAAATGTACAGCTTACACCAAAACACCCCATCTAAAACCCAGTAAATATGAAATATGCAATGGTGAGTGAATAAACCAGAGCTTTAACAACAGAAATAGGTATAGAATGAAAGAAAATGTCACAGGTTTATGAATCAAATGTTAACCATAAATTCAGTTTAAGCCACTAAAATTCAGTTTTATTATTTTTTATTTTCTCTGTTTTTTTAAATATAAAGGAAATAGCTGATAAAGAAGACTTTTGAATCACGTTGCATTGCATTATGGTTTGATTTTTAGTTAGATTGACATTATGTCATACAGCACTTCCTTCAAGCGCAGAAGGAACCAGAAATATTTCAGAGAGACCAATCTGACCTGTGAACTTAAACATCAGCAGCTATGATGGCCTGGGGATAGGACATTCCTGTAAGAAAAAGACAAAAAAAAAAAAAAAGAAGAAGAAGAAATAGCACTTGCTTATTTAGATTAGAGTTAATGTATTTTTGGTGAATAATAAAAAAAATCTAGTTATTGTTGCAGTCATTTGACTTTTAAGATACTCAAAATATACCAAAATAGCTGTAATTGTTGCTTGAGTATATTCAATTTTAAAATAGCACTTGAAATGCAAAATGTATTATTCCCTTAAGGACCATCAGTGTATACTGTACATTTCTGGTCTTTCTATGGTCTTCCGCACTATTTACCAGAAAAGTACCCTTAAAGGGACAGTATACACTCATTTTTTATATAACTGCATGTAATAGACACTACTATAAAGAAGAAGATGCACCGATATTGATATAAAAATCCAGTATAAAATGGTTTAAAAACATACTTAGAAGCTTTCAGTTTAGTTCTGTTGAAAAGGCAATTGGAAAGCCCACTGCAAGTGGGAAATAAGACACTCCCCCCCCCTTCCCCCTTCTTTTGCATATGAAAAGACCCTTTACACAAACAGGAGCAAGCTGGAGAAGGTAGCTGACGGTATTCACATAAAACTTTGGGGCTTGGTTAGGAGTCTGAAAATCAGAGCAATGTTCTTTAAAAATAAGCAAAATTATAATTTTTTAAAAAAAAAAAAACTTTATGGGCTTTATAAATAGATCATCTACAAAACATTTATGCAAAGAAAAAATGAGTGTATAATGGCCCTTTAATAATTAAAAAAAAAAAAAACCACACACACACACACTTTTAAGCATCTCTAGCCATCCAAAAAAACAGTGAAATTCATTCAAGAGAACTTAAATTTCAAGCATCTAAAAGACAGGGTCCAACATTGTCCTGGTATAATTTATATTTTATAGAGAGAGTAATATAAATAATACAATATATCTATTCTTCTACATTTTGGTCTCAACAATGTTAAAGTCTGAAATGTCAACACAGATGTGTCACAACAGAGATGCAGGTACAGCAAACTGCTTCACTTCCCTCATTGTGTAAAAATTGTTGTGTGTTTTGCCAAGGCCTGGATAAGGACTAAAGTTAAGGTCAATGCTATAGCTGTAGGTAGGTTTTGAGCTTGAATTGATTGTGAGGCACTGCCCTGCAGCCTTCACTAATATCCAAGGGGTAACAAGACTTGCAGCTGTGATGATTTGACCTAGATTCCCAAAAGCCAAATAGATTTGAAAAGCTATATTTTGTGACTGTAATATAGATAATCAATATAAGGCTATAGTGTTTACGCATTATAAAACAACTATATGTCACAATTCTAATTATTTCTCAAAACACATTAACTGTCTTGCTAGGAGACATCTGCTCTAGCTGCAGTCAATGTATTGCCCACACTCAGAAGAGGACTGTTTCTGTAAACACCATGTGACAGTAGAACTTATGATCTGTAATATCTGCTTATTTTTATCTATTTGCAGGTAGTGGCTACACTGATACTTTTAAATGCTTATTTAGCAAGAAAACAGTGCAAGTTGTTTGCTGCTTCTTTTGATGTTTTATTTAACATTTGTTTTTATGAAAGGACCACTATTTCATATCCCTTTAAGATATTTTATCAGAAAATGTACCAGCAGTTTTGTCAAAGATTATACTTGATCCATGTTTTTCATATAAATGAGCAAATATTATAAAATCTAAATTTAAATTACTATAATTTATGTATCTTGAATCAGTTCCCTAAGTGACTCCCAACAGAGTACCCAAATTAACTCGGAAACAAAAAGCTACATACTATTCTTAGTTAACAAGCAGTAAAGAGAATGAAGGCACCAAGATATTGAAATTAAGGCAAGTGTGGTTTTATTTTATTTTGTATTTTCTCTCTCCCTAGTAACAATCACCAGCAATATTTACCAAGCAGTAAGTTACAAGAGAAAGAAAAACATGCAGATGCAGCATATACTGAAAAAGTAGATTTTCAGATGAGATATCTGCATCAGAATATATTGAGACTGTTATAGTAAAATCTACCGGAAGCACTTGAAAATGAGTAGCTATAATCATTTGATCGTTTGTAATGATAAAGACACACTTTGCTGGCATAGAGCTGTTACAATGTTCCTATGTAAATATAAGCAGCCTTTCTGCCTCCAGTTCTTTGGTCTGTTGGGAAAGACACGGAAGTGATGAAACATGTTCAAGGTGTAAAGCTATTAAGCCATTCATTGGTTTATTTAGCAGAAAATGAGGGAAGACAGATATCATAAGATTTAGGAGAATTAATTACCAGCTTCAAGAACTGTCTGGAGAATTATGTGTCTTGATGAAATATCAAAGAAGGAAAAGCTGTCTTCAGTTTGGGTTGCTCAAATGAAGAAATCTTCATGGATCAAACTGAGTAACACAAGTCTGGACCAGATTTGTGTCATGCTTAAAAAAAGAGGCTTCTGAACATTTTAAGCTTCTATGATGGCTGATAAAGCAGACTGTATATGAAATATCTGTGTACAGGGTTGAGAACTTTCATGAATGTGTCATGTAACAAATTTAAAAACATGATATAACAAGGTTACTAATGATCTTCTCTCTGCTAAAATTATTGGCCACTACTCTATACTCATCTTACTTGATCTCTCAGCTACCTTCGACACAGTTGACCACCCTCTCATCCTACAGACCCTTAGCTCTTTTGGTCTCTGTGACACTGCTCTTTCTTTGATTCACTCCTATCTATCTCACAGGTCTTTTTCTGTGTCATTTTCCGGTGACTACCCCCCTCCAATGCCTCTGTCTGTTGGAGTACCTCAAGGATCTGCTCTAGGTCCTCTACTCTTCTCCATTTATACTTCTTCACTGGGTAAACTTATCAACCGTTATAACTTAAAACATCACCTCTATGCTGATGACACCCAGATCTACCTCTCCAGCCCTGCTCTCTCTCCTTCTGTCCTTTCTCATGTCAGCAACTGCTTATCTGGTATCTTTTCCTGGATGGCCTCTCACCACCTAAAGATTAACATGTCCAAGACTGAGCTCCTTCTAATCCCCCCCTCAAGATCTACGCTGACTTCTGACTTCTCTATCCCTGTCGACGGCATCACCAGTTCCCCATCGCCCCAAGTCAGCTTTCTCTGAGTTACACTTGACTCAAATCTATCCTTCGTCCCCCACAACCATTCGCTTTCTACATCCTGACGCAACCACCTACGCAATATTTCCAAGATTCGCCTTTTTTTGAGCACTAACACCACAAAGCAAATTATCTTTTCCCTTGTTATTTCCCGACTTAACTACAATAACCTACTTATTGGCCTTCCTCTTTCCCGCCTCTCCCCCCTTCAATCCATCCTAAATGCCTCTGCCAGGCTAATCCACCTTTCCCGTCACTCTGTATCTACTGCACCTCTCTGCGAGTCCCTTCATTAGCTCCCCATTCACAACAGAAATAAATTAAAAATTCTCAGCCTTACATAAAAAGCTCTCACCAATGCCGCTCCCCACTACCTATCCTCTCTAATAAACAAGTAAACTCCACCCAGCCCACTAATATTCAACAATGACCTGCTCCTTGCATCTTTGACTATCACCTCTTCCCATGCTAGTCTGCAGGATTTCTGTTGTGCAGCACTTACCCTCTGGAACACTCTTCCTTGTGCTGTCAGGCTTTGCCCTAATCTTTCTTCCTTTAAATGCTCTCTGAAAACTTTTTTGTTCCAAGAAGCCTACCACCCAACTCAATAATAAATTAATTTCACTTACCTAACAACATCTCCCTCATCTAACTCTGCATTAACATCTTTCTCAATCTTGCAGTCCTCACCTCCTGTTTCTCATCCTCCTACTCTTCTAGATTGTAACTTTCACATGGGAATAGGGCCCTCAATTCCTCCTGTATGTGTTTGTAAATTTTGTCCTGTCTCTTACAAGTTTTATATAATTGTTTTATTTAAATGAATTGTACCCATGGACAGCGGTGCGGAATATGTTGTCGCTTCATAAATAAAGTATAATAATAAAATAATAATAATAACAGAATACTTTACAGAGGCCAATGGCCACGTATCCAACTTCAACAAACTACAGCAGGTTCAGCAAGCTCATGGCTGACACATAATAGAACGCCTAGATGTGGCCACAATAGGTGTAAGGCTTGTGATTATATTCAAGTCACCAATAAATTTGCATCTTATACTACCGGCAAAGCGTACACCACTCTACAGTGCATAAATTGCTCTATGAACTATGTGGTATACATGGCCTCATGCACATGCTGTAAGAAACAATATGTAGGCCTCACCACCAGAGAGGTGAGGTCGAGAATTAGAGAACACCTTAATAACATAGACAATGGAAGAGAATGCTCAGCTTTGGCATCTCATTTCATTAATGAACATGACAAAGATGTACACACATTGAAGTGGCAGGCTATAGAAAGAATATTACCCCCAAAGAGAGGGGGGAGAAGATTAAAATTCTATACCGCAGAGAAGCATTTTAGATTTTTTCCTTACAGACTCGTATCCCAAAGGGATTTAATTCTACATTTGATTTTATAAACCACTGGGAATAGATTGGTAATGGACACGTATTAGTAGTCCCCAATATTTCACCTATTATTTCCCCATTTAAAAGTAATAAATTAAAAGTTGATAGGACCAAGGAGGACAGTGTTGAAAACCATCTGTTGAAAATCCATTCTTACTAAAAAATATGTGTGTAATCTCGTTTTAATTTTTATTTAAATAAATAATTATTTTTCTAGTAATTGCACAAGGTACACATAAATAATATATATGAAATTTAATATATATATATATATATATATATATATATATGTATATATATATATATATATATATATATACATATACAATAGGTACCAACATTACAGGGATTAAAATGTTATACAGCAAGAATATACAAGTTGCTTGAACAAAAACAAGTATTATTTTGCTTTATATGGTAAACAGTGTATTTTTCAACACAGGCTTTATACGAGTGTATTTTTGTATCATTACATTTCTAGGTCTTTGTAAAACTGTAATATCATATCTGGCTTAATAGTCCCTGAGATTAGATATACAAGGCAGGATTCAGTCAATATGTGTTTATAGAGGTTGATAAATATTTGTCTCGCTATGAGTAAATTTAAATTTAAATAAAATTTAAATTAATCACAATTCAGATAGGTCCAGCCTATATAACCAACTGCATTATGGAAAATAATAAATTGTAATATAACTAAATAGAATGGTTTTTAATACCCAGCTAATGATGTAATGTACAAATATCTTGCATGTATTTTTGGTCAGTGTTTCCAGTTAGATTGCGATTAGAGATGTATGGTGTAACAATGTAACTAAATTATATATATAGTTTGCGCTCAATAATTTCTATTTCTCTGTGAGTAATGGATACATTATCTAATTGAGGCTAACACCTGTAATTCACCCTTTAAAAGTAAGAGGGAGGCACAGCGATGTTAACTATGATTACAGGAATACCTGAAACGTGTCAGTGACGTCATTCGGGCCGAGGTCGTAGCTTCAGTTTATTACAATAGCAGTTGCTACTACTTGCCAGTGATCTTTTGTGTAACTTTTTAATGATTTATGGAGTAAAGTACCCTTTTTTTACGTGCACCAGTTCTGAGACGGTCTGGATATTTTTGCTCTGTTTATTACGTTCATTAAGGACATCCATTGGGCACCTGGAGCTCAGTATTCGAACATATACCAACATACTGGCTGCAAAGATATACAGCCACCGGGAAAGTAATGGAGGATCTCTTTTCTCCTTTCCTACACGCTCTTATTCTGAGAGAGAGATTCGAGAAAGCAACACGCCATCACAACTGTAAGTGCCCATTTGTTACATTTAAAGTATTGCAAGATGGTATCGATGTATGCCCTGAATTAGAAAAATTGACTATGCATATTGTAACACAGGAGTAAAAAGGACAGTGTGTGTTTTTGGCAAGAACAATAGGTGCTTTATTGATTGTAATGGACTCTTAAGATCCGGGGTAACAAGCTTTTTTTGAGACTGAGAGAGATTAATATAGTTATAAATATACTGAAACATAATATAACTGTGCCCATATGAGTGAATAGCCATAAAAGTGCAATAGTAGAATGCAATCAATTATTTTATTATTGTACTACTGTGTGCCTCTTACAAGGTGTTTAATACCTATGAAGCCCCATTAAGCTCACTCCAGAAAGCCAATGCCCCGCCATTCCTGTAAGCCAATCAGGAACAGCACATGTGTGTAGCCGTAAATTAATGGCCATGTCCATCACAGGAACAGAAGTGTTCTGCTACACTGAAGAGGATTTATTGGAATGTAAAGGTATGGAACAATTAGGGGTTAATTACAATCCTTTAGAAAAAATGTATCTAATGATTTTCCCAGAAAAAAGAGACAAGGCCAATCATAAAAATATGTACAATGGCATTAGGCAAGATTCCAGAAGTGATCTATAAAGGTCCATGACAATGGAGAAAACGTTAATCATAACACTATGCAGAATCAAAGACAGATGGGTCAAAGATGTGGGTTGTGTATGTGCTAGAATCCACAAGATCTTCCCGCATATGCTATAATAAGTGAAATAACGTTGGTTTCTCACATTATCATTGCTGCATTAATCCTTACATCTTAATAAATCTAAAGTACACCAAAAATACAGAAGCACATAAGTATCAGTGAGCAGATTAATACTGGAACTGTAGTTAAGTTTGTCTCTCAATGCTTAATTGATACAATATAAGCATATAGGTGTAGTGTTGTCTCTTAAATTTAAGGAACTTTGGCTCTTGCTGGGGATACATGACATGCAATTATATGCTATGAGATAATGTCCCAAATGATTACCTAAATAATGATCCTTTAAATATTGAAAATACTGTTTACTATTTACTTAGCTTACTTTGTGTACAACGTATGTTAGATCTGTTTGTGTGCTTACTTTTGCCTCTTGTTTATTTTGTGATTAGTGGATTGTTTACACATACTACAAATAAAACTGTAGAATTAACAGTCTGGGATTGTAGTTGCTGCGGAAGCTGTGATTTTTATTCAATGTTGGATAGCAAACCAAACTGATATAGGTTTTTGACAACGTCAAAGCTAGAAAGGTTGCTCATTGATCTAAAAATATAGAAAATATAGCAGAATTATAGAATTATAGTGGAATAATTAACAAATATACTTATGTTATTTATATTGTCAGAAAAGAGTATGAATCTCTGTGTTTTTTGGTATATTACTGTATATGTTTATTAATAAGATGAAACAATGGATTTCTATTTGAATTATATTCTGCTATACAGTATTTAATTTAAAAGATTATTGAAAAAAACAAAGAAGAAGTAAGGTTGCAACAACAGAACATAAATGGAATTATAAAAAAAAACTGAAGCCTGTACATGCTAGGTAACCACAAAGCATGTGGCTGAAGAATTAATCAATTAAATGACTATAACAAAATAGATTTGTAGCATATGGTAGCTCTATGACAGTATCTCTGCCACAGGAATCTGATTTAGAAACACATTTTACTTCATGTGCCTTAAAGCTAAGAACATGAGGCATGATGGGAAGAAGAATGCAAGTTTTTTGACAAAAGCACAAATGAAATTTGACTCGTTATGCAAAAAATTATTGTGGGGCAGAAACGTGAAACTGCACATTTAAACACAATTTGGCCTACAACTTCTATAAAAAACTAATTTTTAAATACTTTTTTTTAAACAATACTGATGACTGCCATTTCTTTGAATTGTTTTAAATAAGTTCTGTCACTTGAGTAAATGGTGGATTGTATCCACACTAGGCCTAATCTGTCTTAAATTTGGTGAAACATAACAATCAGCTCTGTGTTTAATATTCACATCAATATATATTCCTGAAATATTTAGTTGAAATAATTTTTATTGTCATGGATCACATCAAATACAACATAATAAAACAGTGTGCTGGGTTACAATGTCCTAGTATTCTTAAAACAATTAAAGTTTTCAGCACCCTGTTTATATCATTTTCATCAATTTTTCTCCCCCCTTCCCTAACTCCCTCTCCACCCCCTCCCCCCTCTTATCCCATTTCCCTAAACCTAAACTTCATAACTGTATACAAAGAAAAACCTTTAACTTTAAACTTTTCCCGTCGAGCAGTGACAATGTTGTAGATTTCTTTAGAACGCTATATCTATATTTAAGAAAGTTCCTATTCTCTCCAATTTAATTGCCCTAAATTCCTGAAATATTTAAAGGGACAGTCTAGGCCAAAATAAACTTTCATGTTTCAGATAGAGCATGTAATTTTAAACAATTTTCTAATTTACTTTTATCACCAATTTTGCTTTGTTCTCTTGGTATTCTTAGTTGAAAGCTTAACCTAGGAGGTTCATATGCTAATTTCTTAGACCTTGAAGGCCACCTCTTTTCAGAATGTATTTTAACAGTTTTTCACCACTAGAGGGTGTTAGTTCACGTATTTCATATAGATAACACTGTGCTCGTGCACGAGAAGTTATCTGGGAGCAGGCACTGATTGGCTAGACTGCAAGTCTGTCAAAAGAACTGAAAAAAGGGGCAGTTTGCAGAGGCTTAGATACAAGATAATCAGAGAGGTTAAACGTATATTATTATAACTGTGTTAGCTATGCAAAACTGGGAAATGGGTAATAAAGGGATTATCTATCTTTTAAAACAATAAAAATTCTAGTGTAGACTGTCCCTTTAATAACTATATTTAAAAAAAGATCTGTCACATGAGAGCATACGTATTTTGCTACAATGTGCATCCGTCAGGGTAAAGCCAATTCTCCTGCAAACTGACAGAGAATATTTTTAATGTGACTATACACAATTTTGTGTGGCCAAGACAAATCTCTGTGGTTTCTGCAGAGCAATTCCAGACAATAGTCCGGATTGTAAAATTGTATGCATTTGGAGACGTTATAAGATACGTGTGTTTTGTGTAATTGTGAATAGCAGAAGCCTGTACTTCAAATGGATTTGCCTCTGTACTTTATCTTGAATAGGAGTGTAACAGCAAATCAAATCTTAAATTATAGATACAATAGATTTTTTTGTATGCTAATATAGGTATACATCACATTTCAGTGAATGTTACATGTTATAGTAATAACAAAAATAATCTCTACTAGAGGTAGATTTATCAAAAGCTTTGCCTGCCTTCTCCTTCCTTCATCTGCAGGTTCTCACAAGAGGAGGAGTAATGCACTACTTGTTGCATCAAACAAATAAAAACTTAAATTATGCTTACCGGATAATTTTCTTTTCTTCAGATGGAAAGAGTTCACAGCTGCATTCATTACTTTTAGGAATTCAGAACCTGGCCACAAGGAGGAGGCAAAGACACCCTAGCCAAAGGCTTAAATACCTCCCCCCACTTCCCTCATCCCCCAGTCATTCTGCCGAGGGAACAAGGAACAATAAAATAAATATCAGGGTGAAAAGGTGCCAGAAGAACAAAAATAATAGACGCCCCACAGAAAAATATGGGCGGGGAGCTGTGGACTTTTTCCATCTGAAGAAAAAAAAAATATCAGGTAAGCATAATTTATGTTTTTCTGCATAAATGGAAAGAGGCCACAGCTGCATTCATTACTTTTGGGAAAACAATACCCAAGCTATAGAGGACACTGAATGCAAAAACTGGAGGGTACAAGAGGCGGCCCATTCTGAGGGCACCAGGCCTGAAAACCCCTACCCAACAACATCCCGCTTCGTCTGAAGCTGAGGACAACTTTGAAAAAAAAAAAAAGGAAAACGCCCAAGGACCCTGACTGCAGATAGTCCACAAGCCTTGCTAGAGACGGCAGGAACTAGACTAGACTGAGTCAACAGCCTCCAGGAGACACCGTCGCACAGCAGTCGGTCTCCAAACAACACACCCCTTACTAAAGAAAGGGCACAAGCTACCATATTCTTCCACAAAGAAGAAAAGACACAGAGAAAACATGAATGTTCTTGTAAAGTGAGGCTAATCCCCCTTAAGGGACGCAAGGCGCTGCTCATCTTATCAACCTTGAAAGGAGGAAGGCTGAGTAGACTTCGCAGGGGATTGAACTTGCAACCCTCATTTGCTACAGTGCAGAGTAGCCACAGTGCAGAGTAGACACAGTGCATTAGTATGCTGAGCTAGCTGTCCAGCTAGCATAAGGACCTCCAGACCAATAGAGACCCACCAGTCTCATAGAAACAAAGGGAGGCAACGCCCAGACCCCAGAAATACAGAAACCACGGGATAAGGCCGGGAGTCTGAAACAGAGAGGATCTTCCCCTAACACAGTGCAACCGCAATCTAAAAAGCAACTGAAGACGAAGGTCCCCAAGTCACAAAAAAGTAGCTCAGAATACCGAAATATTCAGAAATGAAACCTCATGCAGCAAGCTCAGATAGGACTGACAAACATCACCTAAAGCAAAAACGCTGAACGCTGCAGTCATGTAAAAATGACTCTGAAACTTAAATACTTGCAGGGCAAGCAGAAAGAAGCTGAAGATAGGATCCTTCAGATTGCTAAGTATCCACTAACCAGCGGATAAGGTCGCAGGCTATCTAAGAACTGCCAGTCCTTCCCACAAACCTTGAACATGCAGAAAGGAGAAACCTCAAGAGGCTTACGGTACCTTGAATGCTCCGAGGATGAATTTAGCAGAGCAACATATATCAGATCCTGCTCCAACACTGGACCAGCCCAAGTGACAGACATGTCTGATAGACAGAAAGGACAGAAAGATCCCAACCACCAGCCCCCAGGGAATGGAAAGAAAAAGGGGGGGACTCACCCACCCCAACATAGCTTGGGTGCCAATCCAATCCGCTCCTCCAAAATAAGGCACCCCCAAGGAGAAACCCCTGGGACCTGGAACAGAGAAAAGTGCAATAGATCCATAGGAAAACCTGTCACAGCTCTCTTAGACAGTCTCTACATAGAGAGATCAAATTCCAACAGATGGAACAGAGCCCACAGAGCAGCAGATGCTACTCCTTACAGAAATAAGCCACCTGATCCAACCTCCTACACACAGTGCAGGATAAAGACCCTCCAGAGAGAGGAAACCCCAGATCATAAGGAAGACAAACTATCCCCTCAAAAGGGAAGGGCAGATAAGAACAGCATACATGTCCACAAGACATGAAGCCATAGAATGATCAAAACACGGACTGAATGAAAAAATCATCCAGACACCCAACAGAGAAAAAACTCACCATGAAGAGGAGCACACTCTGTCCAAAGGACAAGTCAGGCCTTAAAGTATATAACCAGTACCTGAAGGTGGATGTGAACTCTGGCCTTCCTGCTTGCAAGCCCAATGAGCTAGCCCCTATGTGGCAACATAGGGTCCCTGAAAAAACTGGGTCGTCCCGAACTAGTCCACAGGATCATAAGTCTCCAGACATCCAAGAAGGATCCAAGACAAGAACCCTGGACCCAGAATCATCCTAGAATGAACGACACCCCCAGTGAACACAAGATACCCCATCTGAAGCAATCAGATCAGACTCACAGGGGATGAAAACCGGGAAACCCGGAGAACGTGTACAGGACTCACTCGTAATTCCCAAACCAAAGGGAAGAGAACACCCTAAGCCGGAGGTCAACACCCCCCCAACAAGGTGCTAGGCTGTGACAAAGTCACCAACAAGGTGCTAGGCCGTGACCAAGTCACCAACAAGGTGCTAGGCCACGACAAAGTCACACAATTTCTCTAGAGCCCAAAGGCCCGAAGGGCAACAATAAGGGAAATGAGAATGAGAACAGAGTCACCCGAAAGAGAGTAGAAAGAAAGGCTAGTCTTCATAATCCTTTCAAATTAATGATTCAGAGGGCCACACCCATGGGAGATGAATGCAAAGCATCCCGAACTCAGGCAGAAAAACATCCCCTTAAACAAAAAGCTTGGAAAAAGAGACAACACCTTCTATCGCTCCTGATATGGAGACGACTAACTCCCAAAGGAAGACAGAGCCTCACAGCCTTCACTTCCTAATTAAGCAGCCAAAGCCACCAGAAAAACCGGACGAAGTCCAGAAAGTCTCGACCCAAAGGAAGAGAACCTCTAAAATGAACAAGTCCTAAAATTACACTTCCAAAGAGACCATGAAAGGCAAAACCGTAAGAATGGTGGTACGAAGGATCGAAATCCTCCAAGCCTCGAACCCACAACGGGAAGGAACTTGTTTTTCGGGAACTCTTGTTCCCGAAAAAATTGGAAACGACTGAGCATGTCGGCGCAGAGCTTCACGGAGTCCCGGCCCACTAGCTTGAAAGGCTAATGAGAACTAAACCAATCCCCCATGCCCCTAAGCAACCACGGACTTTCAAGTTTGTAAAATAAAACAAGTAAACAACACAAATCATATTGTGATCACTAGGCACCCTCACCAGACTAACATGACATAAAAAGGTGCCACGTGTCTGAACTAGGCCTCAAAGAAAGAAGGATTTGTACCCAGTCAGGACCAGCCTGGTACCAAGGACCCAGCACTGTCAAGGTCACATAGAGTTTCCCGGAGATGGAGGGATAAAGAACAGTCAATCAACAAAATCGCGAGTATCAATTCCAGAGAAGAAAGTTCCCGAAGGAAACATCACACCACAACATGAGCTTTAGACTAAATAAAAATTATCCTCACCAGATGAACGGACAGACCCACAGGACCAGCCCAACAGGGGTCCGAGACTTCCAATCTCAGAACTGGAAAAGTATACACAAATAACAAAGACTATAAGAAGATTTAATAAACGTGGATAAGCATAATATACACAATACATAAAACTTTACTTAGGGACGTCTCCCTGTAAGTCCAGGATTATATTAAAAACTGAAATATAAAAATTCTTAACACTTGCTAGATTAAATGCAGACTAAATCCTAAATAGACTATACAAACATTGTTTCAGATAGCGATATATAGAAGCATATTATTATAAAATGCTATCTCTCTATGCAAATATAAAACTGTATGGCATAACACTATTATATAGTCGTATGTGGCATATATAAAAAAACAAATAGAGTAGAATAACTAGAAAGCGACAAGTTCAATAAGTATAACTTCAGTGCAGGTAACCGTATGCAATCAGCGTAGGCGTTTCAACAATTGCAAAGAATGACAGCTTGGATTTGCTTGCTGTTAACTTGCTCCACAGAAAGTACAAGGTTACTATACCGTAAGTCCAGAGGGTGTTACCGGAAAGTTAGATCTTCGGTCAGAGCTTGGATCGCAAATGTAGTCACCGCCGTTCCTGGGGATAGAAGTGTACAGACCTCTGCACATGTGAGTCGGCGTCTAACGTCACAGATTCCCCGTCTGCTCTTCTCAATCCGATGTTCCGACAGCGTAAAGGAAAACAGCTGATTACTGTATCCGTATGTCAACCTGCTGTTTAGGCAGACTTGCCTGCTGTAGGTGTACTTGTTTCTCCAGTAGAACGGTGGGGCACAAGTTCTTCCTCACCTTTGGATATGTAGAGATGATATTAACCTGGGTTAAAGTTGCAGCAAAGACTGCAATAAAATGTCCTTCCTTCAAAGTCACAATGTCACAAGTGCAAGCGACGCGTTTAGCCCTCCCTTGGGCTTAATCAAGATGCATGTGACAGGTAACTCAAAGTCTTTTAAATGATCCATTCACTTATGATTGGTTAGTGAGTTTAATTGCTAAGGTAACACCCTCCAGGTAGTTAAGGTGGTATATACTTTCTTTTGACTTTATAATCTTTCTTGCTTGGTGTCTTTCTAATGCCAGTATATAGAAAAAGTTGATGGAGTACATGTGCACAAAATACATATTGGAGCATATGTCATATATAGTAGTTGTGTCATAACATTAAAGCCATACTATACATATTGGTATAGGAACACCTATTATGTATAGAAAAGGGTAGGGATGACACTTCACTTTATAAACACTTCAAAGATAAACACTACGGTGACACTAAAGCACATTATTGGGGGATCATAATAGTCAAGGGACACTGGAGAGGAGGCAACAAGGAGAAAACACTTTTAATACAAGAAGCTGAATTGATTTACAAATATGACACTTTATTTCCAAAAGGTCTCAACTCAGAGCTGGACCTTTCTCCATTTTTATTTGAATAAGAATTTCAAGCAGCACTTTATATTCACATGCACATGCACTTTATATAATTCTGGTTTTTCACTCAATTAATTCCATCATTAGTTTAGCAGTTGGTTAGATAGGTTCACTGTTAATCTTATATAATTATGATTGTAGACCTATTGCTATTTATTTATTCACTTGCTTTTTATAGTTGGACGCAATATCAGTGTTCATTTATTCCTTATTAATATGTGCAAATACCTTTTTAATAATATATTTTCTCATTCTGGGCAGTTACCTAATAGTTTTAATCCAATTTTAATAGCACTAAAATTTTAGCTATTCATGCGTCTAAAACTATATCTATGGGTAGAAACACCAATATGTATAGTATGGCTTTAATGTTATGACACAACTACTATATATACTATAAATGGAGAAAGGTCCAGCTCTGAGTTGAGACCTTTTGGAAATAAAGTGTCATATTTGTAAATCAATTCAGCTTCTTGTATTAAAAGTGTTTTCTCCTTGTTGCCTCTTCTCCAGTGTCCCTTGACTTTTATGATCCCCCAATAATGTGCTTTAGTGTCACTGTAGTGTTTATCTTTTAAGTGTTTATAAAGTGAAGTGTCATCCCTACCATTTTCTATACATAATAGGTGTTCCTATACCAATATGTATAGTATGGCTTTAATGTTATGACACAACTACTATATATGACATATGCTCCAATATGTATTTTGTGCACATGTACTCCATCAACTTTTTCTATATACTGGCATTAGAAAGACACCAAGCAAGAAAGATTATAAAGACAAAAGAAAGTATATACCACCTTAACCACTTGGAGGGTGTTACCTTAGCAATTAAGAAAGAAAGATTTCAAAGTCAAAAGAAAGTATATACCACCTTAACTACCTGGAGGGTGTTACCTTAGCAATTAAACTCACTAACCAATCATAAGTGAATGGATCATTTAAAAGACTTTGAGTTACCTGTCACATGCATCTTGATAAAGCCCAAGGGAGGGCTAAACGCGTCGCTTGCACTTGTGACATTGTGACTTTGAAAGAAGGACATTTTATTGCAGTCTTTGCTGCAACTTTAACCCAGGTTAATATCATCTCTACATATCCAAAGGTGAGGAAGAACTTGTGCCCCACCGTTCTACTGGAGAAACAAGTACACCTACAGCAGGCAAGTCTGCCTAAACAGCGGGTTGACATACGGATACAGTAATCAGCTGTTTTCCTTTACGCTGTCGGAACATCGGATTGAGAAGAGCAGACGGGGAATCTGTGACGTCAGATGCCGACTCACATGTGCAGAGGTCTGTACACTTCTATCCCCAGGAACGGCGGTGACTACAGTTGCGGTCCAAGCTCTGACCGAAAGATCTAACTTTCCGGTAACACCCTCTGGACTTACGGTATAGTAACCTTGTACTTTCTGTGGAGCAAGTTAACAGCAAGCAAATCCAAGCTGTCATTCTTTGCAATTGTTGAAACGCCTACGCTGATTGCATACGGCTACCTGCACTGAAGTTATACTTATTGAACTTATCGCTTTCTAGTTATTCTACTCTATTTGTTTTTTTATATATGCCACATATGACTATATAATAGTGTTATGCCATACAGTTTTATATTTGCATAGATAGATAGCATTTTATAATAATATGCTTCTATATATCGCTATCTGAAACAATGTTTGTATAGTCTATTTAGGATTTAGTCTGCATTTAATCTAGCAAGTGTTAAGAATTTTTATATTTCAGTTTTTAATATAATCCTGGACTTACAGGGAGATGTCCCTAAGTAAAGTTTTATGTATTGTGTATATTATGCTTATCCACGTTTATTAAATTTGATTATTTTTTATATGGTGTGTATACTTTTAGCCCATAAGTGCACTCACTCTATCTTGAAGCTTAGGCTTCACTAGTGTTTTTACTTGTATCTGATACATTACAGGGATTGTATCTTTAGAGTAGTGTATAGTAATACTATCCTGTAGCGCGCACTAATCCTCATTTTTCATATATAAGAAGATTACTGCATCCCGTTAAGTCTATGCATGCAAGCCAGTCGAATATTAAGACTGAGAATCCCCAGACCCATTAAGAGTGGGATCCTCCAGCAACGCCAAAAACCTGCCTTAGTAGAACATGAAGGCACACCAGTCTATAACGAAAGGCACAACATACCTCCGCTGGGACAAAAGAAAACACCGGCCACAAAGTTTGACCCCCTGAGGCCTCAGGGGCAGTCGCTCCCCCGGAGGGCTGAACTGGACCAGGCGATCCCACGCCTGACAAGCCCCGGTTAACGGAACATGGACAATATCGTAAGCACACTTCTGGGAGGTGCAGATGCACCAGTGCCATGTGGAACCGTGTTGTAACCTCCGGTGGGAATAGACCACACTCCCTAGAAGGATAAGTAGCATTTGGGTTACCTGCATGCATAGTAAGAGTTGGTGGTAGGGAACTCGTCTCATGAGAAATAGAATCCCCAGAGACGGATGGCTCAGTGGGCACCTGATTTCCCGATCCCGAGGAACAGAGCAGTCTAAAACTGCATTCAGAACATAACTGATGGGCATGTATCACCCGGGCCAAAGAGACATCCGTCTTCAGAAAATCAGAATCCTCCATAAATGGGACACTGAATAAAAATTGGACCAATAAGAAAAATCTAAATGACACCTTACACCCCCAATGGCTGGGGCACTCACCACCTCCAGAGAACCAGACACCAGCGGACCAGGATTTCTCCATCACCACATGGTCAGTAAAGCGGAAATGGGGTCACAAAGTAAACCGTTCAGTCCATGCAAAAGCGTGCCCGACCGTAACGGCTGGGTCACTAGACATAGGCCGTTATTTTCCAAAATAGCCATGAGCCGAAGCAACACTACACAGAAGCAGACAGAATCACATAACAAACAAGATTATAAACCCCCCCCCTGTTCAATAACCCCCCTAAGGAGATATTAACCCTTGATTCCTAGATACAAAAAGGAGCCTCACTGAGACCCTATGTTTAAGTTATCCCCGAAAGGTTGTAGCCCCTCTCGGATAAACAGTTGTAATTACAATACATCCATAATGAAAGTAAAATTAAACAATCTTACCGGAATCTACACCATGGAACAGGAACACGGCCCTTCAAGTGTGACAGATAGTAGCGTTGCTTCTGCCATTGACTTGAGAGAAAAAAGCAGGCAGCGAAACTCGTCTTCGCTGATTGCTTGTGGAGCTGTTAATACGAGTCGGGATGGTTTCGCAGAAAGACTCTCCCTGCATCTCCAGACTCTAACTGTCACCCATGATCTCACTGAGAGGCTGACAGGACTACTTAAAACTCCAGTCCCATGTCAACGAGTACTATCCTCCATAAAAAACTATCAAAAACTTCTGACACTTCTCTGACAAACTCCTGGGACAAAAGGAAAAGAATGACTGGGGGATGAGGGAAATGGGGGAGGTATTTAAGCCTTTGGCTGGGGTGTCTTCGCCTCCTCCTTGTGGTCAGGTTCTGAATCCCCAAAAGTAATGAATGCAGCTGTGAACTCTTTCCATTGATGAAGAAAATAAACATGTCACAGTTCCTTTTTTTGTTTTTCACATTTAAGCATAGACACTAAAAATGGAGTATATAATCAAACAATGGATTCTTGAAAACTACTTACATTGGCAAAATATTGCATTCTACCACAAAACAAAAAGCTGTATGCATATTAAAAAAGAAGAAATGATAGAACCTGGTCCTTGTGTATGTGAAAAAAATCACTCAAAACTTTAAATATAGAACCTGAATTACAAAGACTGAATTAGGGCTGGATTACGAGTGATGTGCTAACTTTTGCATGCAAGCAATAAGGGAATTATCACATCAGACATAGTGTGTGTATTACAAGTTGAACGTAAATGTGTTCACTCTAGCATGATTACATTTAAAGTCCAACTTCAGAGCTCTAGTTAACTGTTACGTTCAACAAAAAAGTTGCACAAAACGGATCAAAAATGTTCTAAATAAAAAAATATTGCATAAGAAAATTACAAGGGCTAAAAGATATAAGGTCTCAGGTGTTAGAAAAAGGTATGTCTATATATATATATATATATATATATATATATATAGCAGGTAATTGATTCAAAGCACTCTCTGGACTTCAGATAATAAAGGCAACATTTATTATGATAGTGACGTTTCGGGACTAAACCTGTCCCTTCCTCTGACCCTACAATTACCCACTACATACTCCTGAGAGCACCCTGGCAGTTGTGGAGAGTTGGTGAGAGTGCAGATACTGAACTTTGCTATATATATATATATATATATATATATATATATATATATTAACAGGAGAGATCAGCACTCACCAACATAATAACCACTCAGTGCACGGCCAAAAACATAAATACAATAGTGTGTATTGCATAGGGACAAGACCTGGTGATGATCCCTGTGGTCCCTGCTTTTTTGGCATTAAAGGAAGGTGTGTTGCTCAAATCTCGTGTGCTGGCTTTCTTTGCAAGGGACCACAGGGATCATCACCAGGTCTTGTCCCTATGCAATACACACTATTGTATATATATATATATATATATATATATATATATATATACACACACACACACTGGCATTCAAAGTTTTGGGGTCACTTAGAAATTTCCTTATTCTCCAAAAAAATACATTAAATGAGTTTGAATATGAAATATAGTCATTTAAAGGTTAGAAATAATGAGTTTTAAGTGACATTCAAACTTTGCTTTTATCGAAAAATACTCCATGTGCAGCAAATACAGCCTTAAAGATCTTTGGCATTCTAGTTGTCAATTTGTTGAGGTAATCTGAAGATAATTCCCTTCATGCTTCCTGAAACACCTCCCACAAGTTGGATTGGCTTGATGGGTACTTCTTACATACGGTCAAGCTGCTACCACAACAGCTCAATAGGGTTGAGATCTGGTGACTGTGCTGGCCACGTCATTGTCCTGTTGTAGGAGGAAATTGGCTCTAATCAAGCACCATCCACAGGGTATGGCATGGCGTTGCAAAATGGAATGATATCCTTCCTTCTTCAAGGTCCCTTTTATCCTCTATAAATCTCCCACTATACCACCACCAAAGCACCCCTAGACCATCACATTGCCTCTGCTATGCTTGACAGATAGTGTCAAGCACTCCTCCAGCATCTTTTCATTTGGTCTCCATCTCATGAATGTTCTTCTTTGTGATCCGAACACCTCAAACCTAGATTCATCTGTCCATAACCCTCTTTTACAATCTTCGTCTGTCCAGTGTCTGTGTTCTTTTGCTCATCTTAATCTTTTATTTTTATTGGCCAGTCTAAGATATGGCTTTTAATTTGTCTAGATGGCCAGCAAAGTCGCCAAAGTTGCCTCTTGTTGTCTTTGAGACTAGTGTTTTGCAGGTACTATTTAATGAAGTTGCTAGTTAAGGACTTGTGAGGCATCTGATTATCAAATTCGAAACTCTAATTAATTTGTCTTCTTGCTAAGTTGTTCACCAGGGCCTCTCTCTCCTCTTTCTATTATGGTTAGAGCCAGTTTGCACTGAAGGGATTAGTATACAGCATTGTGAGAGATCTTATGTTTCTTGGCAATTTCTCACCTGGAATAGCCTTTATTTTGCAGAACAAGAATAGACTGACAAGTATCAGAAGAAAATTCTTCCTTTCTGGCCATCTGGAGCCTGTAATCGGACTCACAATTGCTGATGCTCCAGATGCTCAACTAGTCAAATGAAGATCAGTTTTATTGCTTCTTTAATCAGCACAACAGTGCTAACATAATTGCAAAAGGGTTTTCTAATGATCAATAAAGTTTTTTAAATTACATACTTGGATTAGCAAACACAACATGCCATTGGAACACAGGACAGATGGCTGATAATGGGCCCGCATATATAGATATTCCATAAAAAATCAGCTACAATAGCCATTTACAATATTAAAAATATCAACACTGTATTTTTGATCAATTTGACTGTTTTTTTAATTGACAAAAAATGTGCTTTTCTTTTAAAAACATAAACATTTCTAAAAAACAAACAAACATATTTATGCCAGATTCATAATTAATAACGTGTTTAACCATGTATTTACTGTAAATATTTCCCATTCCAATGTTCTTCACATAGGGAAATATGTTCTAAGTATTCATAAAGAAATATTCCTATATATATCCGTACCTATATATGATTATTTATATATATATATATATATATATATATATATATATATATATATATATATAGTTATATATATATATATATTTTATAAAAAAAAATCATATATATATATATATATTTATGAATAAATAGAACATATTGCTCTATGTGAAGAGCTTCAGAATGTGAAATATTAATATTTCATATTGGGTTAGAGCACTTGGTTAAACGTGATTGGGTTTGTGCACAAGGAAGGGTGTCTATGGGGAATGCATTAACGCGGTTGTGATATTCAAAGTTTGGCTTTTTGCTTGTCGAGTTAGCGCTCGTGCGAAAACATTTACTTTCAACTTGTAATACGCGCACTACCTGATGAGCACAAAAATCTTTCTTCTAGAGAAGTTACTGTGCAAGTGGGAGAGATAAATAGAGCTCCACTCATAATCTAGCCCTTAAAGGGATATTGTAGCGTGCTGACTGGGAATTCTGACTGGGTCATAATATAACTCTCACACAACCTCAGGACACAACCCTAAAATTCTCTGACTGTAGAAATAGAAATGTATTCTTGTTCCATATTTCTAGTCAAACTATAGTTATAAATTCTGTTTAATGACTTATTTTCCAATAAAAAAAGAAATATGTTCATAGGGATGGTTTATTAAATAACAGTGGCCTAGATCGATAGATGCTTAATTGGTCATGAGGTGCCCAATACCTGATTTCTCACACATAAAATGTAAACCCTAAACACCAAGAACAAACAATAATTACAATTGTAACACTTAGGACCTATTCAACAGAGGGCCCTGTTGCAAAATATCCCCCCCCCCCCTACAAAGGTAACTCAGTAGCAAGCAAAGATAGTAAAAATCCTTTTGCAGGAAAATAAAAAAAAGTACTGTAGAGGTGATACCTTTAATAGCTAACTAATAGTGGATTCAGTTGCACGCTTTCAGGACACTGATTTTGAGGATAGATGGATAGATAGATAGATAGATAGATAGATAGATAGATAGATAGATAGACAGACAGATGATAGACACACAGACAGATAGTTAAATACATACATAGATTGAGCACTAACCTGCACTAATGAAAGGCTCCCCTGCATTGGGATTGTAGACATTCTGCACACGCTTATGAATAGACTGGCTGGTCCCCAGCACTTGGGCCATAGTGCCCCTGGCTTAGGAGGTTTACTTGCAAAATGGTTTATGCAATTGTGTTTTTATTGTAAAATATTTGCATGTTTGTCATTGTAATAGTATTTGCAGAAGATGGACATTATATGAAGAAGTCTATCTCTGAGAGTATATTTAGTGTCCTAGTTACCTTGGCTGTGTGGAACCTGTGCTCCCATATCTGCTCCTATCTGTTGCATGGATCTGATTTCTTACCTTTTTTTGCCTTTTTATGTTATAATATAGGTTTATACCTTAAAATATTTACACTTGATTGTCATACAGATTGTAGCCTATTTTTTACTATATTTTCTTTTATAAGTTAATTTTGTGTTTGTGAGGCTAGAAGCTTTTTCATTGCACTCCGACTTATGTATGTACGTTCAAGTGATAATAAACAAACAAAAAATAAATATATATATTTGCATGTCTGTTTTGTAAAATAGTCTTGCTAAGGTGTATTGAGCGTATAGCCATAAGGGTTTAAGAATATTCTAGACGCACGGCTGGGATTTTTCACCTTCTCTTAAACCCAGCATACAGAATTATAAAAGAATGATCAGGGCTGAATACAAATCCTTTTTTTTTCCAGAATATTTTAGTTTTTCCTGCAAGTTACACAAACATGTTTTATTAAATCTAGGCCTATTCACCTCTTTTTGTTTTACAATAAAATAATTTATGTTTGTTACCATGGAGTAAATCTATAAAATGAATAACTTATCGGACTTGCACGAAGAAAAACAAAAAGACTGTATCTAGCATCAATATTATTTTTTGGAGGGGAGTTAGAAAATAGGTGTTTTACAATGTACAGCAACCAGTTACTTCCATCAATGACTCTTATTATTAGCTGAACAGAGATAAAGGGGCAGTAAATAGTTTTTCCCATAAAGGGGCAGTATACACCAATTTTAATTTAACTGCATGTAATAAACAATACTATAAAGAATAATATGCACAGATACTGATCCAAAAATCCAGTATAAAACCTTTTAAAAACTTACTTAGAAGTTCCCAATTTAGCACTGTTGATGAGATTAGCCTAGAACACCAACTGAAAGGGGCTGAGAGCAGAACATCTCCCCGTCCCCTTTCCCCTGCATATGAAAATACCCATTATACAAACAGAAGCCGTCTGAAGTCTTTATACATCGGTATACATCTAAAACTTTGGAGCTTGGTTAAATGTCTGAAAATCAGCACAATGTTATTTAAAAATATGCAAAACTATACATTTTTGCAAAAACACACCCAGGTGGGCTATATAAATGGATCTAATAAGAATATAATAGAGAGAAAAATTCAAATTATATATTAATAATTTGAAAAAGCAAGGCATACAAATAAGCACACAGAGGGACCTTTATAAAAATTGTATTTCAATTTATTATTTCCCATACACATTCAGTGATTTACTGTATTTGGCCAAGTCAGACAACAGTAACCCAAATTTAAAAAGAAACAAATCAAGGTTTGTCAGAAAAACGGAGTAAACTGCCTAAGCATACGTATGCTGATATCTACCTATAGCAATGCGAACACAAGATAGGTCAAATATACCTCATAAACAAATGCAGCTCAAATAACGTACATTCACAGGACTGAGATAATATACATCAAAACCATTTAACCTTTAAATGTAACAAAAACAACATGTGCTTGCATAAATAGTCTGTATCGTAGAATACGTATCACAAGTTCAAATATTATGACTATGTGTCAAAGGTATTTATCCACAACAAACAGGCAGAGAAAACTTAGCTTTTGCGTCCAGCAAATTCGTTACGGGTGCACCGCTCACACGAAGCCTGTGTATTGGCGTCTGACGTCACAGGAGAAGAGTTTCCCAGGTGTCACAAGCATCCAATCTGCTTCTAATTCGCAAAAGGGGTGTGTGTGCTGTATCGGCAAAACAGCTGAGAAGGAAAAGAACCAGGCTTCCCCCAAATTGTACAGCAAGTGCCGTCACTTATACTAAGATGTACCAAAAAAACACACCTTCCACCGCTTGCCTTTGCTTGTACTTGTGAGAGCAGACAGTGGGGCTGACTCTGTATCCAGCTAGAAAGGGAAGAAACCAGGTCTCCCCCAAAACGGCTCAGTGAAAGCCGCGGCTCTTACCAAGATGTACCGCAACTTGATGCACTATTTAAACAGAGATCTTAAATGCTTGAAGTTTTATATAAATGGATCATCCACAAAACAGTTATGTACCTTTAATGTATTTCTAATGACTTGTTATACTAGCTGCAGAGTAAAAAAGGTATTAGAAACCGCTCTTAAGGTTTATTTTTGCATACAAAATAGCTAGTTTTGTTCTTTGAAACCACATCCAATTAAAATGGTTTGAGCTTGTAGGGAAATCAGATCTACTTATTTTATCACTTTCTGTACGTACACATGCTTCTTTGTATTGTCTCTGTCTGAATACCACAACCCACTACTTAGATAGAACCATTGACATTTTATTAGTTATCTCTCTTAAACCTCACAGGGAGTGTAATTTCTTCTGCATTCTATGTTTATACAGCTTTCTTTATAGCCAATACTTAAGTATAGAAACTTTCAACATATGTAGGGATATCACAGGCAAAATCCGCTATTTCAAATGCTGAAATAAAGGTGAATTAGCTATTTGTAAATAATTTAATACAATCCGGTAAAATGGATCAATGGGAATAAATTAAAGAAGAGAAATATTTAGGGTACACTGTCACTTGAACTCAAAGGGGAGAGGATTTACATCTGGAAGGACTGTCCATTGTCTTTAAAATAACTTTTCCAATTAACTTTTGAGAAATAGTAGCTTACTGATTACAACATGTCCTAGGAACTGGAGTCAAATCTAAAGCTAAATAGTATAGCAAGTATATGTAAACATCAATTAATTTACAGTAAATGTGTTATTATCAAAATGTTTCTTCTATAGCTATCTGGAACTGTAGCAATATACAAAATGCCATATTCAGTATCCTACCTCCTGTTACATGACATTTTCTATGACCTAACATATTTATAGACTTAGAATTTCCCAGTGGAAAGTAAAACAAATCCCTACTTCAAAAAAAGTGAAATACTGGTCAAACAGTATGCTGTGAGGTCAGTGTCTGTAAATTATCCCTTATCATTTGTATCACGACGTGATTTTGGTGAAATAAATTCTGTCTACAAGTCTGCATGCTAAGCAAAGCAAGTTCTGTGGAAGGATTTAATTACCTTAATTTGCATCTACAGTCCAGATTATTAAAGGGACATTGAACCCAAATTTTTTCTTTTGTGAATTAAGATAGAGCATGCGATTTTAAATTTGTGAATAATGTAGCGGGCACCCTTGTATCACCAGCAGTGTTGAATACCTCTATATACGGGTGTTCTAATGTATATAGATAGAACAATAGGAGTAATTGCTAGTATTTTAATCTTCAGATTGTGTTTGGGTGATCACTGGTATATGATGCACACATATAATAGTAAACTGGGAGAAAATACAAACCACTAAATATAAAATAAAAATGATAATAAGTAATAATAATCAGGTGTTAAACATATGTGTATACATGGAAAAAATTCTTATTAATAAAGTTTGATAAATGCTTGTGGGTAGACTTGTTATGAGACAGTCTCATCAATATATAAAGGAGTATGAAATCTGGGCTGGTAGAGGCAGCTAGCTGTTGAGGATCACGGCCACGATCCAAAGTCAGTACTCTGCAAACAACACAAAAAAAACAGAAGCGCATCATGGCCCAATATTGTATGGAAAGGAATTTTTGATAGATGTTAATGATTACACTCACATATGGTCAAACATCCCTCGTGGTGTAGATGGAGCAGTCTGTGATCAAAATCAGTCACCCAGAAGACTGGACTGTAGAAAGTACCTGGATCTCTGCAGAGGATTATATAGAGAAACACAGAGGTGCCTATATGGCCTAGTATTGTTGGAACAAGCAGTGAGAGGTATAGAGAGATAAATATACACTCACATTTAGTAGAGCACCTCCCTTAGTGCTATAGAGGCAGGCTGGGATCAATATAGTCACCCAACAGACTTATCCCTCAGGGGTCAGGAGCTTCCAGTGTCCAATCTCAGGTAGATGGTGTGTGAACAAAAACACAGTGTGGCAGCAAGTGGTAAGTTTAATTATAACTTACTTTATTAAAATGAGTAAAAAGAATTGCAATGCGTTTCTCAGCCTAACAGTGGCTGTTTCATCAGGCTTAATAAAAATGAACAACAAACACTTGCTATATACCATACTACCAGAGTTGAGTAATAAGCAACACCTGAGGTGGGTATTTTCCTTGTAACATCCAATTAGTAAATTGCATCCAATCAAATTAAACAACATGCTATGACATAATTAGCCCAGGAACTATGCTGTGTGAATAATAATAATAAAAACAAAATGATATTTACATTTGCAGTTCATATATATCCTATTTATATAAAACAATATCAAATACCAAGGGATATCTATAACAATCACATTTAAACACATATGTATCATATTTTACAAGATAAATAAATTCACTAGTAGGTATTAACAGGTAGCAATCAGTAAATTCATCATTATTTTATATTCGTGAACATACAGCTGGCACGCATACATATTTCTCAGGATGTAGATGTATCTTTAACAGTACTGCCCTAACTATGGTGCACATGTTTAGTTTATATCCTGTCCTGTGAGAGACAATCACAATATAGTTATCCCCTTCAATCCTACACCCTTACAGGTTTTTTAGGTTCACATAGTAGTGTATATACAGAGATCCTAGCAATATCCACTACAACACACAACCTATCATATTAGGAAGCACCTTGATCCTTCACAAGTTAGTCATATGGTTATTATAGGAACACTATCACATCTAGAATTCAAGGTTGACTGACCACAGTCAATGGTTGTCACCATCAATTTTGGATCTCATGAGCATCCATATTTAACAACACATCACATTATATAGGACATTTAAGATTATGCTCTGATGCATATTACGAGTGATAGTTTTATTCATCCTGTGTTGAGCACTTACACCGTTCACATAACTAAATCCATTGCTGAATTTGGTATATCAAACATCAGAACTATGTAGTAGCGTATATACTAATCATTAAGAGACTTCAAGTATTATATTTATATTGGTCAGTCTGAATACATATATAAGATTTTCAGAGTAGTTTAGTCACCATATGATTGTCAATAATATTATAGATATATTGATATGAAAATCTGTTTGGGCATCTATTTGCAAGATATTATTTTAGATATATAATCAATTCTAGAAGGTTCCTGTTTTTAATTCACTCACCGTTTACGACTATATATATATATATATATATATATATATATATATATATATATATATATATATATATATATATATATATTTATTAGGCATATGTGTTGTTATAGAGTTACTGACATATAATAGTGAATGCTGATTTGTTGACCGAAGAAGACTCCGTCCCTTACCCTGACATTTTGTCTTTACTTACCAATATAACCTCTTAATAGATTGTTATATTATGTTGCACACACCCCTTTGGATACGTTTTAAAAAAATGCCATTGTCTCAGCCCTTATTTAATTTGGGGCGTTTGTCAAGAGTAAAAAGTCTTATATACTAACATGGTTCTAATAGATCAAAAATTCTATATTTTCGAAAACGTCACCAGCGATGTAACAATATGTGTATAAAGTAGGTCTGTGTAAATGAATACACCAATCAGAGAAGACACCGCCCCTTACCCTGAAGCTTAGCTTCTATAGAGTGTTGAAACCCTGACAGTCGCATACTCCTATCAGTACACGCCATGTAATGATATGAGGGATATTATTCACATGGAACTAGCCGTTATGAATGGAAAAAGTCCCTCAACTATCATGGCCCAAACAATTAGTTTTTTTGTTATGTAAGCATCAATAGGGACGCAATCCAAAACAAAGTAAGTTTTTCTGGTTTGATACACTTTATTGTTTTATACATAAAATGTATTACATGGGAATCTCTATTGGTTTAGAATCACGGGTTATAACTCAAATTAAAATTAACAATGATATAAGGGATCTAGGTCCCTTAGGTATTTATTATATTTTCTAGGTGGGTCCCCCTTAGAGACACATTGCATTATCATCATAGTTAGGGCAGTACTTTTAAGCATACATCTACATCCTGAGAAATATGTATGCGTGCCAGCTGTATGTTCACGAATATAAAATAATGATGAATTTACTGATTGCTACCTGTAAATACCTACTAGTGAATTTATTTATCTTGTTAAATATGATACATATGTTTTTAAATGTGATTGTTATAGATATCCCTTGGTATTTGATATTGTTTTAGATAAATAGGATATATATGTACTGCAAATGTGAATATCATTTTGTTTCTATTATTATTCTCCACACAGCATAGTTCCTGGGCTAATGATGTCATAGCTTGTTGTTTAATTTTATTAGAGTGTTTTACTAATTGGATATTACAAGGAAAACACACACATCAGGTGTTGCTTATTACTCAACTCTGGTAGTATGATATATATAGCAAGTGTTTGTTGTTCATTTTTATTAAGCCTGATGAAACAGCTACTGTTAGGCTGAGAAACGAGTTGCAATTGTTTTTACTCATTTTAATAAAGTAAGTTTTAATTAAACTTACCACTTGCTGCCACGCTGTGTTTTTGTTCACACACTATTTACCTGAGATTGGACACTGGAAGCTCCTGACCCCTGAGGGATAAGTCTGTTAAGTGACTATATTGATCCCAGCCTGCCTCTATAGCACTAAGGGAGGTGCTCTACTAAATGTGAGTGTATATTTATCTCTCTATACCTCTCACTGCTTGTTCCAACAATACTAGGCCATATAGGCACCTCTTTGTTTCTCTATATAATCCTCTGCAGAGACCCAGATGCAATTTTAAGCAACTTTCTAATTTACTCCTATTATCAAATTTTCTTCATTCTCTTGGTATGTTTATTTGAAAAGCAAGAATGTAAGTTTAGATGCCAGCCCATTTTTGGTGAACAAACTGGGTTGTCCTTACTGATTGGACAGCACCAATAAAAAAAGTTCTGTCCATGGTCCTGAACCAAAAATTTGCTGGCTCCTTAGCTTAGATGCCTTCTTTTTCAAATAAAGATAGCAAGAGAACAAAGAAAAATTGATAATAGGAGTAAATTAGAAAGCTGCTTAAAATTACATGCCCTATCTGAATCCCGAAAGAAAAAATTGAACTGAAGTTGAAAAAAAAAATAACCATGTCGTTTCTTATAGTCATATAGTCATTTTGGTGGGACAGAATATCATCTTCAAATCCTAAAATACAACATCATATTAATGTGCCATTACTAGGGGAGAAATCATAAGGTGAGAGCATATAGTAGGTATGTGAATGTGATGTCTATTTACTCATTGAACTACGTAAATATCAATAACAAATCTGGTTTGTGCGTATCATAGAAATGAAATTATTTTAAAATTGAGGTAGGTAGGGGGGGCGGAGCCAACACCTGAGCAGAGAGGACGTGTTTCTGAGAGCTCCTGCTGAAGCTTTTATTAAACAACGGCAAATTGCAGCTTTTTAAATATAATTTGCCCCAATTACATACTTCTGACCAAGCAGGACTATATCTACACTACTTGAAAGTTACTTTGCTGACCCTATGCATCAGTCTTTTGCCATACCAGACTTCTGTAAACGCGCAGGGCTATGAGGCCTATTAAAGTTACGGAGGTCATAGATTATCCAACGGATGTTTGTTCTAAATATGTTTGATACCTCCACTATCTTATTACAGACATCTAGCTCTTCCCTAACATTTCACAAGTTACAAAAATCTACTCTATTGCTTTAGGAATCTGAAGCCTAGCACACACGGTTTGCGGAGGCCACGTTGTGAGAAACGCCATCTTGTAAGAGTTACCTCCCGACTACATGCTTGTCTCGCCAGCAATATACCGCCATCTATAACACCTCACCATGGAGGATATTTATATTGAATTGAGAGTTATGCTGCAAAGCGTGGATCTCCAGATGACATCTCAGTTCCACAGCCTAAGGTCAGTGATCAGGAGCGTTCGGGGAAGCAGGGAGATACCCGCTGCTGAGCTGGCAGTGACAGAGGATGCCACACGAGTATTCCCAAGCTCAAGTGCCGCGCAACATAAGGAGGTGATAGCGCCGATAATCCAAGCGCTTATACCCGCCTATTCCTCGACCTCCCTTGCCTCAAAAGAGCCTGCCTCCCTGCAGGAAAGTGAATTGAGCGATAAAGGTGTTGATGCTCAGCTGCTAGTAGAGGTAGATGAGGTTGGTTGTTCTACGCCGCAAGAGGATCCGCTTGGGGACTTAGTGTTAATTAGATCCCCTCTAACACAGCAGATATTGAGTCCAGTGTGCACAGCGGTGACTCAATATTCAGAAGCCTGCTCGCTCCTAATGGGTAAGCATTGGAATAGCTGCAGCGTGAGAAGCAACATACTTACCTTTTTGGATTCTTTGCTACACAGCAATGTTGGCAGACAGCTAACATCAGCACAGGACATGCCCTGCTCCCTAATGATTCCAGTTCTGAGCTGGTCATCGCACTTGCTGCATTTGCCCTTACCTGGAAAACTTGGTACTACGTTGTCCCATCTAAGAATGGGAATAGGCTAATTACTCCCAAGACCTAGCCTGTATTAAGTGTGACTCTGGCAATAACTTTAGTAAGGCAACCCTTCATGATGGTGACTGTTGTGTATTTATATACAGGTCAATCCAGCACTTGGACTTTATCACAACAGTCTGGACTTATTTTGCAGGATACTAAGCTTGGGACACCTTTATGAACATATGTTTTCATGTGACCAAACTTACCCTCTCAACATTACATGTATGATACCTAATATTCTTTATAACTACTCTTTCTCTGCACATATAGAGAATCTCCCCTATAGTACGGTTATGGTACATTTTTCTATATGTACTATGTTTTTTTCTAGGATTTTTTACCATCATTTACATAGGCAATATTATATGTTTGGACACCGTTCAATTCCAGAGTATGTCCTAATAAGGGTTAATTATATATTATCTGTTATGGTTTCTGTTATGCAAATTATATTCACTCTGTATATAGGGGTCTTTTTGATATGCTAGAATACCACATCTTGCAATCTGCTAGACATATACTTATATAGTTTAAGCTCAGACTTCTACTTTTTATATTACTTTGTTTGTGGATGCTATCTTTCCTTTCAATAGGATCTTAAGAATGGCCTTATGCCTGAACACCATATTGAGTACTCCATAACATAGTCGACCCTTAATAATATTTTTCGGTTAACAGTTTACTCATAGCGAATAGAAAGGTTGTCTGCCTATACCTACTAATGTTAATTTTTCCTTGAAATATGGAGGATGTACTACTTAGTTAATTTTTATTACAACGGTGGAGTATTATATAGGGTAGGATCAAAATGACCAAGCTCCTGATACATATGTCTTGAGTACTCATATAATCTCTAGTAGAGAACTGTACACTACAATTATCCCCTCCTACCTATATAAGAGCTGCTATCAGACAGTATTTAGTGATATGTTTTAAATGACTCAGTATTAAATATAATTAAGGCACTTGATGCTCCCTGCTCCCAAGGCGGGTTTTGGGGTCATGCTTAGCTTCTGAGAACTGTATAATTCTTTTTTGGATGAGGGTTTATTGGCGGTATCAATAGTTATTAAGTAATATTTAAATGTTAGTTAGCTAGAGGGTAGAGCCGTATAGTCTTATTTAAAAAACTCTTCACTGTTTGCGTTGAGTTTGGATATAGGTACTGTTATCAAAAACTTATTGGCTGAGAACCAGTGTAATCTACTTTATCAAGAGCTTTATATACAGCTAGAGGTACTAATTAATTATTAACCATCTGTATATAAGCTGTAAAACCAAATGTATATTGCTTAGTCTTGATCGGTCAGCTCTAACTAAGAACAATACTGATATTAGCCCTGGACTTCTCCTCTCATGTGTTAAGCTGAATGGTGTCTGAGGGCTTCTAGATGACCTGTGCAGGACCTGTATCATATGCCATACACATTATACCACAGTGACATATGTGTAATCTTATGTATTCATCTTCCAGCATTTTGGAATTGAAGTTATGTCCTTCATAACATCACTTGGACTGTTCTCATGCCAGTTAGAATTGTTACCTCTAAAGTGTCTTACACTGTTTATATTTTCGCAGTTATCAAATCCCTTATGTTTGATTTTCTATATTATAATTGCTCGAGTTACAAATTGAAGCTACTTTAACACATCTTCATGCAGTTTATTACTGAGCATCTATTTTGGTTGATATGGGCATATTATTTCTGATATGTAAATTTCTATTTAGTATGATTCATCTCCCCCTATATAGGGGAACCCTCTCTACTTAGCCCGCATATGTTCCCTGCCAATAATGATATACTCCCCATGTAGAATTTACTGGTAACACGAATCTCCGGCCCCAGATGAGCTCCTCTCCTCCCTTTCCCGCTGGTTTGCTGCCTGTGGGTCATACCCTTACTCCTTCTCCCCACATCGCTTATAGCTAGCATTTCCCCAGGTAAGGAGCTCCCCCAGAAGTCCCCTATATTCCACACTTCCTAATATCCCCGCTCTTGCAGAACTTTACTATGGTCAAAATCAGCCTACCCCCATAATCTCCTGACCCATAGCTTATAAGTCTTACTGTGATGCTCCTCTACTAGCTAATTTTCCTTCAACCCTATAGATACAATCATATTATTAGAGGGGAAGCTTAATCACAGAGAATACCCCAATCCGCTCTATGATTTACTAGATATAATCTTCCCTAGACAGTTCTGGGGTCCCTCCACTTGAACACTTCTAAGCTCCTATCTCATACTTTAAACTACTCATATTTACATATGGCTCCGCCCCCCCCCCCCGCCTCTCCACCGTCTCCCCTATATGTATAGCGGTGCTTACCCGCTGAATATCCCCCCCCCCCCTATATATCTCAGCCCAAGAGTGGCTGACACATAAGCTAATTCTCCACAGCCTGATATCTCTGACTCTGATATTCTATTAATTGTTTTCTATAGTACTGTGGAGATCATTTGTTAATAATATAACATAAAATGAAGTTATATGCCACCTCGCCTAAACTTTTGTCTATCTTCATATTAAGATTTGATATGTGATTATATTGTTACATGTGTATTTTTCTAATAATATCAGTTTATAGACAATGTATTATTTACTCTGATGTAACATTGGCCTCAGGGCGAATTTTGTTTGTTAATCTATACTTTAACTTCAATAAAAAAAAAATATTTTAAAAAAAAAATTGAGGTAGGTAGTATTTTTGTAATGTATATGGATAAAAAATAAAAGGCAGAGGGTGAAAAAAAATAAAAAAATTGATAATAAAAATTGGAGAAGGAACAAATAAATGAACAAATCATGGACAAATGCATGGGTCACTGCATAGAAGGTGCCTCAAGATCAGAAGGTTCCACTCTATAGCTAGAGAATAAGGAGTAATGGATATTTTATTTACCTTTCTATTTACAGTTAGAAAACCTTAGAAATATTTTTTAAAGATGTGACTGAGGCTAATATTTGTAGAGTATAAAAATACACCTGATACAGACAAAAATACAGCTCTAAAGGTTAAAGCCATTTTCACTTTGTTGGGTCTGAAAGAAAATGTTTTCAGATAAATGACAGCTTTAATTTAAATTAAATAACAATGAATGATTCTGTGCTCATAAACAAATGTTTTGCTTACATATGCGGCATGCCACCGTTTAACAATAAAACCAGAGATAGCCAATGAGCAACCTGTCCCCAGGGATGAGTTTTGTACAAACATACACGAGCAGATTCACAATTAACGGGACATTATACACCAATTTTCATGTAACTGCATGTAATAGACACTATTATAAAGAAGAATATACACAGATACTGATCTAAAAATCCAGTATAAAACATTTTAAAAACGTACTTAGATGCTCCAGTTTAGCAATGTTGAGCAGGTTAGGCTGGGACACCCAGTGAAAGGGGTTGGAAAAACAGGAGCAGCAGACACTCCCTCCTCCCACTTCCCTGCATATGAAAAGACAGATTATAAAAACAGGTGCTGCAGAAATCTGTAGACCTCAGTATACATCTAAAACTTTTGGACTTGGTAAGGAGTCTGAAAATCAGCACAATCAATGTTATTAAAAAATAATCAAAACTATACATATACAAAACTGTTACAAAAACTTTCTCAGATGGGCTTTATAAATGAATCATCTATAAAACATTTATGCAAATAAAAATCTAGTGTACAATGTCCCTTTAATTCAAACCTCTTTAGAGTAACCTTTATCACATGAAAGAGCCTCTTAAGGTCTAAGTTTAAATACCGACCTTTTATATATATATTTTTAGGGTAGTTTATCTTTAAAGAGTATTTTATTATTGCACTAACTTATTCTTGCAATAAATACAAATATGGCACCTGGCAGCCAATAGAGCAGTGGGAGTTGTCCTTCTCTGTCAGTGAGCAATCTGTCCCTGATGAGCTGTGCAGAAACAAATATTTTAAGTTTAACCAAATCTAAGTTCAGTATCCCTTTAATATGGAACAAAGATAATTAATGATTATCTTAATTAGGTCTCATTACAATCAAATATTAGATTGTCTGCTTTAATTAGTTGCAAACCCAAGTTGTGCCTGTGATAATAAAATAATAAATAAAAAAAAAAAGCTTTTGTTACAGACCTACTTAGATATACAACTTTCAAGATGGTGACTATAAGGACTATTCTGCCTTTTGTTCAACAAGGACATTATATGTTCACAATAGACTTGCAGGATGCATACCTTCATATTCCGATTCATCCAGAACATTATCAGTTCCTGAGATTCTCTTTTCTAGACAAGCATTACCAATTTGTTGCTCTTCCAATTGGCCTAGCAACAGCTCCAAGAATCTTTTCAAAGGTTCTAGGTGCCCTACTCTCTGTAATCAGAGAACAGGGTATTGCAGTGTTTCCTTATTTGGACGATATCTTGGTACTAGCTCAGTCTTTACGTTCTGAAGAATCTCACACAAATCAACTAGTGTTGTTTCTTCGGAAACATGGTTGGAGGATCAATTTACCAAAATGTTTCTTGATTCCTCAGACAAGGGTCACCTTTTTAGGCTTCCAGATAGATTCAGTGTCTGTCTCTAACAGACAAGAGACGTTTAAAATTGGTTGCAGCCTGCCGGCACCTTCAGTCTCAGTCATTCCCTTCAGTGGCTATGTGCATGGAAGTTTTAGGTCTCATGACTGCAGCATCGGACGCAATCCCCTTTGCTCGTTTTCACATGAGACCTCTACAGCTTTGTATGCTGAACCAATGGTCCAGGGATTATACAAAGATATCACAATTAATATCCTTAAATCCCAATGTACGACACTCTCTGACGTGGTGGATAGATCACCATCGTTTAGTTCAAGGGGCTTCTTTTGTTTGACCAACCTGGACTGTGATCACAACAGATGCGAGTCTTTCAGGTTGGGGAGCTGTTTGGGGATCTCTGACAGCACAAGGGGTTTGGAAATCTCAAGAGGCGAGATTACCAATAAATATTTTAGAACTCCGTGCAATTCTCAGAGCTCTTCAGTTTTGACCTCTGTTAAAGAGAGAACCGTTCATTTGTTTTCAGACAGACAATATCACAACAGTGGCATATGTTAATCATCAGGGTGGGACTCACAGTCCCCAAGCTATGAAAGCAGTATCTCGGATACTTGCTTGGGCGGAATCCAGCTCTTGTCTAATCTCTGCGGTGCATATCCCAGGTGTAGACAATTGGGAGGCAGATTATCTCAGCCGTCAGACTTTACATCCAGGGGAGTGGTCTCTCCATCCAGATGTGTTTTCTCAGATTGTTCAGTTGTGGGGTCTTCCAGAAATAGATCTCATGGCTTCTCATCTAAACAAGAAACTTCCCAGATACCTGTCCAGGTCCAGGGATGTTCAGGCGGAGGAAGTGGATGCGCTGACACTTCCTTGGTTTTATCATCCTGCTTACATTTTCCCGCCTCTAGTTCTCCTTCCAAGAGTGATCTCCAAAATCATCATGGAACAATCGATTGTGTTGCTGGTGGCTCCAGCATGGCCACACAGGTTTTGGTATGCGGATCTGGTTCGGATGTCCAGTTGTCAGCCTTGGCCACTTCCGTTAAGGCCGGACCTACTGTCTCAAGGTCCGTTTTTCCATCAGGATCTCAAATCATTAAATTTGAAGGTATGGAAATTGAACGCTTAGTACTAAATCATAGAGGTTTCTCTGACTCAGTGATTAATACTATGTTACAAGCTCATAAATCTGTCTCTAGAAAGATTTATTATAGAGTTTGGAAGACTTACATTTCATGGTGTTCTTCTCATAAATTCTCTTGGCATTCTTTTAGAATTCCTAGAATTTTACAGTTTCTTCAGGACGGTTTGGATAAGGGTTTGTCTGCAAGTTCCTTGAAAGGACAAATCTCTGCTCTTTCTGTTTTATTTCACAGAAAGATTGCTATACTTCCTGATATTCACTGTTTTGTACAGGCTTTAGTTCGTATTAAAGGATTACTTTCTGTTATAATTTTTAAGCTAAACAACTAACATATTAAAGTTAATAAACATTAATTAAAACCTACTGACCTATATTTTCTCCAAAACGAAGTTTCATAACATTCTAAAAGTTATATCTTTTATTCGCCGATGATGTCACGTTATCCTGCCCACTATTTTCAGCACTGAGTGTTCAAAATACTTAAACCAATAACTTTGTGTTTAAAGCACCATTTTGAAACCTAGGTATTGTAAACTGATTGGTACAGAGCAAAGGATACCCACGGAGTGGGTTTGGAAAACAATTAAATTTGCAGACAAGATTTCTGATATACGGTTATGTTATGTTAATGAAATGCTATTGATAAAAAGCGTATTTGGGGTAGTTAGTTAGTAACAGGCATTGAAAATATTTACTTACAGTGGCCCTTTAAGCCTGTCATTAAATCAATTTCTACTCCTTGGAGTCTAAATTTGGTTCTGAAGGCTTTACAGGCTCCTCCATTTGAGCCTATGCATTATTTGGACATTAAACTACTTTCTTGGAAAGTGTTGTTCCTTTTGGCTATCTTTTCTGCTAGAAGAGTTTCTGAGCTATCTGCTCTTTCTTGTGAGTCTCCTTTTCTGATCTTTCATCAGGATAAGGCAGTTTTGCGGACTTCTTGACAGTTTTTACCTAAGGTTGTGAATTCTAACAACATTAGTAGAGAAATTGTTGTCCCTTCTTTGTGTCCTAATCCTAAGAATTCTTTGGAAAGATCCTTACATTCTTTGGATGTGGTAAGAGCTTTGAAATATTATGTGGAAGCTACTAAAGATTTCAGGAAGACTTCCAGTCTATTTGTTTTATTTTCTGGTCCTAGGAAATGTCAGAAGGCTTCTGCTATTTCCTTGGCTTCTTGGTTGAAACTTTTGGTTCATCAAGCTTATTTGGAGTCGGGTCAGGCCCCGCCTCAGAGGATTACAGCTCATTCTACTAGATCAGTCTCCACTTCGTGGGCCTTTAAGAATGAAGCTTCAGTTGATCAGATTTGCAAAGCGGCAACTTGGTCCTCTTTGCATACATTTACTAAAGTCTACCGTTTTGATGTATTTGCTTCTTCAGAAGCAGTTTTTGGTAGAAAAGTTCTTCAGGCAGCTGTTTCAGTTTGATTCTGCTTTTGATTTAATTTTTTTTCTTTCATTTATGAGAATAAACTTTTTTTTTTTTGGGTTGTGGATTAATTTTTTCAGCGGAAAATGGCTGTTTTTATTTTTATCCCTCCATCTCTAGTGACTCTTGCGTGGAGTTCCACATCTTGGGTATTGCTATCCCATACGTCACTAGCTCATGGACTCTTGCCAATTACATGAAAGAAAACATAATTTATGTAAGAACTTACCTGATAAATTTTTATGGTGGTTATGATTTTTTTGTATAAAGCACAATTATTTCCAAATTTCTTTTGTTGATGCTTTTTACCCCTTTCTTTATCACCCCACTGCTTGGCTATTTGTTAAACTGAATTGTGGGTGTGGTGGGGGGTGTATTTATGGGCATTTTGAGGTTTGGGAAACTTTGCCCCTCCTGGTAGGATTGTATATCCCATATGTCACTAGCACATGGACTCTTGCCAATATGAAAGAAATGAATTTATCTGGTAAGTTCTTACATAAATTATGTTTTTTCTACAAGTCCAGTGAGTGTTTTGCTGTTATTGATATATATATATATATATATATGTATATATTATTTTTTTATTTTTTTTATTTTTTTCAATTAAACATTTTAAAACTGCCAGGTATATTTATGAATGATCATTCAAATACTTAATTTTTTGTGTGTGTGTGTTTTGTTAACTTTATTAAACAAGAATGCAATTGTTTTTATTAAAATTAGAACTGTAAAAATGTACACTTAAAAAAAAAAAAAACATGTGAGATATATAAATTGGAATATTACTTGTGAGAGGCGTCACAGAAATGAGTTTTGGCAGTGCAATATCACAAGAAACGATAAGAAAAGCATTGGGAAAAAAATCCTGTGAATTTGAATGAAAAACCCATAAAAAAAGCTCTTCTACCAGACTGGAATGGGTGCTTTAATTAGATAAATGAATGATAAGATGGATTACTCCGTCGGTGAATAGAGACTGTTAAAAAGAAGGAAAAATAATAAAACATAGAATTGATGTGTAAAAGATTAGATCTATCTCTACCTATAACCACAACATACATTTTATAAGGTAATAACAGTGTTTGAAATCATAATATACAGTTTGCTTTGTAAATGCTGAAATGATGCAAAAACTTTATAATATCCACTTTTTTTGCTTTGTATATTCTTATTAGTTAATTAGTAAAACGCATGATTGAATTGCAAGTCTTGTGAAGTCACAAATGTTTCACAGCAATGCTACATATTATTTTGAACAAAATGTGTGAATTTCATAGAAATATTAAATCTTGCAGGCTGTAAAATTTGATTGCCATTTTTAAGCTACCTAAAAATGTGTCCTCTATTCAAGGTTCATGCTTTGAAAACAAGCCAAGCAGATACAGTGAGCTGTAGTAGTATTTTAGGAATATCTAAAACATTAAACTTTATATTTCTGTCACACTTACTTGAGGCAACCTTACAAATGTCTATAGCTGGATCATATTCATGTTAATTTACTCTACCTATAAACATAGCTGACAGGAATATTATTTTAAATCATTATTCTAGGACATGAAGTTGCATTGTGAAACTAATGTAAATATAATCATCTTAACTCTAGCCTAACCTGGAAATAGTGACCCAATGGTTTCAATTCTAAAATAAGTTTTCTAGAGTTATTAAAGGGATATGAAACCCAACATTTGTCTTTCATGATTAAGATAGAGCATGCTATTTTAACCCCTTAAGGACCAGCGACGTACCCTGTATGTCGCTGGCCTTTTTTTGGGACTTGATTGTTTTATAGTGCGGTCTTGCCACCAGCGTTGAGACTGCTCTATTCCACAAAGCCTTCTGGAGGGAGGGCATTAATAGCATGTTCTTGCTAGACTTGTGCTTTTATGTCCTGAAAAAAATCCTTAACGACCAGTGACATACAGGTTACATTGTGGTCATTAAGGGGTTAAACAACTTTCTAATTTACTTGTATTATCATTTTTCCTCGACCTTTTTGGTATCTTTTGTTGAAAAGCAGGGACATATGCTTAGGAGACAGCCCATTTATGGAGCTTTATATGGCAGCAGTTTTGCAAGATTGTTTTCCATTTGAAAGAGCACTAGATGGCAGCACTATTTCCTGCCATATAGTGGTCCAGATGCCTACTTAGGTATCTCTTCAGAAAGGATATCATAGGAACAAAGCAAATGTGATAATATAAGTAAATTGGAAAGTTTTTCAGAATGGAATGTTCTGTCTAAATCACAAAAGAAAATGTTTGGGTAACACTCAATAACTACTACCAATAATGTGAGTATTTCATTTATTCAGTTTTGCCCCAACTCCCCATTCAGCACACCCACTTCCCAACCAGCTCTGCCCTGATGTGATTCCACCCCTGATTTGTCAAAATGTTTCCCTCTCTATCTCCCTAACTAAAACATCTGGTTCAGGTCTATCTATTATACAGGGGTGACAAAATGTGGTCCAAGATTTCAGAATCACACAATGAATTGTACACCACCCATATAACAATATATTTTTGTACTGACTTGGCCCTCTATGGTACCGCATTATAAATATGGCTGTCCTAATATCTACACGTTAAACAGGTGAATACAATTTTGTTAATAAATTGTCTAGATTTATTATATTCTGTCCAGTAAGAAGGCATACAGAATCTCTATTTTACATAGTACAAAAACGGGAATATGAGTGTGTTCAGCTAGCTCTCAGGAGTGCATTGCTACTTCTTCAATAAAAGATACCAAGAGAATGAAGCTAAATTGATAACAGAAGTAAATTGGAAAGTTTTTTTATAAAATGTATAATGTATCTGAATTATGAAAGAAACATTTTGGGTTTCATGTCCCTTTAAGTCTGGCATACGACATAGCACAAATAATATTACATATATGCTTTTAAAACATAAAGACAAGCAATTGGTGTAGTGAGAATCAGTAAAATGTGATTATTACATTTTTACATGTGTGGTTTCATTCATATATTCAGTTTGTGCTTTTTGTATAAAATTAATTCTGTATTTTTTGAGTTTAGTCTATTTTTTTGCTGTCAGGAGATAATGATAAATGGACCCACTTGGCATCTTTTGGAGAAACATTTTTCACTCTTCTATTATGCCTGTGAAGTATAATCTTCAGCAATTGGTGTTAAGCCTTCTCTATTTGACTCCTTGAGTCAGCATTTTCTGAAGGAATTTTATCGAAGGTTATGAAGAATCAGCCCCCTACGCTTCAGTACTGAGCAAACCTCTGTCTTTTCTGTGTCCTTCCCTTTTTCAACTTACAATAGTGTAATGGCTAAATTAGGTCCCTAGGGGAAATGAAGCACTAAACAAGGATGTCTGCTATTCTGTCCCAATCAAAATAAAAAGCACTAAGGATGGAGCGGTGCATTGCCTGAACGAAAGGCTAAAGAGTATTCATTCTCAACCATTTACTGATATAAATCATATAACATCCTTTAACTAACACTATATAGTTATGCAGAAATGTGAAACATAAAACCCATAAAACTATACAGAGATTGGTTAATATTTTGCACATTTTACTGTAAAAAGTGTTTATTTTATTTAATATTACAATTATGAGAACTGTTAAAATCTTAAAGGGATATTAACCTCACAGTAATTATAGAAAATAAAATAACATTTTATTTTGCAAAATAAATTCATTATAATTGTCTGCTTTTTCTGTAAAACGGTTCAGAAAATTGTGCTTGCTCAAAAATCCCCCGAGAGGCTGTTGTGCATTCTGTGCTACATGGATATACTGTGGTTACTTAAAGCAATGCATGTGCTCATTCTGTGTGGCCTAATTGGTCATGATTTGGATAAAACATAACATTTTAAACAACTTTCAACTTTACTTCTATTAATAAATTTGATTAATTCTTGTGTTATCTTTTGCTGAAGGAAAAGCTTTGCACTACTGGCAGCTGGATGAACACATTTAGTTAGCCAATCACAGGAAACAAATGTGTGCAGGCACCAATCAGCAGATAGCTCCCACTAGTGTATGATATGTGCGTATTCTTTTTCAACAAGGGATGCCAAAAGAAGGAAGCACATTTGAAAATAGAAGTGAATTTAAAAGGGTCTTAAAATTCCATGCTCTATCTGAATCATGCAAGTTTAAATTTGACTTTAATTATGTTTCTTGCTATTATTTAACAGGAAAGAAAAAACAAACAAACAAAACTGTAATTAAAATGTGTGGAGGTAGAGCTATAAGATTAAGGCATTTTTATATATCACTAGTATTTAGCAAAATAAAAACATGGGTAATTGAGTCTGCATTTAAGCTAATACTTTTATATTATTTTACAATTTACATTTATGCTTTTAATGTCCAAATACTTTATAAAGGAACATTCTGGTGTTTGTATTTAAGTTATTTAAAGGTGTCATCCAAACTATTTTGTTTTGGGGGGTTTTCCCCATACAAAAGTGATGGTAAATGGATGCTAGTATTTACCAGTGCTATAAATAAAGGGTACTTTCTGTCATAAAGTATAAAACAAAATCATGCTGAAAATACCTTTATTTACACGAGTTTATGCCAAACTGAGCTCCTCCGGCCACCCACTGCAAAACACTATTTTTTTCAATGAGGGGATGTTTTCACCTCTTAGTCAATAGCTGTGCTAGCTCTTCAGCATTATACCTTATGACTGAAAGTCCCCTTTATTTATAGCACTGGTGAGTCCTAGCATTTAAAAAGTGCTAGGAATTACCAACACTTTAAGACAGGGGTGTCCAAACTTTGCTCTCCAGAGGTTTTGGAACTACATTTCCCATGATGCTCAGCTAGATAAAATGCTGGCTGAGCATCATCGGAAATGTAGTTCCAAAACCTCTGGAGAGCAAAGTTTGGACACCCCTGCTTTAAGACAATAAACAATTGTATTTATTTATATGGAACAAAACATTCACAGCATTTAAAACAAACCAATGCAAACCACAGGTTTGCCTCTCCATTTTAGATGATGTATCAAACTCAGATTGATATTACTCAGTGCGTTACCACTTGTTTTGCATGCCTCCAAAAAACAATGGCTAAAATCACCAAAGTATATGGGATATGTAACCCAAAGTTTTTCTTTCATGATTCAGATAGAACATTTCAAACAACTTTCTAATTTACTTCTATTATTATTTTCTCTTTGTTCTCTTGGTATCTTTTCTTTTTTTAAAGCAGAGATGCAAGCTTAGGAACCAGCCCATTCCTGGAGCACTATATTGTAGTAGCTGTTCAAAAAATGTTATCCATTTGCAAGAGCACTAGATATCAGCACTATTTCCTGCCATTTAGCGCTCCAGGTGTCTACCTAGGTATCTCTTCAATGCAGAATATCATAGGAACAAAGCAAAATTGGAAACTTTTTTTAAATAGTGTGTTCTGTCTGAATCACAAAAGAACATTTTTGAGTTTTCTTCAAAATTCTGCATAAACTCTAGGTTACAAAATGTGTTTTTTGGCCCACAAGGGAGTGTCAGATAAGTATAATTGCTACACAAAAGAAAGAAGTGTTTAATTCCCTATTAAAAGTAAACTATAAGTAACTGCTTAACATTTCCAAAAATGACCTATGATTGGGACATAACAGCACCTTTTTAATCTTTCCATAACAAGATACGTCTCACTTTCATTATAATGTAATGCAGCCTGAGGCCATCACAGCTCATACAACAGCATAGCCACAAGAACAACATATTGGTGTAATAATGAAGAAGATTCCTGTACATAAGCAGCAGTCACATTTCCTAAGGTTTTAACTACAGATCTGTGCACCATAATGCAGATTATATGCCATATGGTAGAGTTGTCTTTAATAGCTGACTATTTCTGTTGTGCATTTTATTTATATCTTGCATTTTATTTGTTGTTTCACAAAGTTACATTTTATTTAACAGATGTGACTTTACAGTGGGTTTTTTTTTTCTTTAAAAAAATTCTCATATACATTGCCTTTGGCATCTTTAAATGCATCACTATTGTAATCCTGTAAATGTTGCCACTGGAAGTTAAATAATATAAATTTATTTTTTTTTCTAGGTCAGAAAGCATTGAGAAGTTATTGTTGTGTTTTCTTTCCTAGAAGAAAAGTTAGAATGATATTCTACCAAATACAAATAATAGCACTGTATATGTCTAATGTTGCCTTTATTGAAAAATAAATGATCAATTGTAGTTTATAAGACAGGTGATTCACCCCTTAAAGGGATATGAAATCTAATTTTTGTTTTCTTTCATGATTTAGACAGAACATACAATTTTAAACAACTTTCCAATTTACTTCTATTATTTAATTTGCTTCCTTCTCTTGTTATCTTTGCTGAAAGGTTTATTTCGGAAAGCTCAGGAGTAGCAAAGAACCTAGGTTCTAGCTGCTGATTGGTGGCTGCATATATATACTGATTGTCATTGGCCCACCCATGTGTTAAGTTAGAAACCAGTAGTGCATTGCTGTCCCTTCAACAAATGATAACAAGAGAATGAAGCAAATCTGATAATAGAAGAAAACTGGAAAGTTGTTTAAAATTGTATGTTCTACCTAAATCCTAAAATACATTTTTTGGGTTTCATGTCCCTTTAACTGCTGTGCCAATATATTTATATATATATACTGTTTTGACTTTAATTGCCTTTCAGATGCTGGGAATTGGGTGCTTCTAGGGCTTAAGGAAGCTGAGATTGAGGGGTTTGAATATTTACCCCTCAATCCAATTACCTTAAAGCGTCAGTCTAGTCAAAATTAACCTTTCATGATTCAGATAGGGCATGTAATTTTAAAAAACTTTCCAGTTTACTTTTATCATCAAATTTGCTTTGTTCTCTTAATATTCTTTATTGAAAGCAAGACCTAGGTAGTCTCATATGCTAATTTCTAATCCCTAGATGCCACCTCTTATCTCAGTGCATTTCACAGTTTTTCACAATTAGACAGAACTAGTTCATGTGTGCCATATAGATAATATTGTGTTCATTCCTGTGGAGTAATTTATGAAACTGTGAATGGGTAATAAAGGGATAATTGATCAATTTTAAAGATACAAATTCTTCAAGATCCTAACTTCAACCTGGCACTTCTGGGTGTCCGGGGCTGGTGACCTCAAAAAATAAAAAATAAAAATGTTTTTTTTCCACACGAACAATACATAAACAATAAACAAAACCCTGTAACACATTTTAAAACATATTTTAAGTGTAACAAATCAAATAACTGCTAGCAATCCAAGTGAAAAAAATCCAATGAGTTAAAAGTAAAAAAAAAAGAAAATACAAGTTTAGTGTCACATATGAGTTTGCCTCGTGAACAATAAGCCAAACACGTATAAAAAAAATCCTCTAAATCAGCTAACAATATGCCAATATTCTTCAGAAAAGGTGATGAATAGACAAGTTTTCAGACTTGATGAACCCATTATGGATGGTCTCAGCTAGGGTGTCAGGACCCTGGAAAGGTATGATCTGAATGTGTCCTTGGAACATTGGCTGAAGGGGCAGAAATGTGTAAAATGTGGCTGGTAAGTTACAGTAAATAGTTTTTGAGAGTTAATAACCTTTAATTGGACAGAGCCTGTAAAATATAACCTACATATACTGATTAATTTACAATATTAGGTGTGTTTGTTTTATTAAGTGGCTGTCATATGTGTTAAAAAAAAGGAGTGTCTCATGACTGTTAAAGAATGTCACTTCAGTAAATCAATAATGAGAACCTCTGCTTTCATTTTTTAAAATAATAATATTAATTTGAATATCATTTGAATAATAATGAGCTTTCCCAAAAATTGAAGGCAGCTTATGTATATGTATACATATATATTGTGCAGTACAATAAATGGCCAGATTACAAGTGGAGCATTATTTTTTGTTTTTTCCCCTTGTGCACTAACTGCTTTCAAAGAAAAATTTTTATGCAAGCAGGTTAATGCACGTATTACAAGTTGAACGTAGCAAGAGCTTAACCCGATGCTTGCTAACTTGTGGACTTTGGATAACACTACAGAATTAAAGGGACAGTCTACACTAAAATTGTTATTGTTTAAAAAAGATAGATAATGCCTTTACTACCCATTCCCCAGCTTTGCACAACCAACATGGTTGTATTAATATATTTTATAACATTGAAACCTCTAAATTTCTGCCTGTTTCAAATTCTCTTTAGACAGCCTCATAATCACATGCTTTTGTATTTGCTTTTCACAACAGGAGACTGTTAGTTCATGTGGGCCATATAGATAACATTGTGTTCACACCCGAGAAGTTATTTAAGATTTAGCACAACACAATACTAATGCAACTCAATAGATATTAAATAAAAAAAAGACATGTGATCAGAGGGATGTCAGAAGATGCTTAAATACAAGGTAATCACAGAGGTAAAAAGTATATTAATATAACCGTGTTGGTTATGAAAAACTGGGGAATGGGTAATAAAGGGATTATTTATATTTTAAAACAATACAAATTAATTTGTAGACTGTCCCTTTAACTTTTTCTCCCCATAGACTTTAATGGAGCACGCTTACAAAAAAAAACACAAAAAAAAAACAAACACTTATCGCTCGCATGCTAATCTGACACCTACAGTGCTAAACCCAAAGGTAGTTATAAATATTTTACATTCCAATGTTCTTAACATAGAAGAAAATGGTCCTTTTATTTTTAAATATATATTTCTACATACATATATATATATATATATATATATATATATATATATATATATAATCATTTTTTGTAAAATATATATCTATACCTTTATACCTATATGAATATATACAGGTATAGATATATACAGATATATATAGAAAAATATATTTTAATATACTAAGATATTTTCTTCTAAGTGAAGAACATTGGAATGTTAAATATGTATTTAATATACTTAACTGGAAAGGGCTCTTAAAGTGATGGTAATTTCATACCAACTGCTCAACATATTTTAAAAGCTCGTATCCTAACTAGCATATCAATATACTTTTTTAATATAAAAAAGATCAGTTTACTGAATAACTTCAATTTTATTACGGTAACGTTACAGTTTTATATTCAGCCTCTCTCGAAAAATTTCTAAGCTACTGCTTTGATTGGCTTACTTTTTAGCCAATTATCGGCTCACCATACGCCCCATGTTAAAAAGTACCTGCACGCTCCCGTGCTCTGAACTCACTAATTGCGATGCAATGTGCATGTGTAGCACTTACGCTACTTGTGCATTTAATATAGAGAATCTTCAGCTCTAGAATTCTCTATTTCAAAAGCGCAAGTAGCGTAAGAGTTGCGCATGCGCATTGCATCGCAATTAGTGAGTTCAGAGCACGGGAGCGTGCAGGTACTTTTTAACATGGGGCGCATGGTGAGCCGATGATTGGCTAAAAAGTAAGCCAATCAAAGAAGTAGCTTTTAAAATATGTTGAGCAGTTGGTATGAATTTACCATCACTTTAATATTAAATACATATAAATGCATATAAACATATAAACACATAAATGCATATATAAATACATATAAACACATAAATATGCATGTTTACACACACACACACATATATATATATATATATATATATATATATATATATATATATATATATATATATATAAAACACACACACACAAGTACACATATTATAGCCCTTTCCACTCAAACATTTTTTATTAACATTTATGTCAATACATTTATCAGAAAGTGTATATTTGAGTGTAACACTTTATTTTAATATATTTATGTTATTTGGTGCACTTTTTTTCTTAACCCTTACACTTTCCACAGGGTCTTCACTCACAATAACCAAAAAATGCAAATTTTGTTTTGTGCTAGAGTATACCCATTTACTTACAACTTGTATTACACACGCAATTTACTGTTATCGCGATATTGCTTATCGCGACCCGCACTAACTTTAACACTCCACTTGTAATCTAGCCCAAAATTGCAGAAATATATGATACAATTACAAAGGACTATTTATTGCAGTATAACTGCATGATCAACAAATGTATAATAAAAAGACAATGCAATAGCAGTTACTTTGCAATTTAATTAAACAGTAGGTTTATTTTGTATTTTTTTTTTACAAATTTTCCTAAATTTCCTTGTACCCTGTATTGTGTGATGTCACCATTCAATCACAGACTCATATACGTACAGTATATACTGTGCACTCTTGCACATGTTCAATAGGAGCTGGTGCCTCACCAAGTGTGCATATAAAATGACTGTGCACAATTTGATAAAGGAATTAATTGTTTTTTTTTTATTTTTAAACTCAATGCTCTATTTGAATCATGACAGGTTAATTTTTACTTCACTGTTCCTTAAAACACAAAGTGAAGCCAAATATATGTTTAAAGTACAATTTGAATAATTAAACCTTTTTTATGTAATGCTATCACAATGATTTATCACACTGACGAAGCAGCCTCAGTATTTAAAAGTTCTTTACAGAAAAAATAAAATAGGCAAGAGTAACGTTACAACATGTAGTAACTTCACCAAGTGTAGGTTATTATATTTTTACCTAAAAAATAAAATAACATTGTAACTCCATCTTTATTTAATATAATGGTCTCATCATTTAAAACTAAAGCAGTGAAGTGTAAAATATTGTTTATGGGACAGAATAACAGAATAAAATGTATAAATGATGTTTATTTAGGTTGAAAATCAGGAGGAAGAAAGATTATACATTATTATGTACATTAAATTATAGTGAAGGTTAAGTTACCTGTTTGTCAATATTGAATTAAATTCTCTGTCCCAAATGAATATGACTTTCATTCATCATCTTGTATACAATCATTGTGAACTGTACTTATCGCCCTAATAAATCTATCTTTCTAGCTTATCAAATTCAACCCGTTTTTTATTTATTTATTTATTGAATGATCACGTTCTCATTACATCCAATTGAAATTCTGGCCGTTAGGCGGCCATCGATCTACGTCACCCACATCCTTTTTAAAGTGCGCATGCGCTAATCTCTCTTCTTCATATTGTACTCCAGGCACATTCCCGTTTTTTGCGCATGCGTAATAGATTTAAGTAAGACTAGCCACATATACCACACTGTTTGTTACGGACGTCTCCGAAACAGAAGACCATTGCTGTACTTCGGATAAATACTATACTTATATACACACACACTTAGTTACCTATAGCATCGCATGCGCAGTAGCGGTAGAAAACAGCGATTCGCGCATGCGCAATAGTTATGATTACCATGCTTGCGCTTTGGAGATGCGTATAGAGTGGGTAGGACCGCTCTATACGTCACAGCATAGAAGTGCGGAAGTAGAGGTGGGGAGGAGTTTTCATGTAAACGGTAGGCAGATATCTATTTATAAAAAATAGCAAAATTGATCAAAAATATTAAAATAAACTTAGCAAACAGCTTATTCTATTAATAATATATGAATTTATGTCTTCAATTCAAGAAAACGTTACCTTCACTTTAAGTTACTGTTCTATTTGAAACACATTGTTAGTTACGGTTTAGTTCAGCATTTCATATGTACTGAATTAGAGATGAGAGGTTCCCAGGGTTGAAGCTGTTACAGGGTTACTGTAAATAGATAAACAATCTTTGCTTTACAGCACAACAAATGAAAATAGAAGGACTGAGATTTCTAAGCCAACGATTGTTACAAGAAATTTACAAGAAAGAATTTTGCAATTCATTAGTAAGAAGCAAAACTGATAACACACGACAGCTTCAGAGTCTAAGCCACACTTATCTCGTACAAGGTGTGAAATAGAAAAACGAAAATAAACTCATGTTACGTACAGTATGTAAATCTACAGTGTTCAAGAATGCTTTGTGCTGAATGGCAGAGAGCTGTTCAGTAATACGGATCATTGCAAATATTTCATTTGTATTCATTTTGAATACCACTCTACTTTTCTAAAGGCGGGGCATTTCCGTAGGTGTTTGATCCTTGTGGACTTACCAAAAGAGCTTATTATTTTGAAGCAATATCATAATGTATTTGTCATATTTTAAAGGGACATGAAACCCCAAATGTTTCTTTCATGATTTAGATACAGAATACAATTTTAAACTACTTTCCAATTTAATTCGATTATTTAATTTGCTTCATTCTTTCCTTTGTTAAGGAAATAGCAACGCACATGGGTGAGCCAATCACACAAGGCATCTATGTGCAACCACCAATCAGCAATTACTGAGCCTATTTAGATATGCTTTTCAACAAATGATATTAAGAGAATGAAGCAAATGAGATAGAAGTAAATTGGAAAGTTGTTTAACATTGCATGCTCTTTCTAAATCATGAAAACACGAACTAAGTACAGTAGCATATCAGAGTTTTTAAATAATCTGGAAGACTTTACTCTTAGTATTATATTCCCATCAAATCCACATTTTTTTTTAGGATGTATGAAAAATTATGTTTTTATTCAAAAGAAGATGGCAATTCAATGACTTACATAATGGCCTAAATTACAAGCTATTTTGTGTTAACACCAATGATGCTCTTCTTTTTGTGTTTATTTTGCAAGTCCTAAGTTATTTTTTTGTCACTCAATTTATAGTCTGGGCTGTGCTGAATGTCAGATAAATCCCTCACATTTTACGTATACCCTGGCACTTTATGATTTGATGGTACACTACAGCTTAAAGGGACACTCAAGTCAAAATTAAACTTTAATTATTCAGATAGAGCATGCAATTTTAAACAACTTTCCAATGTACTTCCATTAAAAAAAGTGCACAGTCTTTTTATATTTAAACTTTTTGAGTCACCAGCTCCTAAAGAGCATGTGCAAAAATTCACAGAATAAGCTTATATGCATTTGGCTGATGGCTGTCACATGGTACGTGTATGCATTTGTGATTGGCCAATGGCTGGGGGACTGGAAATAGATGTAGGTAACTTTTATAATTGTCAGAAAAAAAAAATCTACTATTCAATTGAAGTTCATGCTAAGTGCTATTGCATTGTCTTGTTATATTGCATTTGTTGATTATGCAAATTTACTGTGTTGACTGGTTCTTTAAGGTAAAATAAGATATATTTTGGTAATCTTAGTCAAACAAATATCCTTTGCAAGGACTGCTCAGTTCCATCCATTCTACAAGATGCCCCAGCTGAGCCCATGACATTCATCAACCTCACCCACCGCCACACACCACTGCGCTGCCCACAGAACACAGTGGGCCACTTCCACAACTTTCCTAACCTCCCTGTCCCACAAAACTTTTGTAAAATGTTTGGGAATATTTGATAACTGTATTACATTTTTTTCCGTTATCCATATTAAAGAGCAGCATTTAAATATGATGGCTTGTTCTTTTCATTTTCATTAAAAATTATTTAAAAGTGAACTAAAACGAATACAGCGGTATCACTTGTGTACTTCCTACTAATGCACACTGGTTGAATAGTACTTCATGTTAATGCTTATAGGTTGGGCATTAATGCCATGTACCTAAGCCAATTAGCTTTTGTAGGAAATGCACACATGATTCTGGAATATTAATTTAACTTTAACACACTTTTACTTCATATTTGTTTAAGAAAAAAAAAACAACCTGTATGTTTAAATCCTCCATAATTATATGGATGACAGAAAAAAACATTGTACTCTAAAATGTTCTCCCATTTAATGCGTTCACAATGGCCAAATTTACCAGCTGAAGTTTATATAAATTGTTAGAAAACTTCTCCTTTTTCTTTATTTTGTTAGTTAAAACAACTACTTTTTTCCTGTAGAAACCACCACCTAAACTGAAAATATGAATAACAAATGTATTATATGCAGCAAAGCTAGGTAAACAAGAGAAATAGAACTAGCATAGCTCCCAGTAAGGGTAGGAGAATGATACTTTTGTATCTGATATAGCCAGTTGTGCTCATTAAACCCAGCAATAATTAGCATTTAAATATATAACTATTAAGCTGTATGTTTAGACATAGATAACAGCAGGCTGATTTACCTGCAAACTCAGCACATTTTATGGACATGTTCTTGAGAACAAAAGGTGATAGTTTTAATGGGCAAAACCAGCTATTTCAAATCCAAAAATAAATATGAAAAGGGTGGATTTGACTTAACTCAAACTGATTTAAATCACTAGCTGTAAAACTTGATTTAAAGCAATTTAAATCATGACTTTCTTAATATTTCATTTTTAGACTAATACGTTTTCAGATAATTTTTCCAGTTATATCAGACATTTACTTATTTGGTTATATATCATTAGAAATACATAGATAGATAATTTGAAATGAATGAAATTATTGGGGTTAACTATCTCCAGTTTAATAGGTTAACCATTCATATTTGATCAACTTTTCAGTTTGTTTTATTAGAATGAGAAGAATAATGATACCTTAATTATATCAATTTTAACTAGTTTTATTTAACTAAAATAATAACATTATATTTCCTTTTTCTGCTTGCCCCTCCTCACACTTGGGTCCTTGTGCAGATATATTCCAGTCCAAACAATCTATCTATTCATTGAGCTGTGTACAGGACTTTGCAGGGCAGAAATGGCATCAAAGGGACAGTAAAGTCAAAGTCAAAATGAAACTTTCATGATTAAGATACTACATGAAATATTAACAAATTTAAAGTGTACCTTTCTTATCTAGTTTGCTTCGTTCTCTAGGCTCAGAAGCTAGGCATTACTAAGAGCTGATTGTCACTGTCTTACCCAATGTATTCAGCTAGGCCCCAGTAGAGCATTGCTCTCCTTCAGCAAAGGATACAAAAACGAATAAAGCACATTTGATAAAAGTGGTAAATCTGAAAATTGTATGCTCTATCTGAATCATTTATGGTCTTTATGTTTATTTTATAACATTTTTGCTATGAAGAAGCAGCATGTTATTTCGGCAGACACAAATTCATAGTTTTGAAAACCTCAAAACCTATAATATGTGATAATATCTTCTAGTAGAAAAAAACTGACCCAAATAATCTGACAGAAACCTATTGTAGAGTATGACATTGTGGCCCCTATTTATCAAAGGTCTTGCGGACCTGATCCGACACTGCGGATCAGGTCCGCAAGACCTCGCTAAATGCGGAGAGAAATACGCTCTCCGCATTTAACATTGCACCAGCAGCTCACAAGAGCTGCTGGTGCAACGCTGCCCCCTGCTGACTCGCAGCCAATCGGCCACCAGCAGGGAGGTGTCAATCAACCTGATCGTATTCGATCGGGTTGATTTCCGGCGATTCCTGTCCGCCTGCTCAGAGCAGGCGGACAGGGCTATGAAGCAGCGGTCTTTAGACCGCTGCTTTATAACTTGTGTTTCTGGCGAGTCTTCAGACTCGCCAGAAACACGGCCCTTCAAGCTCCGTACGGAGCTTGATAAATGGGCCAGTGTGAATGGATTAATGGAATTAATTTGCAAAAATAAATAGTTACAGCCATGCTATATAATTAAAAATGAATCCTTATTTCAAGATGAATAACATTTGATTTATAATGTATATTCAATATAAACTATCTTTAGATAGATTTTTCGTCAAAAAACATTTTATTTCAAACAAATCCTATTTAAATAAAAACGATTTGATTCAAATAAAAAAATAAATCAGATTTAAAATCTAATTGTTTTAATTTTTAAAAGAAAATTATTGAATTCCTTATACATTTAATAGTCTATAAGTATAACAAGTAATTTGGAACACATTAGGGGGAACAACTTTTATAGTACAGTGTCCCTTAAAATTCAACATTTTATCACCCATAATATATTGAATTATGCATAATAACAATACAATCAATAGTAATGCACTTTTATTATTTCATTTGCCTGCTTTTCTTGGAGGCTGGAGGTCATTGGAATGCAGTACCCTAACACTCTTACATGCTGCATAGTGATTGGTTGATATGTGCAGCAGCTCATTTATACCTACCCATAACTGACCACAAGGGGAGAAAAATAAACAACATTCAAGAGATTTTAAAAAGGGTGTGTCCAGGGCTTGCAAACCAATGAGTATTTTACTAACAGAATGGCAGGTTTAAATGATTGTAAGAGATTTATTTTGAATGCACATCTTTTGTAATGCTGTAAATACATTTTGATGCATAAGATAAAAACATCACTTTAATTTCCCTTTTAAACTGAAGGTGAGCTGTGGTGCTTAGATGAAGCTCTAGAAATGTGTCTGTCCCAACAAATCCAGAGCTTGTTGATAACAATGGGTTTGCAATACTCATTGCTCTATCTACTCAAGAAGCTAATAGATTTTCATTAACCATGTAACCTTTGTTAAAAACAAAACAAAACAGTTTACCATGTACAGTAGCCATTATCAGTACTATTTACACACTAACACAGCACTTAAGAGGCACTTTGTGCTTTCCAATAGTAGATACAATATTGAATTAACCAGAGCATATAATCACTACACAAAGGCAACATTGTACAAAGTATGGAGAAGGATTACATCAGAGACAATGTAGGTAGAGACGCGTAATATGAATAAGTGAAACCTTTTAATAGTACATAGTCATGTGGTGGAAAAAAACACATTATTGGTACTACACAAAGAAAAAGCAGAAACACTATAAAAATCAATATTTGCAGCATCTAGTAAAGTTAGAAACTATAAAGTGTGTATAAGCAGGGACACAAATTACTTGAATGACATAGATGTGTTGCATCTTAACACGTCTACACAGTTAATGCACTTTCTGTTTAATCACACAGGTCACTTCTAATGTGCTTTGAATCTACAACTTCTGTGTGATTCTACAAGCTTTTGCTATTAACGCTTTGCCATACTGGCTGACAAGCTTATGGGAGCTGCAAAGCACTTAGCAAGGTTTGCCAAGCAATGAGAGAAAATCAAGTGTGTGTGTGTGTGTGTATATATATATAAATCATATAAATCATATATATACTTGGATAGATAGATGATAGATATGATTTACAGCTTTTCTTGTCCACCCATAATTCAACCCCCTTACTTGTTTACCATTTTCCAGCATTTCCCTTCTTATTTATAAGTTTTATAGATTCCTATTTTTTATACAAAGAGCACATAATGGTGCCTTGCAGTGGTATCCACGTTAAAGTCCTTACATGAAGTCACAGCCCTCAGTTGAATCATCTGGCCTCTCTACCATTCTGTCTGTCTGTTATTAGATCCACAGGGGATACAGCTAGAGGGGAGAGTGCCAACCAGATTGCTATAATATTCTTACAGTGTCACTGTTATCGTACTGTATTGCAATATAAATAAAAATGTTACCTTGAAAATGATCAGCAAATAGAGTTGTATCCATTTGCAAATTCAAAAACCTCCAAAAAATTACAAGTTCATTACCCTATAGTAAAGCAGCTTTTGCCAAGCTACTGGCAAATTACAATGATAACAAATGTTAAAATCAAGTTATACAACACATGCACTGTATACTAAATATCCCACCAATAAAAATGTATTTTTATAATAACAATTTTATTCTTTTACATGTCCTATATTTGTTTTTATTATAGCACATTAAAGACACATCTGGCATACAGGGAGTGCAGAATTATTAGGCAAATGAGTATTTTGACCACATCATCCTCTTTATGCATGTTGTCTTACTCCAAGCTGTATAGGCTCGAAAGGCTACTACCAATTAAGCATATTAGGTGATGTGCATCTCTGTAATGAGAAGGGGTGTGGTCTAATGACATCAACACCCTATATCAGGTGTGCATAATTATTAGGCAACTTCCTTTCCTTTGGCAAAATGGGTCAAAAGAAGGACTTGACAGGCTCAGAAAAGTAAAAAATAGTGAGATATCTTGCAGAGGGATGCAGCACTCTTAAAATTGCAAAGCTTCTGAAGCGTGATCATCGAACAATCAAGCGTTTCATTCAAAATAGTCAACAGGGTCGCAAGAAGCGTGTGGAAAAACCAAGGCGCAAAATAACTGCCCATGAACTGAGAAAAGTCAAGCGTGCAGCTGCCAAGATGCCACTTGCCACCAGTTTGGCCATATTTCAGAGCTGCAACATCACTGGAGTGCCCAAAAGCACAAGGTGTGCAATACTCAGAGACATGGCCAAGGTAAGAAAGGCTGAAAGATGACCACCACTGAACAAGACACACACAAGCTGAAACGTCAAGACTGGGCCAAGAAATATCTCAAGACTGATTTTTCTAAGGTTTTATGGACTGATGAAATGAGAGTGAGTCTTGATGGGCCAGATGGATGGGCCCATGGCTGGATTGGTAAAGGGCAGAGAGCTCCAGTCCGACTCAGACGCCAGCAAGGTGGAGGTGGAGTACTGGTTTGGGCTGGTATCATCAAAGATGAGCTTGTGGGGCCTTTTCGGGTTGAGGATGGAGTCAAGCTCAACTCCCAGTCCTACTGCCAGTTTCTGGAAGACACCTTCTTCAAGCAGTGGTACAGGAAGAAGTCTGCATTCTTCAAGAAAAACATGATTTTCATGCAGGACAATGCTCCATCACACGCGTCCAAGTACTCCACAGCGTGGCTGGCAAGAAAGGGTATAAAAGAAGAAAATCTAATGACATGGCCTCCTTGTTCACCTGATCTGAACCCCATTGAGAACCTGTGGTCCATCATAAAATGTGAGATTTACAAGGAGGGAAAACAGTACACCTCTCTGAACAGTGTCTGGGAGGCTGTGGTTGCTGCTGCACGCAATGTTGATGGTGAACAGATCAAAACACTGACAGAATCCATGGATGGCAGGCTTTTGAGTGTCCTTGCAAAGAAAGGTGGCTATATTGGTCACTGATTTGTTTTTGTTTTGTTTTTGAATGTCAGAAATGTATATTTGTGAATGTTGAGATGTTATATTGGTTTCACTGGTAAAAATAAATAATTGAAATGGGTATATATTTGTTTTTTGTTAAGTTGCCTAATAATTATGCACAGTAATAGTCACCTGCACACACAGATATCCCCCTAAAATAGCTAAAACTAAAAACAAACTAAAAACTACTTCCAAAACTATTCAGCTTTGATATTAATGAGTTTTTTGGGTTCATTGAGAACATGGTTGTTGTTCAATAATAAAATTAATCCTCAAAAATACAACTTGCCTAATAATTCTGCACTCCCTGTAGAAATGGGTAGGAAATGTACATATTAGATAAGTAATGTGTGTAAATGGAAAGGCCATTAAAAATATGTTGTTTTTTTTATGTTGCAATGATAAGAGTAGAAATAAAATATATATATGTATCTTGTATTGTTTGTGCAGGAATCTAATATACTCCATACATCACAGTTAAAGGAATATTAAGCATAAAACATAATTTGCTTATTTGGATGCTTATTCTATCTAAAGAGAGGCTGGAGAGAATATTCTAATATACTTTAATTTGATAGACTTACCAAAAGTTCAAGCAGTGGGTGCACAGATCAGTGCAGCGGACGATGTTTCGCAAATCTGCAGGGGGCGGCATTGCACCAGCAGTTCACAAGAACTGCTGGTGCAATGATACGCTGTCGGCATTTATTGATGTGCAGCGGACATGATACGCTACATTGTATCATGTCCGCTCGCACTATGTTAAATATACCCCTTGGACTGCTCCTGATTTGCAAAATTCTACAAATTGTGGTAATATTTATACTTTTTATCTTTTGACAGTTTTAAATGTTTATTAAACTTTCATTTTGTATGCAGATGTTTTACAAAACATTGTGCAATTGTTTGTACATTCAATACTGATATACAATTTCTTTAATGTCTATCTATATCAGTGATTGCTAACATCCTAAGACATTGGGGCTGCAGGTCATTCTTTTTGAAGCTTTAATGGGCCCATATACATTTATGACTAGTATACAAACAAATAGCACAGGTCTAGATTTAAGTAAGATTGCAGGGTACTTTCTGTCTGCTGCTCTCCCCTCTAGAGCAGCGGTCAGCAACCTTGGGCCCCCAGATGTTTTAGAACTACATTTCCCATGATGCTCAGATAGCCTAAAGAGTGTCTCAGCATCATGGGAAATGTAGTTCCAAAACATCTTGGGGCCCAAGGTTGCTGACCCCTGCTCTAGAGGACTCTTTTGGGCTGGGGTAACCCTAAAGCACACATTTTTGGCTTTATCCCATAGGCTGCAGAAACTAGTGCACATGGGCAGTCAGTTGCCTTTCCCTGATCTATATGACATGACTTATTATTAAACATTAGATCATCTACTGTCATGCAGATTTTTGCATAGCTCTATACCTATTGTACATGCTTCTTTTGTAACAGCAAAAACTTCCACCTAAAGGGATAGGAAAGTCAAAATTAAACTTGCATGATTCAGATAGAGCATGTCACACAGAAACCACAGAATCCAACCACAGTAGCGTATGTGCACCTGATGTCTATTTCTGATACATGTGACCTCACTTGATTGACTGGCCAGTTAGGAGGTTGTAGTGTAGTTAAGTATTTCTAGGTGGTCTTACATACCAAGATTGCATGGCACAATCAAAACTATATCTATATATAAATATATATATATATTTAATGTCCCTTTAATGCACTTATGTTTTATCTACTTCTATTGACAGAGGTCTCTAACATTGTATGCTGTTAGATAATTAGTCCTGGTTGACAGATGCGTACTACAAAAAGATATTATACTCACCCTTCAATGAACCATGATAAATGGGCTTACATTTTCTTATTTACAATATGCTTTAAGGCTAGGATTATAATAAATATTTCTAAGCCATTGAAATATAATCATTACTATGTAGAGCAGTCATTTTTAACCTTTTTTTTGCCGTGGCACACTTTTTTACATTAAAAAATCCTGTGGCACACCACCATCCCAAATATAAAAAAAATCACACATTGTAGCCTATTACAGCATATATATATACACATACTGTATGTATTGTGCTGTTATGCCATGCCTCCTACAAACTACCCCTGCACTGGAGTAAAAAACAAGCAAAGTTTAAAAAATATGTCACACTGTTGTCAGTCTGCTGTGGCACACCTGAGGATCTCTCACGGCACACTAGTGAGCCACGGCACACTGGTTGAAAAACACTGATGTAGAGTATATGATTATTACTATGAAGATTCTAAAGTGGATGCCACTTTAGTTTGGTCATAGATTTTTTTTAAAGCAAAGAGTTTATAAAATACATTCAATTCTTTTTTTTTAGAAGCGTTAATAGAACTGTGGGAGTTACCCTTTTCAACCAATAAAAAGCCTTTCCTTAGGCATGCACTGTCCACAAACTTTTAGATTCAAAATAAAATGATCCCCTTAACGACCGTTGTTCCCTGTAAGTTGCATGGTCGTTAAAAAGGCTTTCGTAGTGCAGCTTTGCTGGAAGCGGCAAAACTGTGCTAGTACTGCATGACTCACTTCCTGAGCTAGAAACATGCACGATAAGAGGGCTTGTCTAATGCTCGCCAATATATAGGGTACATCAGTGGTCGTTAAGGGATTAAGCAATTTTAAATTGATATATTTTCATACAAAAAGTATTTGGCCCATACATGACAGAAAACTTTCATTTTGTCTTTACATACAGAGATAATTTGGCAAGAAAATAGACTGCACTAAGGGGTAGATTTATCAAAGGCTTCGAAAGCCTTTTGAATCCAAACAACTGCAGGTACTCACAAGAAAACCAGCAGTCCGTATTTAACAAGCAGCAGTTCCTAATGCTGCTTTCCTAACCTTTCACCACCTCCAAGGTCACGAATTTTGGACGATACCGGGGAGATTGACAGCTGAAAACCTTTAATAGCTACAGTTAGCAGTGCAAAAGGTCATTCAATAGAAAATTATTATAATAATTATATGAAACCCATACTTCTATTATCAAATTTGCTTCGTAGGTTTTCGGAGCACTACATGGTAGGAAATAGTGCTGTCACATAGTGTTCTTGTAAATGCATAACATTCTTTCAAAACATCTGCCATATAAAGCTCCAAAGCCGTGCACACTCTTGAGCATGCGTCCCTGCTTTTCAACAAAAGAAACCATGAGAACGAATGAAATTTGATAATAGAATTAAAAGGACATGAAACCCAATTTCTTTCTTTCATGAGCCAGATAGAACATACCATTTTAAACAACTTTCCAATTTACTTATATTATCTAATTATTTGCATTTTCTTGGTATCCTTTGTTGAAGAAGCAGCAATGCACTTCTGGGAGCTAGCTGAATGCATTGGGTGAGCCAATAACATGAGGCATATATGTGCAGCCACCAATCAGCAGCTCCTGAGTCTACCTAAGTATCCTTTTCAGCAAAGGATATCAAGAGAACGAAACAAATTAGATAATATAAGTCATTTGGAAAGTGGTTTAAAATCACATGCTCTATCAGAATCAATAAATAATTTTTTGTGGCTTTCATGTCCCTTTAAATTAGAAAATTGTATAAAATCACAAGATCTATCTTAATCATGAGATAAAAAATTGGGTTTCATGTCCCTTTAACGATGTAAGGCTCCAGTATACAATTTTAAATAACTTTTTAATATAAAAACAATTGAAAAAATAAATAAAAATTAAAAAAATAAAAAGATCTTAAAAAAAAGATTTTAAAACCCGAGATCAGTGACATTTACATTTCACATAACTAATGTTAGAACATATACAAGTGATCATATACACCTTGCAGGAGTGAGAGGCCAACTGGTATACAGCAAAATAATGCCTAGAATGTCCCTTTAAGCAATATGATTACAAGTGTTGCTTCTTTCATTGCCTTTGGGTAACTTGATGGCATTGCATGCACAGGAGCCTATTAGATGCACATTGCTTAACTCAGCAGACACACAGCCTCTGCTTGATAGGATGCAAAGCAAAAGCACACGTTACATTCCAAAGGGGGCAGAATATATCATAACACTTAAATGTGATATCAATTTGACAGATGTTATTAATTGGAAAATAAACTTATAGCAGCAAAATGAATATAGTTCATAACTTTGTGTTTGAGTGTGTGTGCACGATCTCTGTGAGTCTACTTATGAGCTTGTATGGCATAGTATAAACAAGGCTAGCACTACATCTATTCAGGATAACATTTCTTATGTTCAAAAGAACACAAAAGAGCAATTGGATATATATAGCTTGACATTTAAAGGGACATGAAACTAAAAAAATGTCTTTCATGGTTTAGACAGAGCATCCAATTTTAAACAACGTTCCAATTTACATCTATTATCTATTTTACGTTGTTCTTTTGGTATCCTTTGTTGAAAAACATATATAGGTAGGCCCAGGAGCTTGCTGCTGATTGGTGGCTGCATATATATATATATATATATATATATACCTCTTATCATTGGCTTACTGATGTGTTCAGCTAGCTCCCAGTAGTGTATTGATGCTCCTTCAATCAAGGATACCAAAGAATGTAGCAAAATGTATAAATTTAAAAGTTGTTTTAAATTGTATGCTCTATCGGAATCACAAAATGAAAATTTTGGGTTTCATGTCCCTTTAATATTCCATTAAAAGTATGTTTGTGATATGGCTGCAAAAATAATTCTTTGAAAAGTTAACAATGTTTTATTGATAACTTTTCCTGTATATATCAACTGCTGCTATTACTGTGATATAAGCCATGTATACACTCACTCATGTTCTAAGTGCCGGGGATGTCACATCAATCTATCTATCATCTATCTATCTATCTATCTATCTATCTTTCTTTGTCTGTCTGTCTTTCAGTCTATGTGTCTCTTTATCTAAAAAAACAACAACCTATTGCATGTCTCTTTAAAAGTTCATATAACCTTTGCGAGTAACAAATCCTTTTTTAAATATACCTAAAATATTTTATTTTATTTTAACATTGAAGCTCAATGCAGCAGCCGACATTGATGATCTATAAAGATGTACAATTTTAAAAATTTGGTTGCAAAGCAATTGTCTGTTTTTGATTGACACATGGCCTGCGTCTGGCTTGTTTTTCCAAAATTCACATATTATATAATTTAATCATTACAGAAATATATGCAAAAGCAATGTCATCCTTAGTAGAAATGGGCATACAATTCAGATTTAAAAGTATATTATGTTCACTATATGATACTGTACATAAAAAATGCTTATTGACTTGACCTGTTTCATTCCATCCAGTTTTACTGGGACCAATTTGAAGGATCATAATGAGGTCACCATTACACCCCCATTAGGTTACTTTATTAGTTGGTGAGCCTTCCATGCCCCTCCTTCCCCTCTGATAACACCTTTTCGTCAGCACCTTCCATTCTTTCTGCTGGAACTCTATCACTCTGGTTATATTAACTTTTGTTGTTAAAGGGATACTAAACCCATTTTTTTCTTTCTTGATTCAGATAGAGCATGCAATTTTAAGCAACTTTCTAATTTACTCCTATTTTTAATTTTTATTTGTTCTCTTGCTATCTTTATTTGAAAAAGCTGGAATCTAAGCTTAGCAGACGGACCATTTTGGTTCAGCACCTGGGTAGCGCTTGTTCATTGGTAGCTAAATGTAGCCACCAATCAGCAAGCGCTATTCAGGGTTCTGAACCAAAAATCTGCAGGCTCCTAAACTTAGATTTCTGCTTTTTCAAATAAAGATAGCAAGAGAACATACAAAAATTAATATTAGGAGTAAATTAGAAAGTTGCTTAAAACTGCATGCTCTATCTAGTTAAAATCAAACTTTCATGATTCAGATAGGCCATGCAATTTTAACCCCTTAAAGGGACACTGAACCCAAATTTTTTCTTTCGTGAATCAGATAGAGCATGCAATTTTAAGCAACTTTCTAATTTACTCCTATTATCAAATTTTCTTCGTCCTCTTGCTATCTTTATTTGAAAAAGAAGGCATCTAGGCTTTTTTGGTTCAGTACTCAGGACAGCACTTTTTTATTGGTGGATGAATTTATCCACCAACCAGCAAGAACAACCTAGGTTGTTCACCAAAAATGGGTCGGCATCTAAGCTTACATTCTTGAATTTCAAATAAAGATACCAAGAGAATGAAGAAAATATGATAATAGGAGTAAATAAGAAAATTGCTTAAAATGTCACGAAATAACGAATCACGAAAGAAAAAAATTAGGTTCAGTGTCCCTTTAAACACACGTCATTGCAAAAATCTAATAATCCGTTGCTGGTCTTTCTATGGGGGTGACGTTTTCAATAGGGCTATTTTAGCAAGCCTACAGGAGGGAGGGTCTAATAGCGCAGTCTTGCAGCTCATGGCAAGATCTGTGCTGTTATATCCAGACAATCCCTTAATGACCATTGACGTACAGGGTAGGCCGTGGTCGTTAAGGGGGGTTAAACAACTTTCCAATTTACTTTTATCATCAAATATTCTTTGTTCTCTTGGTATTCTTTGTTGACAGCTAAACCTAGGTAGGTTCATATGCTAATTTCTAAGCCATTGAAGGCCGCCTCTTAGAGAGGGCTAGTTCATGTGTGCCATATAAATAACATTGTGGTCACTCCCGTGGAGTTATTTGTGAGCCAGCACTGCTTGGCTAAAATTTGAGTCTGTCAAAAGAACTGAAATAAGGGGGCAGTCTGCAGAGGCTTATATACAAGGTAATCACAAAGGTAAACATTATATTAATATAACCGTGTTGGTTATTAAAAACTGGGAAATGGGTAATAAAGGGATTATCTATCCTTCTAAACAATAACAATTCTGGCATAGACTGACCCTGTAAATTAATACACATAGAAGGACTTTGTTCGTCATGTGTGTGGGGAGGAGGAGACGTTGCATTCAGAGACTGTTCTTTATTCTGGAAGAGTGGGCAGCTAATTCTAATTTGCAGATATTGCTTCAAATGTCGGCATTTAACATTGCACAAGCATTTCACAAGAAATGCTTGTGCAATGCCGCCAATCGGCCGCTAGCAGGGGGTGTCAATCATACCAATCGGACCGGGATGATTGCAGTCCGCCACCTCAGAGGTGGCGGAGAAGTTAAAGAGCAGCAGTCAGCGGTCTTATGACTGCTGCTTATTCACGTCTGTTTCTGGCGATTCGGAAACTTTGGGGGTAGATTGCAGCATCTGCTGCTTAATAAATCTACCCCAAAGTATTGTTATTTTCTTTCTGTTAAGATTGTTTGTATTTGTTTTCCACGTTGGTTGCAAATAAATAAAGATAACAAATTAATTAAAATCTTGAAATCTTGCCAGAAATATGTTGGAGTAGATTGTTTTAGTTTAAAAACTTCTCACCATTTTTAGTTATTTAACCTATGGATAGCTCTGTAGATACATTTCTTGGTAAGTATTTTAATCGGAATATAACCACACAATTAATTTATTGATTTTTATTTAATGTGCAAAATGAGCAGATGCTGCATATGTTATTAATACACAATAATATTGCTTAAAGGGACATATAGCTCAAAATAAAAATGTATGTCCTGAGAACTTTATGGCAGCAACAAAAGATACAGCAGGACCAAGTAAATTTAATAATAGAAGTCAATTAGAATGTTGTTTACAATTACTGCCTGAATCATGAAAGTTTAATTTGGACTTTTATGTCCCTTTAAAGAGATACTAGTTTAATATGTTTGAACAAATGTCCACATTGAAATATATGTGTCAAGATTCCATTCTTTTCAAACTAATAAAATAAAAATCTGGTCAACGGCATAGTAATGATGATTTATTATTAAGGGTTCTTAAGTCCTATTTAGTATAAGAAAGGTGATTGGGTTGACAACCAGATTACACACAGGTCCAGGAACACTGCTAGGCATGCCAGGATATTTGTGTCTTAATCCTGCATTTCCGGAAGAAGTCAAACAGTCCTGGTCTGATGCCTATGGCCTATGTTCCATGTCATTGTCTGCTCATCATGTTGTTGTACTGAGAATTCAGTGTAACTATTCCTTTGTCTCTTATTTACACAAGAGTTTTATTTAGCTTCATTTGCCCTAGATGCCGTTATAACACCTGTGGTTTTTCTCAATATGGACTGAATGGCTGGGGTCATGGGTTGAAAGGGCAGCATATGGGCCACAAAAGGGACTAGTTAACACAGTCCATTATAATGGTGCACTGGTAAAGCTCATTCCTATTCATCAGATGATTAGTTCAATCAATATTTATTCCTGTGTGCTTCCTTTGTCTTTAGCTACAAAGCAGACATCCTTCAGTTTGAGAGCACAAGCCTTGTCTAGGGTGAATTCACTGCTTTATTTGAAAGAAGCAAATTGATTTATTTGGCAGCAAAATACACTTTCATTTGACTCTCATCAGTTGCGGTTGAAATGTTCATCCACACAAGAAACAAGAGTGCCTGCTTTTATGGAATTTACATGTTTTAAGATGATTTTGATCATTTTTTCCCCAACAAATTTGTAGTAAACATTAATTATACAAAATATCAATAAGAGCAGAACATTGTTGGAGTAAGTATGATAATCATCACCCCCCATAGAGACCAAATGGTATAGTCCTTTTTTTCCAAGGTTTTAAGCTAAGGAAAATTTTGCCTAAATCTCATTTGTCTGGATTAAACTTGATTTGACATTTTGCCTAAAGCAAGTATTCTTGTAAGGTCAGCTTTCTTACTGTACAAGTGGGGAGGATGTATTTGGAACATATTATATATATTCATATATATACACTACAGATTAACAGAATGTGCATTTTGTAAACACTATGAAGAGTGATTTTTCTGTTATAAATGGCTAACAGGTCATCTTAATATATTAATTATGTAAGATGCATATAAATTTTATATACTCGGATAGTTATCTGCTTTCCGTAAAATAACATATGCGACTCAATCCGTGCATAAAGACAAACCATTCGGCTAGTTGGCAAAGACAAAAGCACCTATCTAATTGTTGTCGTTAACCCTTCATTTTCATAATGACCAGAAAGATAATGTGATTGTGGGCTCTGTGGCATAGATGAGATTATTCCATGTTTAATGACTCCCTTAAACATTCGGATTTGTTTGCTAAATTTAATGAGCAGACAAGCACTATACAATTTACTGATCACTGTTAAATGACTGCATAGCAAAGGTCTTTATATATATTAAAAAAACACAATGATGATTGTTTCAATGCTTTGACCCTCTTATCTCTTATCTTAATATAGATACAACAATGACAAAAAAAATACGTTGTTGCTATTTGCTTTTTTTATTTAAGGTTTACAGGGCAGTAAAATGATTTCTCAAAATGTTGATAACAATTAAAAAGTTAATATTTCATTAATCAACACTTGTTGATAATTGTCTAAGCTTATGTACAATGTTCTATATCTGGTAACATTTTAAAATTGTAATAATTTGTTATGCTTTATCCCCTAGATTTCTAAAGAAGGCCAATATGCATTACGTAGCTAAGCACGGCAACCCTCTCTGGGAGCTGAAGGGTTAAGGTTCCCTTTTTTAGGTTCTATGTTATACGCAAGGATGGGATAATACAAGAAAGTTGAATAATAATATAATATAAAACTACACATATAGCATTTTACGTATTATGAATAGCCTTATCAATCATCCATTTTCTTTCTGAATGTTCATAATATTACTATAGACTGCACAAATACAAGGTGTATTTGCTCGGAGATATTGTATAATATGACAGCTGAATGTTTATATTTTTGTTTCATAGTTATTAAATCTAAATTACGTTTTCATAAAATCAAAAAGACACAAGAAATTAAAAAAGTAAATATATATATATATATATATATATATATATATATATATATATGTATTATATGATAAATGCTACCAACATATTTAAATAAATATAAAGAAAATTAATGATTTGTACTTTATGAAAAACACTTAAGGTTATTAAAAATTAGTTTCTATACTAATGAAATACATTTGTCAGAATTTTTGCACACACTTTCGTCTAAGTAGAAACTGTATTTTAGTTTATTTTGGGATTTTTCCGTGTCCTTTATAGTTTCTCCTTACATTCTCTTTTCGTTTCCGTTATCACAGTACATCCGCTTGACTTAACTAAAGCATTCAGACAAAGTGGTATTTTAAATATAACAAAATATAGCTCAACAATGCAGTATCAACTATCAAGTAATAATGATCAAAAACAAATCTATCTGAATAATGCTATTTACAAATATATTTTTGTGTTTGATCTTTTTCAGTAGCTTAAAGTATTAAATACATTTGTTGCTCCCTATTTCTCTATATGATATATGAATGTTTTTGTCTGGCTGTGCCCCAGATAAATATTTAAAATAAATATTAATATAGTATTAATTGTCATGATCTATTGTAGGCCATGGAATTGAAAAGTAGTAATAAAGAAAATACTGAACTTTGCCAATTGTCTCTCGTAAATTCAAAAGTTATACATTTCTCATTGTAATATTCCAAAATATTTTATCTCCATTAGTAAAATAAACAGCCAGTTTCTATCTTGCCTGCAAAACTATTTATTTACTTTTTCTCACCAATGTGCAACTGTTTATTACTTAAGTGTGTATGTATGAATGAATATATATTCTAATTATTATAAATAATAATACATAATAAAAAATGCATGATTAAGAATATGAACACATTCACAAATAAACTAACACACACTTACTTAACATATTCATTTTTTTAAATTTTATTTTCGTGCATTTTTTCTTTTGTCTATTCCTTGGAAGCAGTTTCAACACATGTGTATCTATCCAATCGACTGTCTATCAATTCATCCATCCATGAATGCAAGCATGTACACATGTACGCATGCACGCACGCATACACACACGAACATTGTGCATTTGTGAGTGTGTTTGCTTACAAAATACTGACTACCTTACAGTAGACTCAAAAAGATGCACCTATGACAGTTAAATGTAGGAAATAATAAACTCATATATAGATAACGATGGACAAAAATACACATAATAAATCTGAGGAGCTAGTAAAAATATGTGTGAGTCAAGAAAAGTGTATATTCAATCTCATTTTGTGGTACTAAATGGTTCATGCTTTCACAATAAAATAATAATTTTAACAATACTAATATTTTAAATTATAATTGAGCACACCTTCTCTAAAACATGCCACAGCCATAAGCGTATATATACATACATACATACGCACACACAGACATACACACACATGTTTGTGTGTGCAAACATGGTAAAACCACCTCACTAATTAGTTTTGTGCTCCAGCAGAAACTAGATACCTGGCTAAGCAGCAGTAATAAATAAATAGGTACGTTTAAATTAAATGCTGGTGACTAATTAGGGTAATGATACCTTATTTATAATTACACATGTATACACTAACTGAAAAAGGCAATGTTTACTAAACAGTATTACGCAAAGGGTCACTTATGGCACAGTAATGACTCAATTTGCTGTTATCTCAGAAAAAAAAAAAGAATTATACATTAGCTATGCCATAGGACATTTCAGTCTCAATTTTTAATTTACAGTGCAATATTATTTTGCATGTGAATCTATTTCCAGCACTAAGAAGACCTTATAACCAACCAGTTGTTCATAGTAATTTAGAAAAACTTTCACTTACTGACAACACTAACCAAATGAAGCAACTTCTTAACAGTATCATCATCACAAATGATGCGTGACAGTCTAAATAGATTTCACTAACGCTGCTGACAGTGAGGATGATCATTTTTTTTCGCATTTAGACTTGACAAAGTTTAAAAAAAAAGTTGCCATATATCTGGTTAACCATGAATAATGAGAATGATATATTTATCACTCAAGACAATTAGCGAGAGTATATATATATATATATAGCTGCCACTGGTCTGATCAAGGGGCTGAAAGATTGATAAGCTGACTTCATGCTTCTATTACTTTTCAAAATGACTTCAGCATTAAGTTGATAGGACCAGGTGCCCCTAGAAGTGTAAATGAGTTACATTTTCTCTCCATGTCTACTTATTACAGTGCCACACATCTTCCTCACCATTCCCATTCCAGGGAGTTCTTACATGAACATTTGGCTTTGATGCCAAAGAACCTGTCATGATTGATGTTGGGCAAAATACAATTCAAGGAACAATAACAAGCAGGATCACATTTTGCCTTCCTTAGTATTTGTAACTCCATTGGCTATGAAAAAAAAATCCTTGATGTTGGCCCTAGATCAAAAACTGGATGAATGTGAGTTCAAAGCCTTTGATACAATTCACTTGATTGCACGTAGTGAAGAGAAGGCTAGAGTTTGTGTCAGGATGGGAAAGAGGGTGGATCACAATGAAACAAATATCTAAATTATAAAAAATGTTATTTCAATATTGTCAGTAGCTGTTCTGGTATAAAATGATGAGGAATTACAAAAAACTGAGAGCTATAAATAATATTTCAAATAATAAGCTTATACATACATTCACATACACCTATATATATATATATATATATATATATATATATATATATATATATATATACATATGTACATACATACACACACACACACATATATATATATATATATACATATGTACATACATACACACATATATATATACATATGTACATACATACACACATATATATATATATATATACATACATACATATACAAACATATATATATATATATACACACACACATATATATATATATATATATATATATATATATATATATATATATATATATATATATATATATATATATATATATATAGGTGTATGTGAATGTATGTGATATAGATAGATAGCTTCAAATATTATGTTAGGTCTGATAAATCAATTATGTCTTTATATACAGTGTGCACATTTAAATAGTATTAGCAAATTGTAAGGTTATCTGAAAATACTACCCCAGATTCCTCTTTAATTAAACAAGTGCTACTTTGTGTTAAAAGAAAAAAAAAACCTTCTGCTTATAACCCTCTATATGAATATCTTTAATTTTGTAGAATAAACAGCACCCTTGGGTGTTCCAATATTCACTGATCAAGGTCAAAGTAAATTCAACCAGTACAGTATAATAGCTCGCTATATTGCAGTTAGTGGTACTGATGACCACTTGGAACAACTAATTTGGTGTACAATCTTCTGGCAAGTACATTTTCTTGTTCCATGAGCAAAAATACAATTATCACTAAATTCTAACATCCTTTTTATTACTATAATTGCTTCAGGTTCCCTCTAACTAAGCACCCTCGCATTAATTTGTATGCATTATTCCAGCTATAAGTGCAAAATCAGCATTTCTGCTGCTGTTACCATCTTGCTGAAAGAGAAATAAAGACATTAGGGTATTTAATTGGGAGGTACAAGTTTTCTCTTATGAATAAAGTTCTCACAGATATATTAGAATTGAATTGTGGTAATTATCTGTTTTGTTTGATGTTTTAAAATCTTGGAGCAAAACTTTAATAGATTAATTGCATGCATTTTATATAAAGATTAATTATTAATTGAAGAAAATAAGATAGCTCTTAATTAGAGAGTAAGACACATTTGGCAAAATATTAATTGTGACCTATGGTTGAGCATAGCCAATAACCTGCTTTACAAAGCCCTTAAGATGCTGGAAACTAAGCTTCTATGCAATCATCAAATAGATTAATAATATGTATCAAGCATTACAATGAAATACATTAAAAATAAAGTGTGGTATAGTTTTAGCATGAGGCTGGATTAAGCACATACCAGATATCTGCTATATATTATGACTTTACTGCACCTTTAAACCACCACAGCTGCTCTTGAAACTGAGGTAAATGAGGAAAACTTTCACCCAGGGTCAAGTAAGTCGAAACATCCTTTAAGATGACAATATGATGTTTTACTTTCACAATAAACTTTACATTTTCCATGAATCCTTAAATAGGGCACCTTACACACACACACAAACATACAGTATATATATATATTAGACTGTACATATAAAAATGAATCCACCATAGCAAAAGTAATATCTTGTCTACAATGAATTTGCTTAGATAACTATAGGCTAGTTTTAAAGTGCAATAATTGCCTGAAGCAAAAGAAGTGGTCCTTGGTGAGTACTCACTCTGCGCAATTTCTATTAATTGTAGAGACTTTGCTCAGCATTTTCCGACAAGGGTGATCTCAAGCCCCCCATGCCTGCACACGCCGCTCCACTGGGCATGTCTAAGCCCTTAGAGCTCATGCTGGCAGTGACCTGGAAATGCCTGTTGCAATTGGGGTACCCAGCTACAGCAAGCAGTAACAACCAATATACCCAACACATAGACACACAATAAACATACACCTATTCCAAATATGTCTCAAAAAACATTTGCATACTCGTGGACTTTCATTACAAAGTGAGCTGGCATAACTGCCCACTTTAGTAGCCCACATAAAAGGTTGGTGGAGATATTACAGGTATATAGGTTTAAGCATAATGGGGAGAGCTGCCCTTGTATTAAAGTGTTGCCTTTGGACTGCCAGCTCTGTTCTGGAAATAAACACATTACCCAGCTGTGTCACAGAATATATTAAAAAGATGTGCATCTGAATGAAAGCCATGACTAAAATACATAGTATAGCTGCAATGAGTGAAACTCAGTACAAAACAGTGGCATGACAGTTCTGGGAACGACATCAACACACACCCCCTTTGCCCCTTTACCTCGCATGGTGGTAGTGAGGAGAAGACTTCTTTCTCAGTGCAATCATGAAGATCCCAGCCCTGTCAGTTAGCAGACAAAACCCCTCATAGAGCCGAAGTGCAGCACATCAACAGACAAAAACATCCCTTTCCCTTGTTTGCAGTTTTGCCTCCCGTCTTTTGCCTGAGCTTATTTGTTCTGCACAGCTTTCTCCTTCTTGTTCTTCTGTGACACCGCTCCAGATTTCTTTCTGATCACTTGCACGACGAGGAGGGGGGCTGGGTTATGCAATGGGAAGCAAGCGAGCTGCCACAACAAGCTAACCAGGAGGAGGAAAAAAAAAAGCAAAAGAAAAAGCAAGGGAAGAAGGGAGGGCTGTGCGAAGGGCAGAGCATGTGGGTTTTCACATGACATCTGTGTCTGTTACTGTAGGTGCAATGACTCCAAAGTTATGGGGGGCATAGGCATCACTGGTACAATATGCAAATAGTATATGCCCAAGCACCTAAAGCAAGGAGGCTGCTGCTGCTGCTTTCTTTTTTGCTGATGTTGATTGGATTCATATTTTTCATCTAGCAGGTAGCATGTAATTTATTTTAAACTAAAATTACAGATTTTTTTTTTAATACAAACTTCAATGTTATTATTTGCAGCAACGCATTATGGGTATCTATGGGTTAATGAATTAACATTTTATGCAAACACACATGCAAATAGTTACATCAATTATATTTTTATAGTTGAAATTGTTTTAGCTAATTATTTAAATGTGCATATACATACAGTTCATTTCCCATGTAAAACACCCACTGGTATTTTTTTTTAGCCAGGTTTAAAACAAGTATAGCTATGTTTAAAGGGTTAACCATTCAATGGGAGACAATTATTACTAACTAATACTTGTATCTGGTATATAAAACATTACCCTTGTAGAACACCTTTTTGTGTGTGGGCAGTGAAAAAAATGATGTTGGACATTTAACCAGAAGCCCAAACTTAGCATGGATACTGTTTTATCCCATTATTAAATAATATTAATAACATGGCTATAGATTTCAAAGTACAAATTCACACTGTAAGCAGACTTGTCAAATGCCTATTAATGTATGGCTAAAAATGCATACAGTTTTCCACAATTTTACTAAAGTGATGTTTTAAAGGGATAGCATAAGCATATATAGCTTATGTCCCCAAGCAGAGCTAAGGTGGGTGCAAATTTTAGCCTCCTTGAGCAAACATTAAATTAGTTAATGTTTATTTCACTTTAGAATAGGTAACAAACATTTTAAATGCGTTAAAAAAGCTGTTGACCATTTAATTGAAAGCTAATTTTTGTCAAATTTGAAACCATGTATAACATTTATGTTAAATCCAAGCCCAATAAAGGGCATTTATGTTATTGTGCATAGTATATATATAATTAAAACATTGCAAAACATCTTGATACAAATAAAAGCTTGTAAACTAATAGCAAACCTCTTTAAAAGCCGCTTAAATATATATTTATCTTACATAATCTGCTGTGGCCAAGTAGGGACAGATATAAATGAGCTCCTGCACTGATTTACTAATAACTGTGAAGAATGTTACAGGGTCACAGATCATAATCCTGCAGGGTAAACTCCAGTTGTGGACCTTGGAAAAAACTATTTCCAAAAGAAAACTCATGGAACAAGTGGACAAAGTAAACAACTAATGTATTTCACAAAGTTTGCGTGCAAGCGATATCAGGTTTTTGTGTTCGTTTGCACACAGGTTAAATTGCGCTGGTATGACAACTCAAAAGTAAGCGTGATTGCTTGAGTGCCATTCAAGTTAACGCTCATCTGGTTAGTGCAAATTTGCGCATGAGTTGGGTGTTATCGCGGTTGATATTCTAAGTTCAGCTTTTTGCACGCGCCGGGTTAGTGCAATAGCGATAACTTTTTACTTTCAACTCGTAATACAAGCCCAACCATAAAAAAGTTTAATTCTAGTGCAATTAGCACTCCAGCGAAAGCACTAAATAGCCCTCCACTCAAAATCTGGCTCTAAATGCATTATGAGTAGTTAGAGATAATGTCCCTTTAAGGATGGATGGTGGTGGCAATCTAAAATGGGCGCTGGATTTAATTATTTTCATTCATTTACTGATATTGGGAAGAGTAAATTGTTTGACATTACTAAGCAACTGTTATTTCTAATGCAAAAAGCACATGCTTTCGAGTTTGACATTTTTTGCCTTTCTGATACTGTTTAACAATGGCTTAGAATAAATAAAACCTGTTTGTGAAACTAATTTCTTGCTGAAAAACTTGCAGAATTCAAAGTGATTTGTGCCAGCTCCATTCAAATCAATGGCACAGCACTTGTCTCTTAACCACTTGCAACATGTTACATAAAATTGGACCAGACTTCCAGTTTTAATGGATTGTCTTGTTTATATGGGTCTATACTGTTTTTAAAGGGATTGTTACATTTTTACGAGATTTTTCCATTTTTTTAACACCTTGCCCCATAATCCGTAGAACTTTTTGAAGTGATGCCAAAAACGTTACTTTTATTTATTTTTATTACGTTTTCTATATGCCCAATGCTTGCGGTACAATTTTTTTTTCCATTTTATGTCCAAAGCTTGTGCTAAATTAATTCACAATTGCTGCACTACGCTAGCTATATTGCAGCTATCTCCGCAGCCAGTGAACTAAAGTTCCCTACATGCTGGTGTGGGGTAACACACTTTGCCTGCGCATAAAGAGGAGGGGCCAAGTCTGCACCCCTTTTTGCTGCACTGTGAGGCCAGCAGAGGAGATTTTGGGGGCAGTAGCTTGTGAGCAAAGATATTGTAAGTAGCACATACTAGCCTAGATTACAAGGGCACTATCAATATCACAGAACCATGCTAAGATTAGGTGAAATCTGGTATTACAAGTCCATGGTAGAACAGAATTAACAAAGAATGTTTAGCGATGCCGACATACTTTTAGAGTGCCTTCGACTTTTAATGGATATGACAGCTACGCTAAGTATTGGTCATATTACAAGCTGAAAGTTATGTTTTGTGCTCAAGAGCTACATATAATAGTGCTAACAAAGTTAGTGCAATTTTAGACGTGAAGTAAAGTGTTAGGGCTAGAAGAAAAAGTCTAACAAAACACATGTAAAACATATTAATATAAAGTATTGCACTCATATATATATATATATATTAAGTGTAAACTATATGTTAATAATTTAGAGTGTATAAAAAGTATATGATATGTGTCAAGGTATTTGAATGGCTCAAAGGTGTATATATACATACATATGTATGCAGAATGAGGCAAGTGCACTCTCACAAACAGTTCTCCATGTGCCAGGGTGCTAGAGTAGGGTTAGATATAGAGAACAGAAAACAGCACTCTCTGGGCTTAAATACAAATAGTTAATTTATTCAGTAACGTTTCGGGGAATGCTCCCCTTCATCAGACCCATATGTACAGATACATATGTATGCATATATTCATTTCAAGTGGCGAAAGAAAAACACATACTCAAATATGTGGACCAAAAAGAGAGGTCTCAGTTTGATCACTGAGGGGCTAGCTGTCCCCTCCATAGTGATCCTGCACCCTGCATTTATAAGTTATACACAATGACTGGCAAAGCCGCAGTTGTGGGCCCCCCTACATGTCGAACGGGCCTCTGGTTCAACGTCGATTGATCCACTGCTCACTCTGCCGCTTTATATGGTGTTCATGGAGATGCAAGTGAGCAATGAGCATGTCCCGTGTCTCTGGCTCAGAGGAAGTTGCAGACTGAGAGGTGCATTAAAGGCTTCTGTTCCACAATTGCACTCTCCTTTTAACTGCACCTCTCAGTCTGCAACTTCCTCTGAGCCACACATCACTTTCAGCCTCCTTTACCCAGTACAATGTGTAAAGTGAATACTATGCCACCAGCTGCTGATGCTTGTTGCACTCATATTGAATACAATGTACAGTATTTTGAACTCTGGGAACTGCAGTTTACCATTAGTTCACATGCTGACTGATTTTTTTTTGTTACCCGCCACAATCGCTAACATTTAAACCAGTAGCTTAAGGCAGTTTTTTTTCCCCAAGGCAATGTTAAGGGCTTCAGGACCCCAAGGTTTAGTTGCTATGACAAAATAGATACAAGCTACTAAAAGCGCCTACAACAAGCAAATTATGTCTACAAATAACAAGTGGCATTAGTGCAAATAAAAAAGGTGAAAAAACAATGATAATAATAATGATATTAAGGAAAATAATAAACCCAAACCCAAAAAGAGTAGTGAAAACGCCAAACAATAGTCCATATAAAAAGTGGGACTCTCAAACTTCCCTAGAAAGTGATAATAATCCAGATGGATGGTGTGTTAGACCCGGGCAGCAGCCTCTTCTAAAAAACGATTTTGGAGAACACGAGATCACAAGCTGGAAAACACAAACAAAAGAAGACGCCCCAATGGTGTGATATTGTCACAGTAACAATATGCATAATAAGTGAAGAAACATACTCACAGATTCCATAGCACATATGTGCAATTCAGGCAGACTGGACTGTTGGAGGTCGACCAGCAAACGTGTTCCTTGGATAACAGCTGCAATAAATGAGTGTGCGAGCAGAGAACTCAGGAAGGGATAGGTAGCCCAAACCAATCAGTGCTCCTTCAGTCTCGTTCTTAGATACGGCTCACAACAGTAAGGAATAGTAAAAACAGGTGTTTATTTTAAACCAGCTAATACAATAAGAGTAAAATAAGCTCACAACACGTTTCTCGGATTTATCAGGTGAGATAAAAAGCCTTTCTGTTCTGAGATTTAAATACCCCTCTCCCAACATCCAACAGCCAATAGAATGCATGTCCAAAGCCAATTGCAAAGCAGCATATGTTTATGGCTGGAGGAGGTCTTAGTAAGTAGCCTGCTGAGCACAGTATATACCAAAATATAAATTAGGGAGAAAAAAGAAAATACACTTATCATATGTCATAAGAGAAAATCAAAAGAAATCAAAAAATATGACAAAAATAAAGATGGCGGTATCTGCTTAGTCTCGCAAGATCAAGATTAAGCAAAAGGATAAAATACCAAAGATAAAGGTGGCGGGATCTGTTTAGTCTTGCGAGAACATGATTAAGCAGTGGCAATTCTGTGAATGAGAGATCAGCTGGTAAGATCAGATGTCACAGAACTGTCAGATTTCACACACAAAGTGACGAGTAAATATAGGAGAGATTAGCTGGGAGACTGTATAACGTTATGAAGCTATCAGATCGGTAATAATAAAGACAAGAGCCCGAACTTGTGCCATATCTTCCCAGAGATATATATCAATTCTAGAGGTTTATAATAAACAAGAATGCATGTTCGATAATATGGAATCTAAACAGATACCCTGATCTTAAAAAATCAACACCTCCTTTCACACATTCCGCATAGTTTCCTACCACATTTATATATTCTTCTTTTACCTAAACCCATCAATTTTTTATTTTGGTTTATTTTTCTGTTATTTTGTGGACATAGTTCCCCAACCTATCTTAGTTGCCACCTTGCTAGGGGCCAGCATATTTTTGAGATTAGGTGCCCTGGTAAAAATGCATAAAGGGGATTTGTCTAGAATCTTTCTAAAAGTAGAATCATAAGATAATATTGACCAATGTTTATTTAAAATTTTTCTAATAGTCTAATGGTTGCTATTATATTTGGTAATAAACCTTATATTGTTATCAGTTTGTATATTTTTGCAGGTTCTATTTTTGGGGAGCAGAAGTTTATGCCTGTCCAGATTTTGGTCTTTATAATACCCTTGGCTAATGAGTTCTAGAGGATAATTATTTTCTAAAAACCTCTCTTTTAAAATTAGACCTCAAATCTAAACAGTTTTTTCTAATTCTACAAAATTGGTTAAAGGGGATATATTCTTCTTCCAAGGTAAATGATGATTGCTTTACAATTTAGATAGCTGTTGCTATCCACTTCTTTAAAAAATGTTTTTTTGTTGCTACCTAGCCATCTTCATTCCAATATAATGCTAGATCCAAAAAATCTATTTGATATAACTCAATTCTAGCTGTAAAGTATAACCCCATACTGTTACAGTTAAGATGTTCAACAAATGTGTTGGCTGATTCAAAGCCCCCTCCAGGTAAAAATCAGATCATCAATGTATCTGCCATAGAACACCAGGTTCGCCCCGTATTTAGATGAGTAGATGTATTTATCTTCATATGCACCCATAAAAAGGTATGCAAAACTCGGGGTGAACCTGCTGCCCATGGCAGTCCCTTTGATCTGCAAGAAAAACTGCTCTTGATATATAAAATAATTATGTTGAAGCACAAAACTAATAGCTTCCAGCAAAAAGCCTTCTGTTTTTCCAACATATAAATCTCAGAGTCCAAATAGGTACTAATCACTTCTATACCCAATGTATGTTGGATATTCGAATAGAGCGCTGAAATGTCACGTTAACCATAATAAATTACGTTTGACTTTTTTAAATTTTGATATTTTACTTATTAGATCAGTAGAATCTCTTAATTACTGTGAAGATATCACACCATTGGGGCACCTTCTTTTGTTTGTGTTTTCCTTAGTTGCTATACCCCACCGTGGGGGTATGTGGGACTGAAGGCTGTCTCAGCAGAAAAGACCTCTGAATTCTGGACTGTCCTACTTGAGTCCTAACAACTTGGATTATACTGAAAGTTAATAAATTCATTTCCTGATCTTCTTCTTTCTTTCTCTCTTTATATACATATAAAGGGATTTAAATTTCCAATATTTCCAAGGAGTAAGAAATTGTAGTACAGTCAAAGTAGTGTAGTACACAACTTAAATCCTATTGGCTGATTTGACAAGCCAATACGATTTAAGTAGCTCTCATCCTAGTGGCTGATTTAAAATTTTCAGCCAATAGGAATGCAAGGTACCACAATATAAAACTGGTACCTTGCATTCAATCTTCAGTGTGCGGCAGACGATTGCATGAAGAGGAGGCTCCACGTCGGATGTCAGCACCATCGCCTATCCTAGTCCGCTCCGCGCCACATCAGCTCAGCGACCCCTGGATGAAGATGGAAGATGACTCCGCTACACCGGGATGAAGATTGAAGATGGAGCCGCCTGGAAGAAGACCTTCACCGCCGGACTTCAGGAATGGTGAATATCTATTTCGGGGTTAGTGTTAGTTTTTTTTTGTTTTGTTTTTGGGTGTTATTTTTTAGATTAAAGCTTTTTTGTTTTTTAATGGGCACTAAAGAGCTGATTGCCCTTTTAAGGGCAATGTCCATTCAAATGCCCCTTTAGGCAATGGGTAGCTTAGGTTTTTTTTATAGTTAGGTCTTTTTTATCATGGGGGGTCGGGTCGGTGGACGGTTTTACTGTTAGGGGGTCATTTGCAATTTTTTTTTATGTAAAAGAGCTGTTAAATTTAGGGCAATGCCCTACAAAAAGTTCCTTTAAGGGCTATTGGTAGTTTAGTGTTAGATTAGGGAGTGTGTTTATTTTAGGGTGGCTTTTTGTTTTTATAAGGGTATTAGATTAGGTTTAATTTTTTTAATTTGAATAATTTTGTTTATTACGGTATTTTCTGTAATCTTAGATTTTTTTGTTTTTCGTTATTTTAGAGTTTGTTATTTCTTGTAATGTTAGTTTTTTTTGTTTATTTCCGTAGTGTTAGGATTTTTAAATTTTGTAAATTAGGTTTTTATTTTTGGTATATTTTATTTTTTTAAAATAGTAAAATAGTAATGTTAGGTTTATTTATAGTTTAAGCTTAGGTTTTATTTATTTCCCAGGTAAGTTTTTTTATTTATTTTAAGGTAGTTATATTGTAACTTTAATTTAAAGTTAGAGGGTATTAGGTTTAGGGGTTAATAGTTAATTTAGTTTGTCACAATGTGGGGAGTTGGCGGTTTAGGGGTTAATAGGTTTATTTTAGTAGTAGCGATGTGAGGGTTGGCGGTTTAGAGGTTAATAGGTTTATTTAAGGAGTAGCGATGTGGGGGGCCTTGGGTTTAGGGGTTAATATGTTTATTTAGGGAGTTGGGATGTGGGGTGTTGGTGGTTTAGGGGTTATTAGGTTTATTTAGTAGGTTTATTTAGTGTTGGTGATGCAGGGGTGATGGATTAGCGGTTAATAATTGAATTTAGTATGTATGGAGAGAGTGGTGTGTACTCAGTGGACACACCACGCCCTTAGGGGGCGCTTCCTCAGTTCCAATATAATAGGTGATATGGTAGTGCTTGTAATGTCTCGAAAAAAAAAACAGGCCTAAATCTAGAAATATGGTAATAGCAACAATTATAAAACTATAAATGAAACCCTAAAAAATCTAAAATGTGGACATAAGTAAGTAACCACAATGCTGAAAATGATAATAGTAAAAAACTATATATATATATATATATATATATATATTTATATATATATATATAAGAATATATATATATTACTAGAATATAAACATAGATTTAAAAAAATAATAAAATCAATTCAAAACCAAATAATGATAATGTGAAAGTCTATGAGTCCAGGGTAATGACAATTTCCAGATATTTGAGGCTGCACTCTGTCAAAGGATGGCTATCCTGTAGTATGGAATCTAAAAAAGAATAAAAAACAGAGGCGCCACCATGGCCTAATATCGCCAGTACAGGTAAAATGAGATGCACTTTGGGTTTATTTATATAGATAATAGCAATGGTTTTATGATTTATATTAATTTTTAATATGTCCTATTGAGATAAACTTTGGACAAAAATGTTATGTTTAATGTAGTTTTTTAGTTATTTTGTATTGTATGTTTTTATACATCTATTTATACATTGTATTTGTAAGGAGGTTTAACATGTTTAAATATCATCTTACCTACTGTGTTTACAAAGGTTACCTTAACAACCACACAAAGGTGATTATAGTTAGGTGTGGTTTTTTGCCAATTGTGTTTCTGCTAATTGATTATCCAATCACAATAGCCTATTTGTTTTTAGATTCCTGTTAAATAGCAAGTGTTTTATAATGTTTGTTATAGCCTGATGAAACAGCCCTGAGCAGGCTGAGAAACGCGTCGCTGTGTTAATAAAGACTTTTTATACTTTTATACACTTGCTATTGTGTGTGTTTTTATCACCTCCTGTGATAAATTATATCATTGATCCTGGTTCCTTTTGAGGATTGCTGTTTTAAGTCTACTGGGCGACGTTTTGGCTCCAGTTTGCTGAGATTGCACCTGAAGGTGCCCACCATCTTGTAAGTGCAAGCAATTGGTATTATTTTCCCCTTGTCTTGATGATATTGGGCCATGTCGTGTTGCTTTTTCCTTTATCCATAGGCACATATACACTGGAGTGTCAGAGGATTCCTGACTGTCTCTGCGCTTTGGATACAGTGTGCTGAACCACTGAGAAGTGTCAGTCTGCTCTACTAGCACCAGTGGGGTGCTTTATGTTTGTGAGTATTCACATTCTCATATTGCTGCTCATTTTACCTGTACTGGCGATATTAGGCCATGGTGGCGCCTCTGTTTTTTATTCTTTTTTAGAATAATTGAATTTAGGTAGTTGCGATGTAGATGGGTGGCGGATTAGGGGTTAATAGGTTTATTATAGTATTTGCGATGCAAGGGGGTGGAGATTTAGGGGTTAATAGGTAGTTTATGGATGTTAATGTAGTTTGTAACATTTTTGTTATGAGTTTTGTGAAACATTTTTGTTTTGCAAAATCCATAACTACTGGTCTTTGATTGCGGAATGGATTATTGCGGTATAGGCCATAACACTAGCTGAATAGCCGTACCGCACAACTTGTAATATGGGAGGGAGAGCTGAACATTCCACACTAAAAGGCCATTTTTTTGAGTGCAGAATGGATTGTTGCGGTATAGGCTAAAACGCTAGCGGAATAGCCGTACCACGCAACTTGTAAGTCAAGAACATTAGATTGTAAAGCATTTCAATTCAAAACACATTTTAACACATTAAAATTAATTTTTCATGTTTCAAGGTATTTAACTGGAAAGGGATCAAAAGTGTATATATGTGTGTATACATGTGTACAGGGAGTGCAGAATTATTAGGCAAATGAGTATTTTGACCACATCATCCTCTTTATGCATGTTGTCTTACTCCAAGCTGTATAGGCTCGAAAGCCTACTACCAATTAAGCATATTAGGTGATGTGCATCTCTGTAATGAGAAGGGGGTGTGGTCTAATGACATCAACACCCTATATCAGGTGTGCATAATTATTAGGCAACTTCCTTTCCTTTGGCAAAATGGGTCAAAAGAAGGACTTGACAGGCTCAGAAAAGTCAAAAATAGTGAGATATCTTGCAGAGGGATGCAGCAATCTTAAAATCGCAAAGCTTCTGAAGCGTGATCATCGAACAATCAAGCGTTTCATTCAAAATATTCAACAGGGTCGCAAGAAGCGTGTGGAAAAACAAAGGCGCAAAATAACTGCCCATGAACTGAGAAAAGTCAAGTGTGCAGCTGCCAAGATGCCACTTGCCACCAGTTTGGCCATATTTCAGAGCTGCAACATCACTGGAGTGCCCAAAAGCACAAGGTGTGCAATACTCAGAGACATGGCCAAGGTAAGAAAGGCTGAAAGACGACCACCACTGAACAAGACACACAAGCTGAAACGTCAAGACTGGGCCAAGAAATATCTCAAGACTGATTTTTCTAAGGTTTTATGGACTGATGAAATGAGAGTGAGTCTTGATGGGCCAGATGGATGGGCCCGTGGCTGGATTGGTAAAGGGCAGAGAGCTCCAGTCCGACTCAGACGCCAGCAAGGTGGAGGTGGAGTACTGGTTTGGGCTGGTATCATCAAAGATGAGCTTGTGGGGCCTTTTCGGGTTGAGGATGGAGTCAAGCTCAACTCCCAGTCCTACTGCCAGTTTCTGGAAGACACCTTCTTCAAGCAGTGGTACAGGAAGAAGTCTGCATCCTTCAAGAAAAACATGATTTTCATGCAGGACAATGCTCCATCACACGCGTTCAAGTACTCCACAGCGTGGCTGGCAAGAAAGGGTATAAAAGAAGAAAATCTAATGACATGGCCTCCTTGTTCACCTGATCTGAACCCCATTGAGAACCTGTGGTCCATCATCAAATGTGAGATTTACAAGGAGGGAAAACAGTACACCTCTCTGAACAGTGTCTGGGAGGCTGTGGTTGCTGCTGCATGCAATGTTGATGGTGAACAGATCAAAACACTGACAGAATCCATGGATGGCAGGCTTTTGAGTGTCCTTGCAAAGAAAGGTGGCTATATTGGTCACTGATTTGTTTTTGTTTTGTTTTTGAATGTCAGAAATATATATTTGTGAATGTTGAGATGTTATATTGGTTTCACTGGTAAAAATAAATAATTGAAATGGGTATATATTTGTTTTTTGTTAAGTTGCCTAATAATTATGCACAGTAATAGTCACCTGCACACACAGATATCCCCCTAAAATAGCTAAAACTAAAAACAAACTAAAAACTACTTCCAAAAATATTCAGCTATGAAATTAATGAGTTTTTTGGGTTCATTGAGAACATGGTTGTTGTTCAATAATAAAATTAATCCTCAAAAATAAAACTTGCCTAATAATTCTGCACTCCCTGTATATATGTGTTTATATGTGCATATATGTAAGTATATGCATACAGTTTTTACTCATATAAACACATAAATACACATGTGTATATATATATAAACCAAAATTCATTAAAATTATGGGGGGAGATAAAAAACTGAAATTAAAATCCTCCATGTCTCAAAATTGAATCAATGTAAATATTTGCATAGGAAATTAGTACATCTAGGCAAGTATCCCCGCTTGCTTTTCCCCAGAAATTCTTAATATGCAATGTTTCCAATGCACAAGAGAATTGTGGGTAAGATATGCAAATTAGATATGCAAATTCTCAGTTTTTTTTCTTCAAAAATACTGTTTTGACACAGCGATCCTTTTAAACAGGACTATGACAGCAAACCAGAAATCACTCACTAATCACTCACTGCTGTCATAGTACTGTTTAAAAGGATCGCTGTGTCAAAACAGTATTTTGGAAGCAAAAGAACTGAGAATTTGCATATCTAATTTGCATATCTTACCCACAATTCTCTTGTGCATTGGAAACATTGCATATTAAGAATTTCTGGGGAAAAGCAAGCGGGGATACTTGCCTAGATGTACTAATTTCCTATGCAAATATTTACATTGATTTATATATATATATATATATATATTGCGTAGATATTACAAGTCTTTAAAAATCGCAACAAAAAAGTTTCCGAAACACTTCAAAAATACATTACAAAGTACAGTTACACTCATATTAACACTGTCAAATAAAAATTATTTTAAAAATATATTGTACACAAAAGTTAAAAGGGCTCAAATATAGGAGATCTCGGGTGTTAGAAAAAAAAGCCGATGCAGGGATTTTACATTGGCATACACAGGGCCGGCGTTTGTGTAAGGCAGCATAGGCAGCCGCCTGTATCTAAACATATCTATACATAATGTATATATTGTTGAAGGAACGTCAAGTCTGTCCAAATCAGACACAAGAGTTAAATCTCGCAAACTAATAAGTTTAAATTCAGATTCAGAGTCTGAAGTTTTTGCTCCTAAAAAACGTGCTGCCAAGAGGATGGTAGACTTGGTCTCTACAACTGAGTCTTCGGACTCCAATATGGATACTGATGTTAACAGTGATGTTAATTCTTGCCAGTCTATTTATTCTCCAGAATTTTCTGAGAGTTCTTCATCTGAATACACTCCTAAAGCCAAAAGAGCTAAAAAACTTAAAAAAGTAAAAAAATTAGTTAAAACATCTAAAACCAAACTAATTAATAATGAAGGACTTGAATACTTGGACCCTGAGGATCTCCAACATCCTAGATCTTCAAATTGGAGACCTTCAAAAAGGGTCGCTAAATTTCTTGACTACTATTTAAGAAAATCCCTTTCTAATAAAGCTAGATCCACTTTAAAAGCGGAATGTCCTCGCCCAGACTTACCACATAAAACTTAAATTACCCAAGAGATTGATGCAAATATTATTAAATTTGTAAATAACAAGAATTTTAATCTCAAAAAAGGTCCTGACAGATATTTAAAAGCATGCCAGGATAGATATTTGGACTCTTTAGGTCCGATTACAAAAAATTTTGAGCTTACAGAGGAAGCTATTGTGAATAAAGTTATGTTAGATCCCTATACTGTAAGACAATGGATCCAAAGATCTGTTTACTTATTCGGGGATGCCAACACCACCATGTCCAACATAGAAGAATGGTTTTAAGACGGATTGACCCTAAAATTTCCGATTTTGCTCCCACGGAGATGGGTCCTCAGTCTAAGGGCCTTCTTTTTGGGGATTTAGGATTGAAGGAGCTTAGTGCCTACGTAAACACCTTCAATTCCTTAAATAAAGTCAAGACTTCCACAAAAAAGATTTTTTATTCACAACCCAGTCGTGTTTTTGAATGGGCCGAGAAAGCACGAGGTTGCTTTCCCGGTCGTTCATACTTCAATAACCAACCTCAATTCCAACAATTCCCTCCTCCCAACCCTTCCCTTACAATTTTTTTCCCCTCAAGACAACGTTCCTGGAATCCTAGATTCTCAAGAACAAGATCTCGACCCAAACCTTTCTCAGGTAAGACCATTTTCTTTACACAACACAAATTTTTCTCCACACAAAGTTGGAGGCAGATTATCCCTTTTCATAGAAAATTGGAAAGCAATTACTTCAGATACTTGGGTAATAGAAGCCGTTTCAGGTCTTTTTCTGAATTTTCAAATTCCCCCTTTACAAGTTCGGATCCCAAATCCTATTATCCTCACAAAAGAAGATGCAGTCTTATTAGATCAAGAGATACTCAATCTTCAATTAAAACAAGTTATAGAACTAGCCCCGGATATCTCAGATTCTTTTCTCAGCAACATATTCTTTGTGAAAAAGAAAGAGGGCTCTCTTCATCCGGTAATAAATCTAATAAATTTGAATGCCTTCCTTTCATACAATCATTTCAAAATGGAGGGCATTCATCTTTGGAGGGATTGTCTGATGGACAAAGATTGGTTAGTGAGATTAGATTTGATGGATGCATACCTAACAGTTCCAATTCATTTTTCTCATCGCAAGTTTCTCAGATTTCTTTGGAAAGATTCTATTTGGCAATTTACTTGCCTCCCCTTTGGGTTATCTTCCGCTCCATGGGTTTTTACAAAATTTTTAAAGCCAGTTGTAGACTGGTTGAGACTCAGGGGAATTCATTTGATTATTTATTTAGACGACATTCTCCTTATGAATCAAGACCCTTCTATCCTTCTTCTTCATCTAGATATGACTATAGATATTTTGAAGAATTTAGGTTTCCTGGTCAACTTCAAAAAATCAATTCTTATACCGTCCCAGAAATTAGTTTTCCTTGGCTTTCTAATAGACACTACTGTTTCTACTCTGAGTTTACCTTTAGAGAAAATGAAGAAAATAAAACTAGAAATTTCTCATCTTTTAAAGAAGAAATTCTTCCCTATCAGGACTCTTGCAAGAATTGTGGGACTTCTATCTTCATCTATTCAAGCAATCTTTCCAGCTCCCTTGCATTACAGATCATTACAAAGATTGAAGATATTTTATTTGAGAAAGGGTTTTTCTTATTCTCACAGAATTTCTTTATCAGAAGAAGCCAGAACAGAATTGATCTGGTGGCTTTCCAATATAGAAGCCTGGAACAGCAAAGCTATATTTGGGAAAGCTCCAGATATTATAATAGAATCGGATGCAAGCAATTCGGGTTGGGAATCAGATGTGGTTCTCAAATAACCGGTGGCAAACGGTCCCCTTCGGAACGCAAGTTGCACATCAATTACCTTGAATTGATAGCAGGCTCTTTTGCAATCAAGAGTTTTATCAAACAGAATTCTCCCATTTCAATTCTTTTAAGGATGGACAATATTTCAGCTGTTCGATATCTGAATCGTTTAGGTGGCACTCATTCCAAACAATTGTCAGATATCACAAGGAATTTAATTCATCAATGTCTTCAGAACAACATTTCTATCAGAGCAAAATATATTTCGGGTCTCTCCAATACAGCAGCGGATTGGGGTTCTCGTTATATTCTAGACTCACTTACATCCAGATCTTTTTCAAAAATTACTCCTTATCAGAGGTCCTTTCTCAATAGATTTATTTGCTTCCCATCTCAACTATCAAATTCTTCCCTTTTTCAGTTGGCGCCCTGATCCGGAAGCTTTAGCCATAGACGCATTTCTCCAATCTTGGCCACTTCAAGGAGCTTATGCCTTTCCACCATTCTTGATGATTCCTCGAGTCTTGAATGTTGTCAGGAGGAACAAGATTTCATTGACTCTGATATCCCCATTTTGGCCAACCCAATCTTGGTACCCGTCCCTGTTAGAAATGTCATTTCAGTTTCCAATCCTGTTTGCCATGGTTCCTTATCTTCTATCAGATCCAAACAGAGATTTTCACGAACTAGTTCTTCAAGGTTCTCTCCGTCTTATTGCATGGACAATTTCAGGGGATCCTGGGCTTCCGAAGGTCTTTCTTCATCAGCTAGATCATTCATGGGCACCAGGAACTAAGAAATGTTATTTATCCTCCTGTTCTAGATGGTCTGGCTGGTGCAGTCAAAGACATTTGGATCCCTTTTCAGCCCCTTTAAATGAAATTTTAAATTTTCTTTCTTCTCTTTTTGAAGAAGGTTTGGCTTATAGGTCTATTAATGTTTATAGATCTGCTATTTCTGCCGGTCATGAATTAATTAATAATTCCCCTATTGGACAACATATTTCTGTTTCCAGACTTATGAAATCTATAAAGATTAAGAGACCTCCTTCGGCTAAATATTCTTATTTTTGGGATGTTAATTTAATTTTTTCTCTCTTTCAGTCTTGACCTTCTAATGAATCTCTTTCCCTCAAGCAACTTACTTGTAAACTTGCCTCTCTTCTTTGTCTTTTATCTTGTAGAAGAGTTTCCGATGTCAAGGCTATAGATTTTTCTTCTAAAATGTTTTCACCTCAAGGTGTGATTTTTAATATCTCTAGAATAACCAAATCTATGTCTTCTTCTATATTTTATCCTTATTTTTCTGATCATCCTCTTTTATGCGTAGTACTTTGTCTCAAAAAATATGAGAAACGTACTTCTTCTTTTCGAAACTCCTCTTCTAATCAACGTTTGATTTCTTTTTCTCCCCCTCATCTTCCTGTTTCTTCTACCTCTATTAGCAGATGGATCAAATGGATTATGAATGAAGCAGGAATAGATAAATCTTTCACTTCTCATTCTTTAAGAGGAGCTGCGGCTTCCAAAGCTTCTTGTAAATCAGCATCTCTTCAAGAAATTCTTAATGCCGCAGATTGGTCTTCTGACTCTGTATTTAGACAATTTTTTTTTTTTATTATTTTTTTTTTTTTTTTCTAAAGCTTTATTATTGCTTCAACATTTACATCTTGATAACACAGAATATAAAAGAAAAGAAGAAAACAAAGTGGTTACATGTTGCTCTTATAAAGATACATTCGTGTTCCATTCCAATTGCAACCAAGTCTTTGTTATGTGCACCTCAGTACCCCTCTATCGGTAGTCTGTTTCGCCATTATGTGAGGTGACATAGATATGTATGTGAAAATGAAGTTTTATCTAAATGTTGAGCTTTTTCTTTTCCTTTCCCTCTCTTTAAACGGAAAGAGAAATAAATATAACAAAAAAAACAAAAAAGGCAAAAATAACAATACAAGAAAACTTACTGGAAAACAAAATAAAACAGAAATACAGTCCCCTTTTATTAAGGGATTTCGTCTGCTGCGCTCCACAGGGCGTTAAATAGATAGAGCTGTTTATCCCCTTGTTCGGGGCTCTGTTGGTCTCTCGTCACTCTCTCTCTTTGCTATTTAGGTCTTGGTAGGGTCGTGATAAAACGTTAACACAAAGGTATAAAAGTTTATGCTATTCTTTCTAGTACTCAGCTGTGTTGTTGAATTCAGCAGATTTTTATTATTATTCTAGTGTGCTTATTCTATATCTACCCTAGATCCTTCTATCATCTCATCCCACAGGAATCTAACCTCCGCCAGAAGATTTAGCTTGTTCCTTCTCTGATAACCATATTCTTCCATTACTAGTATGTCTGTTACCCTTTCTTTCCATGTACCTATCGAGGGTGGTGTCTGGTTCTTCCAATTCAGGGCGATTAATGCTTTTGCTCCTGACATTCCCAAATGTAAAAGAGTGCGTCTGAGGGTGCATGTGATCTTTGTTGTGTCATTCAATAGGGCCACGCTGGGTGTTAGTGTGAAATCAGTTGTTAATATTTGCCTGAAGTGTCTCTCTATGTCTAACCAGAAATCTTTAAGTTTTCCACAATTCCACCACATATGGAGGTAGCTACCCTTCTCCTCACAACCTCTCCAGCATCTGTCACTAACACCTGGGTAGATAGAATGTGACCTTGAAGGGGTTAGGTACCACCTCATGATGACTTTAAAATTCAATTCTAATAATTGTGGTGATGTCGAAATTTTCTTAGTATTTTTAAAAATCCTCATCCATTCCTCCCCTGTTATGTTGTGGTCTAGCACTTCTTGCCACTTAGATGTATATGTAGGCAGATTCCGAGTGTGTTCAGATTGTATTAGCTTTTTTGAGATAGAGAGTGTGTGTCTGATCTCTTCTGTGTTAGAACACAGTGTTTTGTATGGAGTTAATTCTCTTAAGAACTCTTGTTTATGTGGGGAGGTATGTATAAAATGAGCCAGTTGTGAATATTTTAACCAAGTAGAATATCTACCCTCTGCAATTGTCGTTAAGTTTTCTCTATTATCTAGTTTTCCGTTTCTTATGAACCTCTTCAAAGGTGTGGAGTAACCCCATTCTTGGATCCTTTGTTTTCCTTTATCTAGACCCCCCACTAACTCTGCGTTTATAGGGATAGGGAATAGAGGAGAGCGCACCCCTGAGATATGTTTCTTTCTAGCGATTATGCTGTCCCAGGTATCAAAAGTATGTTTATGTATTGCTAATCCTGTACATTGAGGGGGTCTCAATTCTCTTGGGACCCAGCAGAGCGCCCCAACCTCTGGGACCCTCAAGATATGGGAATCTATCGCCACCCACGCCTTTGTGTCCCTAGATCTATGCCAATCTAAAATCCTTTGTAATGTGACTGCCTCGTGATAGTCTGCTATGTGGGGGACCCCCAGACCTCCATATTCTGGCCTCCTATACATGTTTTCTCTATTGATTCTAGGCTTGCTTTTGTTCCAGATGAATGAGTTGATGTGTCTCTGTAACTGGGGTATATACCATTTAGGGATAGGGATGGGGAGGGCCTGTATAATATATAATATTCTGGGTAATGTTGTCATTTTTATACTCTGTATGCGTCCCCACCATGTGATTGGTTTTGCTGCCCAAGTGCATAAGTCCTGTTGGATGTTTCGAGCCAGTACAAGATAATTATCATTAAACAGCTGTGATGTGGTAGAGGAAAGTTGTACTCCGAGGTATTTTAGGGATTTCTTTTGTATTTTTAAGGGGCAAGTATCTGTTATTAGTTGGAAGCTTTGTGGCGTCAGATATACGTTCATAATCTCTGATTTTTGTGTATTAACCAGGAAACCTGAGAAACCTCCAAAATGTTTGATTTCCTTCAGGGTCTCTGGTACAGAGAGCTGAGGATTTGTGAGTGTGAACAGCACATCATCTGCGTATAATGCGATTTTAAAGTTATGTGGGCCGATGCTAATGCCATGGATCTCTTGATTTTGTCGGATGTGTGCAGCCAATACCTCCATTGAGAGGATAAATAGGATTGGAGACAGGGGACATCCCTGTCTTGTCCCATTTTGGATGTTAAAGGGGGTGGACAGCATGCCATTCGCTTTCACTTTGGCACTGGGTTGTGTATATAATTGGAGGATACGTGTTATCATTTTCGATCCGAATCCTAGTGCTACTAACGTCTCTTTTAGGAATGCCCAATTAATGCGGTCAAACGCTTTCTCCGCGTCTGTGGCTATCAGGACCGCAGGGATGTTGTGTGATTTGGCATATGTTGTTAATCTTAAGGCTCTAATAATATTGTCTCTTGCTTCCCTTCCCGGGACAAATCCCACTTGGTCTGAATGAATAAGATGTAATAATACCTTATTTATCCTGTTGGCTAATATTTTGCCTAATATCTTGATATCTGAGTTAAGGAGGGATATAGGTCTGTAGCAGCTTGGTTCGGTAAGTGGTTTGTTGGGCTTAGGGATAACTGATATATGCGCCAATAGCATTTCGTGTGGGAGGTGATGATTATCATCCAGTGCTTGGAACAGTTTTAGTAGATGTGGGGCTAATATGTGTTTGAATGCTTTATAGTATGAATTAGTAAAACCATCTGGCCCAGGGCTTTTACCCGACGGTAAGTGTTTGATTGCTGTTAGGATCTCTGCTATAGTAATGGGCGACTCCAGTTCTTCCCTGTTAACATTTGGCAGCTGTGGTAAGTTTGCCTGTCTAATGTATTCTTTCATGTGTTCTTGGTGTTCGGCTGTGTTGTTTAGTGAAGGTATAATCTTGATTTTATTAAAGAGACAGAGACAATTATTTTCCCTCCCTATACCCATGCCCTGTTTATGTTTTAATATTTTTTGCTCTTGTATATTTTCAGCTCCAGGTCCCTCTTCAACTGGATTCTGAATTTCAGATTTCTTCAAAAGAGTTTCTTCAATTTCAAGTTTTATCTGAAGTTTTTTCTTCCAGTTCTTCAGGATTTCCTCCTTCAAGTCAAGTTTCATCGGATGGACTATGTTTCCAGTTTTTTCTTTTTTTTTTGGTTCCTGATTATTTTCTTCATCTCTGTTTATGGATTTATTTCTGAAGATTCCACATTTTCCTTATCCAGCACCAAAGATCAAAGAGGCAGTTGGGATTATGTGTGGACTGTTTATAATATGATGAACACTTCTAATTGGTCTGTTTTGAATGCTACCTTTCAGGGTTGTTTTTCATTGGTCATTGTTTTCATCTCTATTCTTTCTGTGTTAAATATTTAAACTGTTTATTGTAACTTTGAATAGCTGTTGAGCAGTAAAGGAAAAGGCTTATGTAAAATAATCGTCTCTGTCTCTTTAATAAAATCAAGATTATACCTTCACTAAGCTAGGATAATCGGAATTTTCAAACACAACTGCCGCTCACTGGATATTTGATCTTTTTTCGATCATTCTCTGTAAACCCTATAGATGGTTGTGTGGGAAAATCACAGTAGATCAGCAGTTTTTTAAATACTCAGACCAACCCGTCTGGCACCAACAACCATGCCACGTTCGAAGTTACTTAAATCCCCTTTCTTTCCCATTCTGATGCTCGATTTGAACTTCAGCATGTTCTCTTCACCACATTTTAACGCGTGCAGTGTTTTCACAATTGCGAAAAACATATTGCACAGGGCGGGAGCGGGCGGGAACCGCTACACTACAGAAAAAAATTATGAAAAAAATTATAATAAAAGTTAAAAAAGTAACTGTAAAAAGTATCTAAGGGATCTGGAAGAGGTGGGAGGTTGGTCTTGGGGGGGGGAAGCTACACTACAGAAAAGGGCAATTTTTTAAAAAAAAGGCATCAAGATGGCGCCCATTAAGGCAGAGGGGGAGGGTTAGAGAGCTGTTTGGTGGGGGATCAGTGAGGTTGGGGGCTAAGGGGGGATCCTACACAGCAGCATATGTAAATATGCTACAAAAAAGCCAAAATATACTTTTTATTTTAGTACTGGCAGAGTTTCTGCCAGTACTTAAGATGGCGGGGACAATTGTTGGGTGGGGGAGGGAAGAGAGCTGTTTGGGAGGGATCAGGGGGTCTGATGTTTCAGGTGGGAGGCTGAGCTCTACACTAAAGCTAAAATTAACCCTGCAAGCTCCCTACAAGCTACATAATTAATCCCTTCACTGCTAGCCATAATACACGTGTGATGCACAGCGGCATTTAACGGCCTTCTAATTACCAAAAAGCAACGCCAAAGTCATATATGTCTGCTATTTCTGAACAAAGGGGATCCCAGAGAAGCATTTACAACCATTTGTGCCATAATTGCACAAGCTGTTTGTAAATAATTTCAGTGAGAAACCTAAAGTTTGTGAAAAAGTTTGTGAAAAAGGGAACTTTTTTTTTTATTTGATCGCATTTGGCGGTGAAATGGTGGCATGAAATATACCAAAATGGGCCTAGATCAATACTTTGGGTTGTCTACTACACTACACTAAAGCTAAAATTAACCCTACAAGCTTCCTAATTAACCCCTGCACTGCTAGCCATAATACATGTGTGATGCGCAGCGGCATTTAGCGGCCTTCTAATTACCAAAAATCAATGCCAAAGCCATATATGTCTGCTATTTCTGAACAAAGGGGGTCCCAAAGAAGCATTTACAACCATTTGTGCCATAATTGCACAAGCTGTTTGTAAATTATTTCAGTGAGAAACCTAAAATTGTGAACAATGTAAAGTTTTTTTTAATTTGATGGCATTTGGCGGTGAAATGGTGGCATGAAATATACCAAAATGGGCCTAGATCAATACTTGGGGTTGTCTACTACACTACACTAAAGCTAAAATTACCCCAAAAAGCTCCCTACATGCTCCCTAATTAACCCCTTCACTGCTGGGCATAATACATGTGTGGTGCGCAGTGGCATTTAGCGGCCTTCTAATTACCAAAAAGCAACGCCAAAGCCATATATGTCTGCTATTTCTGAACAAAGAGGATCCCAGAGAAGAATTTACAACCATTTATGCCATAATTGCACAAACTGTTTGTAAATAATTTCAGTGAAAAACCAAAAGTTTGTGAAAAAATTTGTGAAAAAGTGAACGATTTTTTTTATTTGATTGCATTTGGCGGTGAAATGGTGGCATGAAATATACCAAAATGGGCCTAGATCCATACTTTGGGTTGTCTTCTAAAAACAAATATATACATGTCAATGGATATTCAGAGATTCCTGAAAGATATTAGTGTTCTAATGTAACTAGCGCTAATTTTGAAAAAAAAAAAATGGTTTGGAAATAGCAAAGTGAAAATAATGGTATCTTTAGAAAGTCCATTTAATGGCGAGAAAAGCGGTATATAATATGTGTGGATACAGTAAATGAATAAGAGGAAAATTACAGCTAAACACAAACACCGCAAAAATGTAAAAATTGCCTTGGTCCCAAACGGACAGAAAATGGAAAAGTGCTGTGGTCATTAAGGGATTAACATTAAAAGTCTCAATGACAGCAGCAAGACTATGCAATTGCATCCCCTAAAAGCGCAAAATGCAGCCAGTATACAGGGTACATCAGCTGTCATTAAGGGGTTAATTAGAACATGCAATTTGTTAATTAGAATTACTTTTAAGTGTGAATAAGATGTATGGCTAGTAATTTAAAATACTTACATGTCAAGTTCACTTTTAAAACAGTCACTGGAATTTAGATTTACTAATATATAATACCTGTAAAATGTATTAAAAGGTTATGGGATGCATTTTCATTGTTTATATAAACAGCATAAGCCATCTTTATGAAACATTCATGGTGTGGTATGGTATGTGGTAAACACCTTTCCAATTTACTTTTTTTTTTTTTAATTAGTTGTTTTTGTTAGACAATTTTTGACAAGGTTACAACATCCAATACATCTGATACAGATTGTTGATATTATTCAATAGACACTAACATAGTAGATTTAACAACAGATTGGTCTATTATCCATTTGTTCCCCTAAGTTGAGTGCACAGGTTAAAGGGACATTATACACTAATTTTTTTCTTTGCATAAATGTTTTGTAGATGATCTATTTATATAGCCCATAAAGTTTAAAATTAAAAAAAAAAAAAAAAGTATAGTTTTGCTTGTTTTTAAATAACATTGCTCTGATTTTCAGACTCCTAACCAAGCCCCAAAGTTTTATGCTCCTGTTTGTGTAAAGGGTCTTTTCATATGCAAAAGAAGGGGGAGGGTGGAGTGTTTTATTTCCCACTTGCAGTGGGCTTTCCAGCTACCTTTTAAACAGAGCTAAACTGAGAGCTTCTAAGTAAGTTTTTACAAAGTTGTATAATGTATTTTTATATCAGTATCTGTGCATCTTATTCTTTATAGTAGTGACTATTACATGCAGTTATATGAAAATGAGTGTATACTGCCCCTTTAAAGCACATATAATCAGTTTGCACAACATTGTCAACGTAATCATAACGACATATTTAGGTCGCATATTCATTCAATTATGGTTACAGGGGTATGATATTTATAAATAACATTAGTTGGAAACCAGTCAACTACCTGTGTCGTTTCATTTTTGCTCCCAAATGAATATAATATCTAAAATGAAATCCCTTTTTCCAATGAAGCTATAATAAAGTTTCTCCAACTGTAGTACCATTTACTTCAGACATCCATTGAGAGAATTTTGGTGTTTCTGTTTTTTTTCTAGAGCCTGGGAATCAGTCTCTTTGCACAAGTCACCATGTTGAGAAACAGTTTTCTCCTATAAACACAATTAATTCTTGGTGCTTGATTAAGCAGGACTATGGATGAATTTAATATAATATTGGCACCCAATACGTTATTCATATACAGGGAGTGCAGAATTATTAGGCAAGTTGTATTTTTGAGGATTAATTTTATTATTGAACAACAACCATGTTCTCAATGAACCCAAAAAACTCATTAATATCAAAGCTGAATAGTTTTGGAAGTAGTTTTTAGTTTGTTTTTAGTTATAGCTATTTTAGGGGGATATCTGTGTGTGCAGGTGACTATTACTGTACATAATTATTAGGCAACTTAACAAAAAACAAATATATACCCATTTCAATTATTTATTTTTACCAGTGAAACCAATATAACATCTCAACATTCACAAATATACATTTCTGACATTCAAAAACAAAACAAAAACAAATCAGTGACCAATATAGCCACCTTTCTTTGCAAGGACACTCAAAAGCCTGCCATCCATGGATTCTGTCAGTGTTTTGATCTGTTCACCATCAACATTGCATGCAGCAGCAACCACAGCCTCCCAGACACTGTTCAGAGAGGTGTACTGTTTTCCCTCCTTGTAAATCTCACATTTGATGATGGACCACAGGTTCTCAATGGGGTTCAGATCAGGTGAACAAGGAGGCCATGTCATTAGATTTTCTTCTTTTATACCCTTTCTTGCCAGCCACGCTGTGGAGTACTTGGACGCATGTGATGGAGCATTGTCCTGCATGAAAATCATGTTTTTCTTGAAGGATGCAGACTTCTTCCTGTACCACTGCTTGAAGACGGTGTCTTCCAGAAACTGGCAGTAGGACTGGGAATTGAGCTTGACTCCATCCTCAACCCGAAAAGGCCCCACAAGCTCATCTTTGATGATACCAGCCCAAACCAGTACTCCACCTCCACCTTGCTGGCGTCTGAGTCGGACTGGAGCTCTCTGCCCTTTACCAATCCAGCCATGGGCCCATCCATCTGGCCCATCAAGACTCACTCTCATTTCATCAGTCCATAAAACCTTAGAAAAATCAGTCTTGAGATATTTCTTGGCCCAGTCTTGACGTTTCAGCTTGTGTGTCTTGTTCAGTGGTGGTCGTCTTTCAGCCTTTCTTACCTTGGCCATGTCTCTGAGTATTGCACACCTTGTGCTTTTGGGCACTCCAGTGATGTTGCAGCTCTGAAATATGGCCAAACTGGTGGCAAGTGGCATCTTGGCAGCTGCACGCTTGACTTTTCTCAGTTCATGGGCAGTTATTTTGCGCCTTGGTTTTTCCACACGCTTCTTGCGACCCTGTTGACTATTTTGAATGAAACGCTTGATTGTTCGATGATCACGCTTCAGAAGCTTTGCAATTTTAAGAGTGCTGCATCCCTCTGCAAGATATCTCACTATTTTTGACTTTTCTGAGCCTGTCAAGTCCTTCTTTTGACCCATTTTGCCAAAGGAAAGGAAGTTGCCTAATAATTATGCACACCTGATATAGGGTGTTGATGTCATTAGACCACACCCCTTCTCATTACAGAGATGCACATCACCTAATATGCTTAATTGGTAGTAGGCTTTCGAGCCTATACAGCTTGGAGTAAGACAACATGCATAAAGAGGATGATTTGGTCAAAATACAAATTTGCCTAATAATTCTGCACTCCCTGTATTCAGAAACCTGTTCCCAAAAAGAACGGAGTTTGAGGCATGACCACCATATGTGGGTCATGTTACCTCTTTCTTCACAATGTTTCCAACACAGGGGTAATGCCCTCGGGAAGATCTTGTGGAGTCTGCATGGGATAAGATACCATCGCAAAATAATCTTGTAATTCAGTTCTTCTAAATTAGGAGACATTGAAGATTTTTTGGTTGTCATAAAGGAAAGAGCCCACTGGATATCTAAAATGTGTTATTTGGAGTTCTTGTTCCCACTGTTTTATATATGATGGCCTGTATCGGGAAAACTTTATGGTTAACAATTTATATATAAGGGACATATGCGTTTTAGTTACAGCCTGAGATGTACATAGAAACTTAGTGAGCAGTCTTGTAAGGTCTGCTTTATATGGGCTGGATATGACAAAGTGTCTAGCCTGAAGGTAGAAGAACTATTTGTCAAATGGGGTCCCCACATTTTTGTTTAATTCTTGTTGGTCTTTAAATAAGCCTTCCTGTGTTAATAGATATATGGGAACGTTTGTCCGTACATCTGGAGAGGCAGGAAATTCGGTAGTGTCTGTGGGTATAAGAATTGGGTTATAGAACAAGGGGGATAAGGGTGAGAGATTAGAAGAGACATCAGCATGTCCTCTAAATACTAAATCCCAAACATCCAATGTCGCTTTAATCAGAGGATTAGTTTCAATATGTAGAGCTCTATGTTTTTTAAGTAGCCATTGAGGTTGAATAAGCTTGGAATCTCGGCTATCTGGGATTCCAAAAAAAAACATGGTTTTGGGGCACCATGGTGACACCACAAGACTATGCGAGCTAGGTGGAAGGCATAGTAGTAATTTTTAAGTAGAAGTAAACTCAAACCACCATGTTCCTTGGAAAGGTATAAGTTTATTTTTGCTACCCTAGGTTTGTTGTGAGACCATATAAAGGATTCTATTCGTTTTTGGTGAGTGTTAAAGAAGTGTTGTGGAAGAAATATAGGTAACGTTTGGAAAAGATAAAGATACTTCGGGATTATTAACATTTTAACTGCATTTACATGGCCCAGCCAGGATAAATGCCCTTGTTTATGCCAAGTATCAAAGAGTTGGTCTATTTCCATGTATAAGGGTGTAAAATTTCTATCATAGATGTCTTTTGGATTTTTTGTAATATTGGTGCCAAGATATCTAAACGCCTCCACTATAGCAAAATTCGTATGTGTTTTGAGATAATGGATATCAGGATATTCTAGGTTTAGAGGCATTAACATAGATTTATCAAAGTTAAATGTAAAATTTGATACCTGTTTGTATTCTTGGAATATGGACAGTAATGAGGGAATTGAAGTTTTTGGTGATTTAGTTGTGAATAAAATATCATTTGCAAAGAGTAAGCACTTTTGAGTAGTGTTACCGTATGTGAACCCCTCGATATCAGGGTGGTTTCTGACCGATGTTGCAAGTATTTCTACAGAGAGGGCAAATAATAGAGGTGAGAGGGGACATTCTTGCCTTGTTCCATTTATTACTGGAAATATACTCGACTGCATACTGTTTGCTATTACTCTAGCCATAGGGTTAGTATATAGTGCTTTTATTCTGTTAATAAACTTACTAGGAAAATTAAATTTGGTCAAAGTCGCCCACATGAAATCCCAATCAACTCAGTCAAATGGCTTTTCGGCATACGTAGATAAAAATAGCATAGGGGTCTTACTGTCAGTCACCTTCTGTAATGTCTGTAGTATCCTAGTGGTATTGTCTTTTGCTTCCCGTCCTGTTACAAATCCCACCTGGTCTGTATGAACCAAATGGGGGAGAATATTATTCAATCTATCTGCTAACCTTTTTGCGTAAATTTTCATGTCAATATTAATGAGGGATATTGGTCTATAATTCTGAACTTTATCTTCCGCTTTACCTGGTTTGGGGAGTACTGTTATAGATGCCTCTAGAAGTGTGTGAGTAAATGTAGTACCTTCATCTATTGATTGGTATAACGTCAGGAGTTGTTTACTAAGATGTGAACTAAATAGTTGATAGAATTTTGATGTTAGTCCGTCCAGGTCTGGGGCTTTACCTGGGGGAAGTGTTTTAATAGTGTCTAAGACCTTTTGTAAGGTGAATAGAGATCTTATTTTTTCACTGTCTTCATCAGATACTGAAGGGATGCTTATCTTCAAGAGATATTGTTGTATAATTTCTGTTTTTTTGGTGATAGCAGAGGGATTTAAATTATATATGGCCAGATTACGAGTTTTGCGGTAAGAGGGGTGCGGTGCTAACTTGCACGTTATTGTCACCGCTCACTTACCTACAGCGCTGGTATTACAGGTTTATATAAACCCGGCGTTAACAGGCAAGAAGTGAGCATAGAGCAAAATTGAGCTCCATACCGCACTCCTATACCAGTGCTGCTTAAGTCAGCGGTGAGCTGGTTGTACGTGCTCGTGCACGATTTCCCACAAAATTTATGTTTACACCTAATACCCTAACATGAACCCCGAGTCTAAACACCCCTAATCTTACACTTATTAACCCCTAATCTGCCGCTCTGGACATCGCCACCACTATAATAAACATATTAACCTGTAAACCACTGCACTCCTGCCTCGCAAACACTATTTAAATATTATTAACCCCTAATCTGCTGTCCTTAACATCGCCGCCACCTACCTACATTTATTAACCCCTAATCTGCCGCCCCCAACGTTGCCGCCACTATACTATATTTATTAACCCCTAAACCTAAGTCTAACCCTAACCCTAACACCCCCTAACTTAAATATAATTAAAATAAATCTAAATAAAAAATACTATTAATAACTAAATAATTCCTATTTAAAACTAAATACTTACCTGTAAAATAAAGCCTAAGCTTGCTACAATATAACTAATAGTTACATTGTAGCTAGCTTAGGGTTTATTATTTTACAGGCAAGTTTGTATTTATTTTAACTAGGTAGAATAGTTACTAAATAGTTATTAACTATTTACTAACTACCTAGCTAAAATAAATACAAATTTTCCTGTAAAATAAAACCTAACCTGTCTTACACTAACACCTAACCTTACACTACAATTAAATAAATTACCTAAATTAAATACAATTAACTAAATTAAATATAATTACCTAACTTACAAAAACAAACACTAAATTGCACAAAATAAAAAACAATTTACAAGATATTTAAACTAATTCAACCAATCTAATAGCCCTATCAAAATATAAAAGCCCCCCCCCAAATGAAAAAAACCCTACCCTAAACTAAACTACCAATAGCCCTTAAAAGGGCCTTTTGCTGGGCATTGCCCCAAAGAAATCAGCTCTTTTACCTGTAAAAAAAATACAAACAACCCCAACAGTAAAACCCACCACCCACACAACCAACCCCCCAAATAAAAGCCTAACTAAAAAACCTAAGCTCCCCATTGCCATGAAAAGGGCATTTGGATGGGCATTGCCCTTAAAAGGGCATTTAGCTCTATTGCAGCCCAAAGCCCCAACCTAAACATAAAACCAACCTAATAAACCCTTAAAAAAAAACTAACACTATCCCCTGAAGATCCACTTACAGTTTTGATGAGCTGACATCCATCCTCAACGAAGCCAGGAGAAGTCCTCGTGGCAAGAAGTCCTCAACAAAGCCGGAAGAAGTCTTCATCCAAGCCGGAAGAAGTCTTCATCCAAGCCGGGAGAAGTGGTCCTCCAGACGGGAAGAAGTCTTCATCCAGAAGGCATCTTCTATCTTCATCCATCCGGCGTGGAGCGGCTCCATCTTCAAGACATCCGACATTCGATGACTACCCAACGAATGAAGGTTCCTTTAAGTGATGTCATCCAAGATGGCATCCCTTAGATTCCGTTTGGCTGATAGAATTCTATCAGCCAATTGGAATTAAGGTTGAAAAAATCCTATTGGCTGATGCAATCCAATCAGCCAATAGAATGCAAGCTCAATCCTATTGGCTGATTGGATCAGTCAATAGGATTGAAGTTCAAACCTATTGGCTGATTGCATCAGCCAATAGGATTTTTTCAACCTTAATTCCGATTGGCTGATAGAATTCTGTCAATCGGAATCTAAGGGACGCCATCTTGGATGACGTCACTTAAAGGAACCTTCATTCGTCGGGTAGTCATCGGAAGAAGAGGATGCTCCGCGCCGGATGTCTTGAAGATGGAGCCGCTCCGCGCTGGATGGATGAAGATAGAAGATGCCGTCTGGATGAAGACTTCTGCCCGTCTGGAGGACCACTTCTCCTGGCTTGGATGAATACTTCTCCCGGCTTCATTGAGGACTTCTTGCCGCTTCGCTGAGGACTTCTCCCAGCTTCGTTGAGGATGAATGTCGGCTCTTCAAAACTGTAAGTGGATCTTCAGGGGTTAGTGTTAGGTTTTTTAAGGGTTTATTGGGTGGGTTTTATTTTTAAGTTAGGGCTTTGGACTGCAGTAGAGCTAAATGCCCCTTTAAGGGCAATGCCCACCCAAATGCTCTTTTCAGGGCACAATGGGGAGCTTAGGTTTTTTTAGTTAGGGTTTTATTTGGGGGGGTTGGTTGTGTAGGTGGTGGGTTTTACTGTTGGGGGTTGTTTGTATTTTTTTTTACAGGTAAAAGAGCTGATTTCTTTGGGGCAATACCCCCCAAAAGGCCCTTTGAAGGGCTATTGGTAGTTTAGTTTAGGCTAGGATTTTTTTATTTTTGGGGGGCTTTTTTATTTTGATAGGGCTATTAGATTAGGTGTAATTAGTTTAAATATCTTGTAATTTGTTTTTTATTTTGTGTAATTTAGTGTTTTTTTTGTAATTTAGGTAATTGTATTTAATTTAGTTAATTGTATTTAATTTAGGAAATTTATTTAATTGTAGTGTAAGGTTAGGTGTTAGTGTAAGACAGGTTAGGTTTTATTTAACAGGTAAATTTGTATTTATTTTAGCTAGGTAGTTATTAAATAGTTAATAACTATTTAGTAACTTTTCTACCTAGTTAAAATAAATACAAACTTGCCTGTAAAATAAATATAAACCCTAAGCTAGCTACAATGTAACTATTAGTTATATTGTAGCTAGCTTAGGGTTTATTTTACAGTTAAGTATTTAGTTTTAAATAGGAATTATTTAGTTATTAATCGTAGGTTTTCTTTAGATTGATTTTAATTATATTTAAGTTAGTGCATGTTAGGGTTAGGGTTTAGGGGTTAATAACTTTAGTATAGTGGCGGCAACGTTGTGGGTGGCAGATTAGGGGTTAATAAATGTAGGTAGGTGGCGGAGATGTTAGGGATGGCAGATTAGGGGTTAATAATATTTAACTAGTGTTTGCGATGCAGGAGTACGGCGGTTTAGGGGTTAATATGTTTATTCTTGTGGCGGCGATGTCCGGAGCGGAAGATTAGGAGTTAATCATTTTATTTTAGTGTTTGCGATGTGGGAGGGCCTCGGTTTAGGGGTTAATAAGTAGTTTATGGGTGTTAGTGTACTTTTTAGCACTTTAGTTATGAGTTTTATGCTACAGCTTTGTAGTGTAAAACTCATAACTACTGACTTTAGAATGCGTTACAAATCTTGCAGAATAGGCTGTACCGCTCACTTTTTGGCCTAAAAAAAGCTTGTAATACTGGCGTTATGGAAGTCCCATTGAAAATAGACTTTACGCAAATTGCGTAAGTTAATTTGCAGTACGGCCAAAAAAGTGTGCGGGACAGCTGTACCTACAAGACTCGTAATAGCAACGGTAGTAAAAAGCAGCGTTATGAGCCTTAACGCTGCTTTTTTAGTCATAACGCAAAACTCGTAATCTAGCCAATAGTGTTTTATAATAGCAAAATTTCCTACTATGTCTTCATTTTTGTTACAAGTGACCCTGTCAGGCCCAACTATACTTCAGATATAGACTTGTAGCCATTTCTTTTTTAAGGATCTAGCAAACATTTTCCCTACCTTATTGCTTTCAACAAAAAACTTTGCTCTCGTTGTTAGCGTGCGCAGGTGAGCATTATGAATCAAATGTTTGTTTAGTGCTTCTCTAGCCATAGTTAACTTGGTTATTGTCTGTGCCGATTTGGGATCACTTTTATGTCGTCGTTCTACTTGTTGTTTCTTACCAGTGCGTGGTATGACGCAGATCTTTGTTTGCGAGTTCTATGTGTATGCTGTATTATCTCTCCCCGGATGTAGCATTTGAATGCTTCCCAGTTGTTTACCTGAGGTATCTTGTGGGTTATTGTGTGCAAAGAATCTAAACTTTCCAGTATCAAAGGGTCAGTAAGTATATTATCATTTAGATAAGGAGATAAAAGAAGGCGCCAACATAGTGCGATTACCAATGATAAGGAACACGCAGTGCAAGTAAAATCATATACTCACAAGATAAAAGACACTTGAAAAGTGTCACAAGTGCATCCTGGACCCTCAGAGTCGTCCAGCTAACTCCCACTCCACTGTGGTAGTAAGAAACCGCTCGTCACTGCCAATCGAGGTAGCTACGCTGGTGGTCTCAGCTATGCTGGTGATCTCAGCTGCAGTCAGTGTTGCAAGGGAACTGACTGAAGATCCACTCGATTCTGAATGTAACAGTTCTGATCCGTAATCTCCAAAGAGGATTTTAGACCGCAAGGCAAATTTGGAGTTGGTAATGAGATGGCAAAATAAAACTTTGGCAAAATGAAACTTTACCAAAGGTAGAAAAGAAAGTTCTCGGTCTGTACGTGACCGTTTCCTCAGGTGCATAAGTGTAACGATACACTTATGCACCTGAGGAAACGGTCACGTACAGACCGAGAAACGTTGTGCTATTAAAGTCTTATACATTTTAAGATTGCAGCCACGAACTTTCTTTTCTACCTTTGGTAAAGTTTCATTTTGCCAAAGTTTTATTTTGCCATCTCATTACCAACTCCAAATTTGCCTTGCGGTCTAAAATCCTCTTTGGAGATTACGGATCAGAACTGTTACATTCAGAATCGAGTGGATCTTCAGTCAGTTCCCTTGCAACACTGACTGCAGCTGAGATCACCAGCATAGCTGAGACCACCAGCGTAGCTACCTCGATTGGCAGTGACGAGCGGTTTCTTACTACCACAGTGGAGTGGGAGTTAGCTGGACGACTCTGAGGGTCCAGGATGCACTTGTGACACTTTTCAAGTGTCTTTTATCTTGTGAGTATATGATTTTACTTGCACTGCGTGTTCCTTATCATTGGTAATCGCACTATGTTGGCGCCTTCTTTTATCTCCTTATCTATTTAGTATCTACCCCTGGGTTACCAACAGGGATCGTTTGAAGAAGTGCTGGCCTCCTGTGATTTGGACATTACATCCACCACAATTATAATCACAAGAAATTTATTTTTGGGACGTTATTATTACAACTTTGTGTCTAATATACGACCATTGCTTTGCTTGTTATGCTAGTACCCCTTTTATGATAAGGGTTATATTGTCAAAATCACATTTACACACTAACATTCACTGTTAATTGAGTTTTTGGCCTAGGAATCACTTTATTTTGTTTTATTTAATATTCCTTAAACTATCACTATTTGGATCATTTATATACACTATATATTTATATTTATAGTGTTAGCTACAATCAGACCACTGGCGCACTAATTATATATTTTTATATTATCATTTAACCTCCAGTGTGTTCTAGACTTGGGTTTATAGGACCAGTGAAAAGAACTAAGGACCATACTGTGGTCGGACCAGGAGGTGTGTGTAATTCTAGAAGTGATAAGGTTTGTGAGTAGATTTTGTGTGCACATGACATAGTCAATTCTAGAATAACTATGTTGAGGATTAGAAAAAAATGTGAAATCCTTTATTGCCGGGTGCACTGTTCTCCATGTATCAAACATGGTAGGGATTCATAGAACTGAGCAATTGGCTTTTATATGTCTCACTGAAATATATGACATCCCTGAGGAGGTGTCTAGGAAGGGGCACATCAGAAAATTAAAATCTCCCCCTAACATGATAGGGCCCTTTGCATTATCCAAAAGGAATTTAGTAACAAGTCTTAAGAATTGGGGTGTAGGTCGATTAGGGGCATAAATGTTAGCAATGGTAAGGGGCCTGCCGTACAGTAGCCCTGTTAATACTAGGAGTCTGCCATCCTGATCTCTGTGGCTATCAATAAGTTCAAAGGGTATCACTTTTCTAATAAAGATACAGACCCCGTTTTTGCGGTCTGGACCTGAGCACATGAAGTGCTGGTTGTAATATCTAGTGGATAAGATTGGCTCTTTATTTTTATGAAAGTGGGTTTCTTGGATAAGAATTACATCAATTTTTTTTCTTGAAAAAATCATGAAATGCTATAGAGCGCTTCTCTGCGGAGAGGAAGCCCTTGACATTTTGTGTAGCTATTGTAAATGCCTCTGGGTGATGAGAAGAGGTCATCGTGGGTTTGTGTGACATATTAGGGAAATCAACAGAATTTCTAATATGAAAGATTATCTCTATGTAGTACCTTCAACTGTAACCTTTCTAGGAAATGTCAGATGCAGAGTATAGAGTGAGGTTAGGATATGTTCCTGTGTGTGGGTGTGCTGGAAGTATATATGTGTTGTGTGTTTATGTGAAAGTTCACTTATGTGTGTGGGGAGGGTCCAGTCACAGAAGTAAAAGACCTGTAACCTGCGTTATCAAATAGGCACAATTGGTCAAGTGTAAAATTGAAACAAAACTGGGAAAAATATCCAGATGGAACATTAACAAAGGTATAACTTTTAAACATTTACTAACCTTCAAATGTGCCTGTAGACAAAACACTTTAAATAGTGCACATTTAGATAGTCCACTCGTGATAGCAGGTGATTTACATTCTTGCTGTAATACAAAACTCTAGCCATAGTTGCATAAAAGCACAGCACTAATGTCGGAGTGGGAATAATGCTAGGTATGATGCACACAACATATTAAGATAATAAAATAAACAATCAATACTTTAAGAAAACAATTTTTTAACAAATTGTGACTCCTTGGGATACATTTCTTGCTTCCGTGTATCATCCCTCGATAAAATGTGGAGACTATATGTACCAGGAATATGAGGGGTATAACTATCTATATAAAGTCCCGACAGCTATGTTAGATCATCCACACATGCCCTACACCCCTCATGAGATAGTTTGTTAAACATGTGAAGCTGTCGGGAGATGTTTCGGTAGATTTAGAGCGGATATATGACAATCCATAAGTCTTGACATATGGCTATTTTAGTCCCATAAAAAGGGCGGACAAAACACACATCTGTTTCTTGTATAATCAAAAAGTCTTACCCATTCTTCACCCCCTCATGTTACTTCTGGGGGTCTGGAAAGGCCAGCAAACTGTTGCTTCCTAGGAGCATGCTTAGCTTGTGTTTGCCAAGCTTTTCTTTGTGGTTTCGTAGGAGGGTCCCCCTCTTTGTTTAAGGGAGTAGATTCCTGCTGATTATTTTCTGGTGTTGCAATCCCCAGTTGCTTGCAGAATAATGGAATTTCAGTGGGATCTTTGCACTCATATCTTCTGCCATCTTTCTGGATTATTAAGGAGACTGGAAACCCCCACCGATATGGGATTTTCATGTTGCGTAGATGTGAGGTTAATACTCCATACCTCTTTCTCCTTTGCAGGGTTCCAGTAGATAAATCCTGATATATTTAAATCTTAGAACCGTGGAAATTAATGAAGGGTTGTTTTTGCATTCCTCAGGATTCTTTCTTTATCTTAAAAGCTCTGAAAGCATGCAATGATATCTCTAGGTGGTTGTCTGCCTTGCGGTTTAGGCCTGAGGGAGCAATGGGCTCTCTCCAGGGGAAAGCTGTGTTCCTCCTCTGGGTCTGTCTGCAGTATGGAGTGGAATAGGTTCTGTAGATATTCTTTGATATTTTCTCCAGAGATTTCTTCAGGTATACCCCTGAATCTTGTCCTATTTTCAAGGTCATCTAGCTTGTCTTCTAGGTCTTGAATTACATTCTCATGCTTAGAAACTGGTGGTGTACTTCAGTCATGCTTGTGTATATATCGTCCTGTACACCTTACAAACTTTTGACTCGTGCACCTAGATCATTAATATCTTTTTTTAATTCTGCACATTCCTGCCTAATGCAGCTTTTAACCTGATCTTTGAGTGCTTCTATAGCTTGAAGTGTGACTGGCTGGTGCATATCCCTATCTGATGTTACATGGGGTGAGTGTGGAGAGTCACTTTCAAAGCTGGGCATTTGCTCTTCATTGTCTTCATCTTGCAAACATTTCTCTGGGGATTTTTTCCTATCAGATTGTTTGAAAAAACTGGAAACTGTGTTTTGCGTAGCACTTGCTGTTTTGGACTGCTTTTCTTTTAGGGCAGACTTTTGAAGAGCCATATTGGCTTTTTTTTAGACGTATAGCTTTGTATTGCACTTAATTTGAGACAGCGTTAAAACGTATTCTGGATAGCGTTTTTAAACTTATATCATTTTAGTGTGCACAGCTTAACATATGCCTAGCTTATGCTGTGATCTCTTGTAATAGAATTTTCCAGCTCCTATTAATATATGGCTCTTTATATTGAGAGGTGTGTGAGATACCTGTTGAGGTAGCGAGGATTTTGTTTATTTAGTTTTTTCACTCAGATTAGGTCATTTGCTGTGTGTGCTAGGCTCAGCACAATTATATCAGATTTATCATGTCCGCTCCTGCACTTAGTTATGTGGTATGTTTGTCTGCAAGCATGGCCGCATGTACTCACTCACTGCTTCTCTGAAGCCACGATGTTCCTGTCAGTCATTCTTATGTTTGTGTCGTGTCTCTCGTGTGGCCGTCCAAAACAGGGATCCGTGCTTTCAAAATTATTGTGGCTTTTCGACTCAGATCGGGGACCAGAGGTTTCCTGCCACCTCTATCACCTCCACTTAGGCCTCAGGCAATATTAAGTCTCTTTTATTATTATTATGTTCTCTTGGTATTCTTAGTTGAAAGATCATTTTAGGAGGTTCATATGCTAATTTCTTAGACCTTGAAGACTGCCTCTAATCTGAATGCATTTTGACCACTAAAGGGCATTAGTTCATGTGTTTCATATAGATAACATTGAGCTCATGCACGTGAAGTTACCCTGGAGTAAGCACTGATTGCCTAAAATGCAAGTCTGTCAAAAGAACTGAAATAAGGGGGCAGTTTGCAGAGGCTTAGATACAAGATAATCACAGAGGTAAAAAGTCTGTTTCTATAACAGTGTTGGTTATGCAAAACTGGGGAATGGTAATAGAGGGATCATCTTTCTTTTTAAACAACAACAATTCTGGTGTTGACTGTCCCTTTAACTTTATACCCTAAACTCCCAACAAACTCCATACTGCAAGCAGTTTGAATAGAGATTACTGCATACTAAGTCTATTTGGCAAGAAACCAACACCTTTTTTTTTAAATCAAGACAATGGGGAAATCAATTTGGAGTTTCTGCTTATCCCACTTAAAAAAAATGAATGTAAATGTATTTGTTTTTCACATGACTTATTCACTGACAGGAGTGATTTGCCCTTCACGTCAGTCCTGGACGCCATTACTCTTCTCCCTATTTCTATGCCTAAGGCTGACTTTTCTTTTTTCTATTTCATAGCAAATCAAGAACAGAACTTCTGTTTATTACGGTTATTCTACAAAAAAAGTCCAACATTGTCCTTACTTCACACCACACCTGACATTAATACAAGAATAAAATAGACACCGTATGTTTTCTCGTACCAATTCAAATCACGTTATATTTTTAATCCATTGTTATCACTGCAGTCTGCAATCATCATGATATTGCATTTCCTTTGCTCACTCCTTTTCCTTTATGTTATTCAATACAGATACTCTTAAACCTAAACATCCATTTATCACAGTGGCCAAGCCTTTGGCTTTTCTTATGTACCTGTCTTACCTTCTCTTTCATACCATTCTCCTTTAGAATTTATTACAAGACAGGAGGATTCATATTTTGCTTAACCTCTTTACTGAACTTTCCAAAGCTGAAATGTTACAGACTAATATAGCCAAGAGAAATCCATCCAGTTAAATTTAAAAGCCACAGTATAAAGACATTCTGTATCAAATCCACTCCATTTTTACTGCTGCATTTGTTTGGTTTATTTTTAAGAGAAAGTATCCATCTGTCTATGGCCTCCACATATGAAGCAGTGTAAGCTGCTCTGGAACCCTTGTGAAAGTCTGCTTCCTGCAATGTAAGAAGCATCAATAATTACCATGATAATTACTTGTTTGCTCAGGGTGATGGACAGACCCTTCTCTTGTGCAATTGGTCACACGAGAGAAGGGGCAGGCAATACACACTCATCGAAGTGTGTACTGATGCATATGTGCCAGTGGACAAACAGATCCGTTGCCTGTATGCAGCGAAGGTGTGCTGACAAATTCTCAAGTTAAGAAGCTTGTACGCACACCACTTAATTCATGAGACCCTTAATGTCTATGTTAAGAACCTCATGTTTTTTTGTTTTTTTTATTTGCTACTCTAAATTAAAAGTTTTTTCCTATCTAGTTTTATGGTTTCTTTGCATCAGTTCATTAACACTTGTGTTTAGTAATTTTCTGTAGACAGGAATTATTTTTAATAATCCAGCTCTCAGTGTTCTTCATACTACCCACTGTCTACTGATGATTTAGTGCATTACTTCTCATAATACTGTTCTTGAGTTCATTTACATGTTTGCAACTGGTTTCCTGGCAAGGGTGGCCATCTTTGTTAAGGGAAAATCTGTCAGATTACCCTTTACTGTTTCTCTAAGCTTTGCATGGTAAACTGGTTCCTTCTATTACCATTTCATTTCCTTATTGAATTTTTTTTTCTTTGCTTTGTTATATTAAGTTTACATCATTGCTTGTTTGGATCTTTGCATTATTGTTTACATTCTGTTTTTAAATCAATAATAAATGTTTAATTTATCATCTTTAATCTACATCATTATTTTCTTTTTTTTTTTTTTTTTGATAAATCATTTTTATTGGTGTTTTAAACAAACAAACAATACAGTACAATAAACACTACAATAACGTGTCTGTTACAGTATTTTTTTGTTACAATGATCAAAATTGTCACAAGTTTGTGTTTTAGTCCTTTTGAAGATGAAGGCCTCCCATTGCCAACCAGGAAATTAAAAGTACGCTAAGAGGAAAAATAATACAGTATAAAGCAAGACATTTCTTTCTATCCTGCTACATTGGTTTGTCTCGGGTCTGAGCCATAAACACAGGTCTGGCGGAGTCCCAAAGGAATTTTATATCTAGGAAAGTGTCAAGTCTTTGGGTTTTGAAGAAGCCATATTCTTCTAGTACTAGTGTGTCGTCAGTGTGAGTTATTAGCTCCTTCCATGTGGGGGCTGCTGTGCTCTTCCACTTTCTAGCAATTAGTGTTTTAGCCGAATTGATGGTGAATTGCATCAGACGTTGGCGTAAATAGTCTACTTTCCTGGGCAACAGGTTCAGTATTGCTATGGTAGGAGTTAGTTGAAAGGGGGAGTTAAGAATAATTTGTATCAGGGATTCAACGTGGAGCCAGAAGGGGTGTATAACAGGACAATCCCACCACATATGTAGCATTGTTCCTTTTTGCTCACAACCCCGCCAACATTTGTCTGAGGTGGTGGGGTATATACTTTTTAACCTAGTGGGTGTAAGGTACCATCTTGATAAGACTTTATAATTCAGTTCTATCATTTTTGTTGAGGTGGAAGAAATTTTGGTGCAGCGGAAGATGTACTTCCATGTCTGCCTGTCTAATTCAGTTTTCAGTTCTAAGTGCCATTTGTTTGTGAAAGTCGGTAAGTCTGTTGTGTGTTGAGTCAGTAAGAGAGACTTGGCTAGTGATAGGGAGTGTCTAAGTGTATTATGAGTTGAGCAGCTTGTTTCAAAGGGTGTTAGTGGTCTGGTCCAGTCAGAACTGTGTTCGGATGTGTCCAGTAGGTGTGTTAGTTGTTTGTGTTTGAGCCAGCTAGAAAATGCCCCGTTCAGGTATTGTTGTAGGTCTTGGCGCGTTTTCACTCTTTTGCCTGTCAACAGTTTATGTATGGGAATTGTGTATCCTACTTCTGGGTGTGATGCTGTGGGCTTTGTGAAATCTAAACCACCTAGAAACTCAGCGTTTGGAGACATAGGCGACATAGGGGATCTATAGGTGGAAATGTGAGGTTGGGTTTTGGTGATTTTGTTCCAGTTTTCAAAAACACTACTGTAGAGGGGGTATATGCTTTTTATGTCACTTCTATAGGATGGAGGTAGCCAACATAAAGTTCCAGCATTCGGGATTCGTAAGATATGTGAGTCTATGGACACCCAGGCTTTGGTCATAGAATTCCTGTGCCAGTCGAGTATTCTCTGGAGACTAATCGCCTTATAATAGACGTCTAGACAGGGGAGTCCCAAACCACCCTCTCCCTGCTGCCTGTACAGTGTCGTTTTGCTAACTCTTGGTTTGACCGTACCCCATATATACTTGTTTAAGATGTTCTGGAATCTACAAAGGAACGGAGTGGGTACCTTAATAGGAACTGCCTGCATGATATATAGGATTCTAGGTAACGTAGTCATCTTTAGCGTCTGGATTCTGCCCCACCACGAGAAGGGTTTTTTGGACCATGAATTTAGTTCTGTTTGTGTGGAATTGAGTAAGTTTGAATAGTTAAGTTGGAATAGTAATCTGTGGTTTGGTGTGAGATGAGTTCCTAGGTATTTTAATGCAGTGGTTTGTAGTTTATAGGGAGTGCGACTTACAAGTATGTTTAAGTCAGATTTAGGGAGATTAATATTCATCAATTCAGATTTGGTGTAGTTTATAGAAAAATAGGAAAGGTCTCCAAACTTTTTGAATTCGTGTGTGACTGCTTCTAGGGAGGTAAGTGGAGAGGCGAGAGACAAGAGGACATCGTCTGCATAAAGAGACACTTTGTAGTTATTACCCCCTAAAGGTATCCCTACTATTTGCTCGTTTTCTCTAATACGTGCTGCCAACATTTCAATGCTGAGGACAAACAGTATGGGGGAAAGAGGGCAACCCTGTCTTGTCCCATTACTTATGTTAAGGTTATCTGAAAGGAGGCCGTTTATCCTAACTTTTGCAGTTGGTGAGAGGTACAATGCCTTGATTCTATTAATTATTGTGGCCCCAAACCCAAATTTTTGTAATGTGGAGAAAAGAAAATCCCAATTTAGACGGTCGAAAGCCTTTTCGGCGTCTGTGGATAGGAAGACTGTTTTAATGTTATTGGCTTTTGCGTATTCCATCAGCTGGAGTGCCCTGATGGTGTTGTCTCTTGCCTCTCTCCCCCCCACAAACCCCGTCTGATCAGCGTGTATAAGTGTTGGTAGGATCGGGTTTATGCGTGATGCTATAATTTTGGCAAGGATTTTAAGATCAGTATTTAAAAGCGAAATGGGCCTAAAATTAGATGGGGAGTCTTGATCTTTTCCAGCTTTAGGGATTACTGAGATATGTGCTTCTTTCATTAGCATTGGGAGGTGTCCTTCCTCATCCAAAGTGTGGAACAGGGATAGAAGGGGAGCAACTAGTAGATCTTTGAATGTCTTATAATATTTATTTGTAAGGCCGTCCGGACCAGGGCTTTTCCCGGATGGCAGATCTGATATGGCTTTCAGAATTTCATGTGCAGTAATCGGTGAGTCTAGGCTCTGCCTTTGTTGTTCGGAGAGCGAGGGAACTGATATCGAGTCTAAATAGGCTAGTATATCTTGCTTATTCGGGGGTGATTTGGTAGTCGATAGATTATAAATATGTTCATAATATTTCCTAAAAGTTTCAGCAATGTTTGGGCTATCATGGATTGTGTGTCCGTCCGTATCTTTAATAGAATATATATGGTTCGTTGAAGCTTTCTTACGTAGGGCTCTGGCTAACAGAGGGCCAGATCTATTGCCTCCGTGAAAATATACTTTTTTAAGGGCAAGGGCTCTTTTATGTGCTGCTCTTTGTAAGTAGTTGTTAACTGTGCTCCTAGCGGCCGTTAGGTTATCTAGTGTCGTATCACTGCCGGGGTTAAGTTTGTGTGCGTTTTCTGCTAGTTGCAGATGTCGGGTGAGGTTATTGTATTCTAAGTTTTGGGCCCTTCTTTTCCTTGCGCTGAGCTGTATAAAGCTGCCCCTAACAACTGCCTTATGGGCTTCCCATAACGTACTGATGTTGTCTACAGAGTTAGTATTGTGTCTGAAATATTATTCTATTGTTTGTTTAAGTTTGGTGACTAAGTCTGGATCATGTAGTAATGAGTCATCTAGTCTCCATACAGTATGTCGTAGAGGTTTATTTACCCAGTCCAGTTCTAGACTAATCGTCGAGTGATCCGTCCATGCTGCCGTATAGAATTCTGTGTGTGATGCTAATGACATGGTATTATAGTCTACAAGGAAATAATCGATCCTTGAAAAGGATCTTTGTGTATGTGAGTAGTGTGTGAATTCTTTTTTCTGTGGGTGTTGCAGTCTCCAGATATCGACAAAGGTATTTACCCGCAGGCAGTCAATTATATTTTGAGGGTTGTAGTTACTACAGGTCTTTTTGTTTGATAAACTATCTATCTTTGGGTTTAGTGTTACGTTTAAGTCACCTCCTACCACCACTGCGCCTGATTGTAGTTCTAAGATTTTGTTACTGGCTCCTCTTAGAAATCTAAGCTGGCCCGTGTTAGGGGCATACAAGCATGCGAGGGTCACTTGCGTGTTAAAGAGAAGCCCTGTGAGGATCAGGATTCTCCCCTCCGGGTCCTCAAATTTATTAGTAAGTTGGAAATGAGTGTTTTTATGGAATAGGATTCCTACTCCTGCTACTTTCTTTAGGGGATGGGAGTTGAAAAACCCTACAGGGTATTCTGGGGATGAAAATCTTGGGGGGTCTCGCCCCAAAAAAAGGGTCTCCTGAACGAAGACTATGTCTCCTTTATGCTTCCTGAAGTGATTTAATGCAATTGACCTCTTGGTGGGTGAGTTAAGGCCCCTGCAGTTTTGTGATAAAAGTTTAAGTTGGTGTGAGGACATGTTTAATGTTGAAAAATGGTGTAGTGTTGAAGAGGCGACTGAGATAGAATGAAGGGTACCTTATAAGAGAGCAGAGTAGTCCTGTTGATAAGATAAGGTGGTCAGGAGCGTCGTGAGAGAGCATGTGGGTTATATCGTGAGTCGCAGAGTTTTTCTGAACCCTATTAGTGATGTCATTCTTTCTGTGTACATGGCAGACCCGAACTGATTGGCATAAGCTACCTTCTGTATCTATGGTGACAAAAATCGTTATTGTACATGCAGTAACAAACATAATAAACAAAACAATGACTAACAAGAAACAAGAAACAGGGAACAAACATTGAGCCAGGCTATAGGTCGCCCTGGCTGTATGGGGGAAAATAAACATGAAACCGAACACAGTTTAGCTAGGGAGTGCTTGAAACATTCATATGATATCTGATATAGCCTATTTCTGTATATTTACCCTAAGGTATACTGTATTTCTTCATATAGTAGCTTTGCGGACCTCCTAAGAGGTTAAATAAAGGGTACATATTCAAACAATCAACCTGTAAATAGTAGAGCCAAATAAAACTGTGATTTATGAAAACTTCACTATAACTTATAAAGTGACGCTAAAGTCATTCAAAAGATTGTCTCACAAAGCTCCAAAGGGACTCTCCAATGGGTTGCTTGTGCTCCTTCAAGTGTCCTTCATGATAGAGGGAGAGGGAGTGGGTGGAAATCTCTGTCTCTTTCTGTTAACCCTCTGCCATTGTGAGCATTGGGGTTGAGGTGGGTGAGAATCATCCATGGGTGGTGAATTCTTGTCATTGCATCTTGGCAAATTAGGGATTGGTATGCGTAGGGCTGTGCAAAATTCCTCCAGGTCTCCTGGTTCTTTATATGTGATTATTTTGTTGTCTTTGTTAACTCTGATACTAAATGGGTAGCCCCACCGGTATTGGATCGCGTGATCACGCAAATGTTCTGTTAAGTATTTTGCTTCTCTTCTGTTGGCCAGGGTAACCGGGCTCAGGTCTGCATATATCTGAATTTGCTTCCCTTCAAAAGTGATTGGGGAGATTTTCCTGGCTGCTTGGGCTATTACCTCCTTGTCTTGGTATTTGTGGAATTTTAAAACAATGTCTCTGGGAGGTTCCGAATCTTTTGGTCTAGGCCTCAAGGCCCTGTGGGCCCTATCTAGTTGAAGAGGTAAGGAAGTGGGGTCGTTTGTCAGGAACTTGAACAAATTCTGCAGGTATTGAGGTATATGCTCTCCTGTAATGCTCTCTGGCACTCCTCTGATTCGCAGATTTTGCCTCCTTCCTCTGTTATCCAAGTCTTCAAGCTGGCTTTTAAGTTGTTGTAGTTGGATGTCATGAATGGAGAGGCATCGTGAGTGTTCATCTATAGTGTTATTAGTATCATTAGCCTGCTCCTCTAAGTATTCCATTCTTTCTCCAAGCTCTGCTATTTCTTTTTTGACTTCTGCAAGTCCTTCCTTTAGAATTTTCCCCACATGTTGAATCAATGCAGTGAAGTCTTCCTTAGTTGGTAAGGAATTGATGTCTGCTTTAGTAAGTGGAGCATTATGGCTATCTGGGTTCTCAGCAGAGTTTACAGTCGTAGTGGAATCTTGTTCAGAATCTGTATCTGGGCCTTGTGATGGGCTTAATGCCTTGAAATAAGTATTAAGTTTGGACCCCGTGTTAGAAGGAGTTTTCGGCATTTTATCCCCTTTTAATTGTCTTCTGGCTGCCATGTGGGATGATATCTGAAGCTTTAAGTTATAGTTAAAGGGGTTAGTACGTTTGATGTCTGTAGCGTGTGAGCCAGATGCGTATTGCAATAAGAGCAGCCCTGCACGAGGGGTTAATGGCGGTTTTGGCCCTTAGTTTCTGCGGTATGTGAAGTTCGTTAGGAAAGCTTTTGAATCGTAAGTCCAATTAGTCCTCACTAGTGTTGTGGCTAGTAAATGTTGTGATGCTTTATTTTAGGCAAATGTGCGTAAGTGATTAGGCTCCTCTGTTGTTCGCGCGTACTGCGCGCTTCGTTTAATAAGGCCTGCAGTGGTGGCTTATCTGTTGCTGTGTGTTTTATTTAGTATCTCAGCTTCTGAATAGTATGCTATGCTCGGTGCGGTGGGTGTTTAATTACCTCAGTGAGGATCTCATTTGCAGCGGTCCGCCCGGTAAACGTTGTTTTAAGGCCCAGGCCGGCTGATGCCGGAACTTTCGGATGTTTTCAAAGAACTTGATCTTAGGGCTGATGCTGAGTCACAATTGTCGCTTAAGCTGTGCCACTGGCAGACGTGCTGTGTAACGGAGCAAGTTTGAGTATGTTTCTCTTAGTTTGGCATACTTTATAGGTGCTCCCTAGCTTCACTTAACACGGAGCTCAGTTTAGTTGCGACCGTCCATGTCGGCAGTCGGCTCCGCCCCCCTACATCATTATTTTCATTTTATAAATGGAAAACATTTAGGCCTAGATTATAAATCAAACAATACTGATTATGCGACTTTGTAATCAATAATAATTTTTTTTTACCGAAGGCTTATTTTGTGTGCATTCCTTACTTATATTGGAAGGCACAGCCACATTTACCTTGATATTACATGTTGAATGCGTTATGTCTAATGGGCACAATAATCAACAGTTAATATCGCTTTTTAGAAGCTGAAGTAAAACTGTTATTGTGAGTGGTAACAGTTCCCATCAGCAAGTAGACCTAAACCACCACAGCCCCCAATGCAAAAACCTAAATGTGTGCATTCTGAGGTTTCAGATAACTCTGAATGCGGAAGAAGGCGATCCTACATGCCGGTGTGTTGCTGTTTCCCAAGTATAAATTTGGCTCAGAAACAAAATTGACTGGCACGAAGGGCCGCCTTCTTCCACATTTGGAGGTATCCAAAATCTCCAAATGCACATGTCTACAAAAATCCATAACTGATAGTAACTCAAACTGATATTACCCCTGAAAATCTTATCTTTCTCCATTATTAATTCCAAAACCTGTAATCATTCCCCATCCTTGCCCGGCCAACCTATCTAAATAATCCCTAACCTAAGACCTCCCTTCCACAAACTCCCCACCTAAACTGACTACTACTCTAAGACCCCCTTAAATGACCCCTAACTTAAGACCCTGACTGCGGACCTTTAAAAACAACCTCCTAAACTAAGACCCCTAAACTCAATTCAAGCCTAAGACCCCAAAAACCTCATACGTTATGAAAAATACTAAAGCTACTAAACTAAGTTATTAAAAAATAACTAAAAAAGCAAACCAACTAAAAATAAACAATTTTTCTTATTGACTGAAAACTTCTAGCTTTTGACCTTTCAAACCAACCAATAGGAATAGGAATTGATTCTGTTGGTTGATTTGAAAAGTCCTAAAGATTGCTACTTGACTCGCAATCCATATCACTAAGTTCCCGCTGTGTAAAATCTTTTGTGGTAGAACATCAAAATTTCTCAACAGCAAAGCCTCTGCCAGGATTCTTCCTTGGCCTTTTAAACAGTGTAGCCTATTAACAGCAAAATCATTGTGCAACACCTCTTCATTAAAGGGACACTGAACCCAATTTTTTTCTTTCATGATTCAGATAGAGCATGCAATTTTAAGCAACTTTCTAATTTACTCATATTATCATATTTTCTTCATTCTCTTGGTATGTTTATTTGAAAAGCAGGAATGTAAGTTTAGATGCCGGCCCATTTTTGGTGAACAACCTGGGTTGTCCTTGCTGATTGGACAGCACCAATAAACAAGTGCTGCCCATGGTACTGAACCAAACATTTGCTGGCTCCTTAGCTTAGATGCCTTCTTTGTCAAATAAAGATAACAAGAGAACGAAGAAAAATTGATAATAGAAGTAAATTAGAAAGTTGCTTAAAATTGCATGCTCTATCTGAATCATGAAAGAAAAATTGGGTTCAGTGTCCCTTTAAGGAAGAAAAACAGCCTCTCTTTATACATGCTTACCAGAATGATGGATCTCAGAACTATAGTTGTCTACACATTTCAGCCCAATAATTGGCCTTGCTCAAAACTACTTAAGCTGTCATTCACAATTCTTTAAGTAATGTTTAGCACAAATATAGTTCATTTCTTCACATTGATACTTTCCTTCCACACTCATAAAGACTTCAATCTTAAACAACCACAAGTGTAATTACTAATGATATTTTATTTATTTTTTATTGCCTTAATGGACCGTATTTTACCTACTTGGAAAAAGTAGACCTATCGTAGGTATTACTTCCTGTTTGGTTCCTATCAGTCCTGACTTGGAGACGTCACTGGAGACGTACCACTTACAGCCCAGCCATCAGCCTTGGATGACTGAGTCAGCCGAGCGTCTCTGAAGCCTCGGTCTGCCCAAACTACTTTTGTGAGTATCCAGCTGTTGTTATTACTCTTAACATTATTGATCTATATGATACTACACTATCAGGTGCCTCTTGTTCTCCTGTTCTCTAGGATATCGCTTGGGACATTTTGCCTTCATTTTAGAGAGCTGCCTACCACCACTTGTTATTACTCGCCAATACTTTGGATTATTTTGCCACTGACATTTTCGTAGTTTGGAATTGGACTTTCACTAATCATTTATTAATTTATTAATTAATTATTTATTTTTATTTATTTCATTTGTTTTATTGATCAATTCACGATAAGCAATTTGATTAACTTCACCTTTTCACGCATAGCTGGCACACCTCTAAGACACAGCTATTCTATTAGATTGTGTTTTTTCCATCCAAGGTTATAAGTGCTACACATCTTTCCCTAATTGACTTTAGCAGATAACAACAGTAAAACAGTGAGGTTTATACTAACATAATGACTGTAGCTAAACATGTCAACTGCACATCCAGCCCAAATTGGTTCCTCTAATTAAGGCAAGCTGTGTGGGTAGAGTTTTGCTATTAAAAAACAGCTGTAGCAAACAGTATGCTAATTTTGTTTTAAAAATATTCAGACTTGACTGATATGTTATCCTATAGCAACACAACATAAATATATTGCAATTAGAAGGAGTTTAGTGTCCTTTTAGTAACATTAACCAAAGAAAAAGAGTGGGTGGGCTCATCATTCACAATCATTACTGGTTTACCTAAAATTCAGCCAGGATGACACAGGATCCCTTAGAACCAGAACACTTCAAATACCAAGAAGAAAAGAGAATCTGTTGAATATTGCCAGGAGAAGCTGAAGCTTACGTTCTTTAAAATTAAGAAATTAGAGAATTCCCCCCCCCCCCATATAAAATAGGGACTTATCTGAGACAGAAGAGAGAAAAATACAGTGTATGATGTAGGAGAGGTGTTACTGATGGAGTGGATCTGTTTGATGCTGTTTGAGGTGGGTTGGTTAATAAGGGGAGTGTTTAAAATTATGGGACGATGATTGATTGTTGTTAGGAGAATAATGGTGGAATGGGTCAGCTACTAAAAATTTCTTTTGAAAGGGGTCATAGAGTTAATTCCTGAAGAGGTGATTAAGTCCGTCATAAGGGGTAGTTGTGTGGGTAGAAGTTTTTTAGGGTTAACGGCAGTTGGAGGTTAAGGCCATCTATTGGGCATGTTTGTGGTGGATGACCACAATTAAGGTTAATTGTGAGCGGCATCAGGGCAGTGTTCATTTAATTTAGGCACTATGTGATGGTGTGGTGATAGTTAGGGTTAGTTTTGAGTTGCATATAAGCACAATGTTAGTTGGGTTTAAGGGACTAAAAGACTCCGTAATGGCTGGTCATAGAAACCAAATATTAGGTGTTAACATTAATGGCAAGATTACAAATGGAGCGCAAAATATTGAGCTTGTGCACGTGTATTACAAGTTAGGTGCAATGCAAACGTAACCTCGCTTTCTTAGTGCAAGTATTTCAAGTTGAAAGTAAATGCATTTGCTTGAGTGCAATTGACTTTAACGTGCGTTGGGATAGCGCAACTTCAGAGCTGTTGTTAACTGTTATGCGAGTCATAAATGTTCCATAAAAAACATTTAAAAGTACTTTAACACTCATAACAACAGTGTTTAATAAAAAATATTTTAAATAATTGCACACAAAAGTTATATGGGCTCAAAGTTATGAGGTCTCAGGTGCTAGAGCTAAAAGGCATGCAAAGCTTTTTGACATAGAGATACATACATATACATGTTTAAATATGTATATGTATGCATATATATGTGTGTACATATGTATTTATGTATTTATATGTGTATATATGTATTTGCAGACATATATGTACATGTAAACACATAACTATATTTGAATACATGTATAGACATATATATAAGTGCATTGGAGCCCTTTGCAGTCAAGTAGCTGAAAACATGAAAAATCATATTTATGAAAGATACATTTTTTAGTACAGTGTTTGACTATGTATTTACTGTAAATATTTCCCATTCAAATGTTCTTCGCATAGGAGAATATGTTCTAAGTATTTTTAAATAGATATTCCTATATATATCTGCATTGATCTATAACTATATACAATCAAAAAATATATAGAAATACTATATGTATTTAAGAATAAATAGAACACATTCTGCTATGGGAAGATCATTGGATTGTAAAATATTAATATTTCATGACGGGTTAGCACACTTTAGTTAAACGCGATTGGGTTTGCACACGAGTAAGGTGTTCATTTTTCTTCTCACTTTTCCCACTCTTTTAGAATACGTTAACACGGGCACCATATTCGAAGTTCGGATTTTAGAGTGCGTCGGGTTAACGCTTGTGCAAAAACATTTTTGCTTTCAACTTGCAAACAATGGCCCAGATTTCAAGTGGAGCGTTATTAATTTCAATATCACTGGATCATGCAAATTTGCTAGATAAACAAATTTACCAAAAAAGGCTTTTAGAGTGCCCTATACTTTCAATTGATATTGACTTGATTCCTGAAGCAAAGTGTTTAAATAAGAGTGTCACAAAACAAACGTTAAATATATTATAATACATTTTTACACTCATATATAGACATAGTTAATATAAAATATAAGTTATAAATAAAAGTTATAAATATAGGTTTTAAAAGGGTTAAAAAGGAATATGGTATATGTCAAGGTGTTTAACTGGTAAGTACATATATATATTTCTTAATATTTATATGTGTGTAAGTATACACATGTGTGTATATATATACCTTGAAATATGCAATAATATTTTTAACAAAATTAATACGTTTTTATGGGGTTTTTTTTAATAGAAATGCTTAAAATTCCTTCACTTAGAAAAAAAAATATTTTTAATTTTAAATAAATATCTATCTGTCTGTCTATCTATTTATTATATATATATATATATATATATATATATATATATATATATATATATATATATAAAGAGAAGAAAAACACAGTGCATCCAGATTCAAGGTACACTTTTAATAACAGTTTTCACACACCAAATAAAATGCCCTTACAAGAAGTGAGATATATAAATGCCCATCTGTAAAACACTCTAATGGTCATCCAACAAGACATCGTTTTGGTGGGTTTAGGTTTAAGTGGTTTAAGTTTAGATGGAGCTAAAAGGTTTTTCAAGTTTTTGTTTTTTCTAAAGATGACTTCAGGCCTCTCCCCAATACAGGGAGTGCAGAATTATTAGGCAAATGAGTATTTTGACCACATCATCCTCTTTATGCATGTTGTCTTACTCCAAGCTGTATAGTCTTGAAAGCCTACTACCAATTAAGCATATTAGGTGATGTGCATCTCTGTAATGAGAAGGGGTGTGGTCTAATGACATCAACACCCTATATCAGGTGTGCATAATTATTAGGCAACTTCCTTTCCTTTGGCAAAATGGGTCAAAAGAAGGACTTGACAGGCTCAGAAAAGTCAAAAATAGTGAGATATCTTGCAGAAGGATGCAGCACTCTTAAAATTGCAATGCTTCTGAAGCGTGATCATCGAACAATCAAGTATTTCATTCAAAATAGTCAACAGGGTCGCAAGAAGCGTGTGGAAAAACCAAGGCGCAAAATAACTGCCCATGAACTGAGAAAAGTCAAGTGTGCAGCTGCCAAGATGCCACTTGCCACCAGTTTGGCCATATTTCAGAGCTGCAACATCACTGGAGTGCCCAAAAGCACAAGGTGTGCAATGCTCAGAGACATGGCCAAGGTAAGAAAGGCTGAAAGACGACCACCACTGAACAAGACACACAAGCTGAAACGTCAAGACTGGGCCAAGAAATATCTCAAGACTGATTTTTCTAAGGTTTTATGGACTGATGAAATGAGAGTTAGTCTTGATGGGCCAGATGGATGGGCCCATGGCTGGATTGGTAAAGGGCAGAGAGCTCCAGTCCGACTCAGACGCCAGCAAGGTGGAGGTGGAGTACTGGTTTGGGCTGGTATCATCAAAGATGAGCTTGTGGGGCCTTTTCGGGTTGAGTATGGAGTCAAGCTCAACTCCCAGTCCTACTGCCAGTTTCTGGAAGACACCTTCTTCAAGCAGTGGTACAGGAAGAAGTCTGCATCCTTCAAGAAAAATATGATTTTCATGCAGGACAATGCTCCATCACACGCGTCCAAGTACTCCACAGCGTGGCTGGCAAAAAAGGGTATAAAAGAAGAAAATCTAATGACATGGCCTCCTTGTTCACCTGATCTGAACCCCATTGAGAACCTGTGGTCCATCATCAAATGTGAGATTTACAAGGAGGGAAAACAGTACACCTCTCTGAACAGTGTCTGGGAGGCTGTGGTTGCTGCTGCACGCAATGTTGATGGTGAACAGTTCAAAACACTGACATAATCTATGGATGGCAGGCTTTTGAGTGTCCTTGCAAAGAAAGGTGGCTATATTGGTCACTGATTTGTTTTTGTTTTGTTTTTGAATGTCAGAAATGTATATTTGTGAATGTTGAGATGTTATATTGGTTTCACTGGTAAAAATAAATAATTGAAATGGGTATATATTTGTTTTTTGTGAAGTTGCCTAATAATTATGCACAGTAATAGTCACCTGCACACACAGATATCCCCCTAAAATAGCTATAACTAAAAACAAACTAAAAACTACTTCCAAAACTATTCAGCTTTGATATTAATGAGTTTTTTGGGTTCATTGAGAACATGGTTGTTGTTCAATAATAAAATTAATCCTAAAAAATACAACTTTCCTAATAATTCTGCACTCCCTGTATGTTCCTTAAGAACTGGATTTTTTTTAATATTCCCAAATGTTTGTTGAGAATTTTTTTGGTTGCTTGTGCTCCCTCATTATAAGTGGTTATGAAATTAACCTCATTATTGCCACTATTAGTTGTTTTATTTTTACTTATTAGCAAGTCTGATCTAGAGAGATTCATAAATTTATCTCTAGCACTATCAATTAGTGACTGATCATAGCCCTTTTCCTCTAAATTGATCTGTAAAATGTCAGCTTCTTTATTATAATCTTCTATTAAGGTACAATTGTGCCTGATTCTGCAAAACTGACCAAAGGGAATATTGGATTTCCAGCTATGTAGGTGACTACTTTTAGCGTGTAAGAATCCATTTTTATCCGTAGGTTTTCTGAAATTGGAACTAATTACCTTTTGATTACTATCTATAGATAATGTGAGATCCAAAAAATCAATTTTCTTATTATCAATTTTTTCTGTAAGAGAAAGATTGAATTTATTGTTGTTAATATATTCTATAAAGTCACCTGCCTCTTTAAGAGTTCCCTTCCAGACGATGATTACATCATTATTATACCTGAAATATTTAAATAAGTTGTCTAAGAAGGGATTGTTGTTCCATATCATCTAATCTTCTAAATACCCCATATAAATATTTGCATATGAGGGTGCCATGGTGGTACCCATGGCAGTACCTCTAATTTGTTTTAAAAATTTACCATTAAACTCAAAGATATTATATTAAGTACATACTGGATACCATCAGCTAAAAATGTAATGTGTTCTTGGGGTATATCAAAGTCTTTACATTTTTCTATAAATGCTTCAAATCCCCTCTTATGTGGGATGTTAGTGTTTAGGGATGAAACATCGCAAGTCATCCATAGGAAATTAGATTCCCATTTCAATCCTTCCAATCTATTAATAGTGTTAGACGTATCTTTAAGGTAGGATCTTATAGTTTTAACCATTGGCTGTAGAAACCAATTAATATATACTGAAAAATTACGGCTTATAGATCCTATACATGACACTATTGGTCTCCCTGGTGGATTAGTGGCATGCTTGTGTATTTTTAGAATGTGATAGAAAACCAGTATTCTAGGATTATTTAAAAAAATTAAATTGAACTCATCATTATTAATAATATTGGTTTCTTTGGCAGGGATAAAAATTTATTTTAGAATCATTTTATATTGTGTACCAGGATCTCTATCTAGTTCCACGTAAGTAGAAGAGTCACTAAGTAATTTGTAAGCCTCAGCAAGGTAATCATCTCTATTTTGAATCACTATGCCCCCCCCTTGTCTGCTGCCCTTATGACAATATTTCTGTTATCTGCTAAGTTATTGATGGCCTTTCTCTCCTATAGATTATCATTGTATTTATTTATTTTATTTTTATTGAGAAAGTCGTCAGGAGCGCTGACAAAACGAGGGGCCTGGCTAGTAGAAACAACGTGGTGTGTGAACTTTAGAGCAGTTCTCCTAGTGCACATTTGAGTTAGTGCTTGAATGAAAGCCAGACAAAGTCTCTGGGGAAAGGGAGTTATCGTGCTTACGTTATCTGACCTCAAGACGTTAGCGCGCCTGAGTTTTTTGCTTGAGCGATACATTTTTAATTTGTAATGGGTAAAAGTGTATAGCGATATTAGATTGCACTGTTTATTATTTTTAAATAATGACATTGTACTTAAAAGATAAAGAGAGGATTGAATAATTTATTGTAAAAGAAAATTATTTCCAACCCTAATCTCACGGTTCTATCTGTATTTGTAAATAAAGTTTTATTATAGATTGCAGTTAGCTTCCTGTTGCTCCTGTACTACCAAGTCTTCTGCTGAAGCAGCAGAACTGAAAAATTAGCCAAGACTTTTATAGATCACAGACAAAGCTGGGAAGGAGAAAATAGAAACACCAAATACGCAGATTATTTCAGTTGAAAACTTGATAGAAAAGGTTGCATGATATTCTCTAAGCTACAGAGAAGAGGGGGATGAACGTGTTTAGCAGACATCTCACTGTCTAACACATTGCCAAAACCTCAGGTACTTACAAAAATAGCTCATTAAAATATTTTTTGCAAACTTGTGAGACCTAAGTCACACCTGCACATGAAAAAAATAAATATCTGAGCACTTGTTTAAAATAGTTTTTTAGTAGAATATTTTGTCCACAGTAAGTAAGCTAAAAGACGCAGATCCAAGCAAACTGTATAAGTGATTCCTTCTGTAACACATTAAGTTATTATTACTAGCTCCTGAGGAAATTAAACTACTTTCAAAACAGTTAAAATAGAACTGTTGTGAACCATATGAAATAAAATATACTAGTGGCTCTTGAGAAAAATAACGTGTTAAAAAAAGTGTAATCTAAAGGGACAGTCTAATGCAAACGTTGCATAGTATAATTTGTTAAACTCCACTAGCAATAAACCACCAGCAAACCAATCAGGATCAGCATTCACTCTTGGCAGCAAATCACTTGTGGTCTCCTGCTTGGGAGCTGCAGGGTACAAATACATAGGCCACATTTACATAGTCTGTTTTAGCAAAAGACCTCCTTCTCTGCCTAAAGACTTTGTTCGTACATTTGAAGGGCTGCCAGGACCATCCACAGATCCCATTGGACACAGTGCTTAGATATCTATACCCTAAGCCTGCTAAATATGATCCTCCAATAGATCTTATTATCAAAATCACTAACTTTTCAGATAAGGAGGAAATAATGAAACTTGCCAAAAAGCAGCAGCCAAAGTCAAATTCAGTTATTTGCTGATCTTTCACTGTGCACCCTTCAATGTTGAAGAATGATGGCCTACTTAACGGCATTACTCAGAAACGGTCACATCCCCTATAGTTGGGGGCTTCCATTCCATCTCTCAACTCTGAAAGATGGAAAAGGCTATTCTGCAGGTCAGTTTCAGACATTCCAAATTTCTGTTCAACTCTGGGCATAGATAGGCCAGATGTACCACCATTCTCCGATCTACAACAACTAAATTTGCAACCGAAAAAGCACTCTGCATTGCAAATGGTCACACACAAACGTGAGGGAAGAATCTCACCAGCCCCCTCTCTCCTCAGGATCATCACCTTTTTCTTCACCTGTGTTCTATCAGATTTTGCTCCTTTATCAGAATCTGCTCCTTCTGACTGCGCATGCTCTGTATTATGTATTCTGAGAGGTAGCAGATTTTGACAAGGAAGCTGTCCTGTGGGATTAGCTGCGGCTACGAGATGTGCGCATGCGCTGTTGAAATGAACTGTGACAATACTGTGAAACAAATAAAAAGTGCATATAAAAATGATATACACATATATTTATGTATATCATTTTTATATGCACTTTTTATTTGTTTCACAGTATTGTCACAGTCAATTTCAACAGCGCATGCACGCATGTCCTAGCACAGCAAAATTTGTCAGGAGAAACTTCCTTGTCAGAATTTGCTACCTATGAGTTTGGATGCTGCGCCTATTTAACATCTATGGAGTGTGATTACGTAATACAGTCAGAGGTAGAAGATTCTGACAAAGGAGCAAATTCTGACAGAGCAACAGCCAATCCCAACAGTTGAAGTAAATAACGTTTTCCTGGATAAACTCTCTAGTTTACACATAACTTCTTGCTGCTGCAAAGTTTGAATGGAAATTTAGCCCTTTTATACTAGCATCTACTCATTATACAGTTACTCCTTTTGAATATAATTTCTTAAGGGATATTCACCTAGATTATGAATTTTGAGCACTATAGAGAAATTAACAAACTCAATGAAAGTTACGTTACTTAATTCCCTATAGCGCTGCCATTACAAGTTTTCAAACATATGCCTTTTGCGTGCAATATGGTTGCATTGAGCTCCATACCGCACACAATCAGAGCGCTGCTGAGACGTGCTTGTGAACGATTTCCCCATAGACATTAATGGGGAGAGCCGGCAAAAAAAACTAACACCTGCGAACAAAAGTTCTGTAACGCAGACCCATTGATGTCTATGGGGAAATAAAAATACTGTTTAAACCTAACACCCTAACATAAACCCCGAGTCTAAACACCCCTAATCTGCTGCCCCCAACATCGCTGATGCCTGCCTACAGTTATTAACCACTAATCTGCAGCTCCCGATATCGCCGCTACCTAAATAAAATTATTAACCCCTAATCTTCCGCTCCCGATATCGCCATCACTATACTACATTTATTACCCCCTAAACCGCCAGCCCCCACATCGCAACAAGCTAAATTAAACTATATTAGCTCTAACCCTAACGTAACCCTAACCGTAACGTAAACCTAAACCTAACCCTAACACCCCCTAACTTTAACATAATATAAATATAGCTAAATTCAATTTACAATTATGAACTAAATAAATCTATTAACCCCTAAACCGCCAGTTCACCAACATCTCAAAAAGCTAAATTAAACTTTATTAACCCCTAAACCTAACCCTAAACCTAACCCTCCCTAACTTTAACTTAATAAATTAGATCTAAATTAAATGTACAATTATTAACTAAATAATACCTTTTTAAAACTACATATTTACCTGTGAAATAAAACCTAAGCTAGCTACAATATAACTAATAGTTACATTGTATCTAGCTTAGGTTTTATTTTTATTTCACAGGTGAGTTTGTATTAATTTTAACTAGGTAGACTAGTTAGTAAATAGTTATTAACCAAAAAAAAAATAAAGATTAAATCTATTCTAATACCCTTAAAAAAATTAAAACTCCCCAAAATAAAAACCCTACTCTAGAATAAACTACCAAAGGCCCTTAAAAGGGCCTTTTTTTTAGGGGCCCTTAAAATGGCCTTTTTTTGGGGGGGGGGGGGGGGCTTAAAATGGCTTTTTGTAGGTCATTGCCCTGACATAAACAGCTATTTTGCTTCAAAAAGAATATAAACACCCCCTAACACTATACAAACCCCCACCCCCCAAACTACCAGGGGCCCTTAAAAGGGCCTTTTGGGGAGCCCTTAAAAGGGCCTTTTGTAGGGTATTGCCCTGAGATAAACAGCTATTTTGCTCCAAAAAGAATACAAACACCCCCTAACACTTTACAAACCCCCACCCCCAAACTACCAGGGGCCCTTAAAAGGGCCTTTTGGGGAGCCCTTAAAAGGGCCTTTTGTATGGCAGTGCCCTGAGATAAACAGCTCTTTTGCTCCAAAAAATATACAAACACCCCCTAAAAATATACATTACACAAAATAACAAACAAATGATCAAAAATAAAAAAAAATATTCCTATTCTAATACCCATAAAAAACACCCCAAAATAAAAAAAAAACCTAATCTAGAATAAAATACCAATAGCCCTTAAAAGGGCCTTTTGTAGGGCAGTGCCCTGAGATAAACAGCTCTTTTGCTCCAAAAAATATACAAACACCCCCTAAAAATATACATTACACAAAATAAACAAATTATCAAAAATAAAAAAATATTCATATTCTAATACCCAGAAAAAAACACCCCAAAATAAAAAAAAACTAATCTAAAATAAAATACCAATGGCCCTTAAAAGGGCCTTTTGTAGGGTATTGCTGTAAAGATATCAGCTCTTTCATTGGAAAAAAATTACAAAGACCCACTAACATTAATAACCCCCCACCCTCCAAACCGACAAAATAAAAAAAACTATCTAAAAAACTTAAGCTACCCATTGCCCTGAAAAGGGCATATGTATGGGCATTGCCCTTAAAAGGGCATTTAGCTCTTTTACTGCCCAGACCATAAACTAAAAAATAAAACCCACCCAATAATTCTTAAAAAAGCTTTACACTAACCCCCTGACAATCCATTTACAGTTTTTGAAGTCTCGCTTGAACGATCTTCATTTCGGCTAAGTCTTCATCCAGGCAGCCTCTTCAATCTTCATCCTGTCGGCAACATCCTAATCCAAGCGGCGAGAAGTCTTCATCCAGACGGCCTCTTCAATCTTCATCCAGACGGCATCTTCTATCTTGATCCCAGAGGCGTGGAGCGGGTTCATCCTGAAGACATCTGGCACGGAGCATCCTCTTCATACGGTCACTGCCATACACTGAATCTTCAATGCAAGGGACACGATTCAATATGGCGTCGTCCCTTGCATTCCTATTGGCTGAAAAAATTCAATCAGCCAATAGGAATTAGGGCTGCTAAAATCCTATTGCCTGTTCAAATCAGCCAATAGGATTTAAGCAGCTCTCATTCTATTGGCTAATTCTAATTATCCAATAGAATGAGAGTTGCTTAAATCCTATTGGCTGGTTTGAATAGCCAATAGGATTTTAGCAGCCATAATTCCAATTGGCTGATTCAAATTTTTCAGCCAATAGGAATGCAAGGGACGCCATCTTGAATCGTGTTCCTTGCACTGAAAATTCAGTGTATGGCGGCGACCGTATGAAGAAAATGCTCCGCGCCGGATATCTTCAGGATGGACCTGCTCCACACCGACTGGATGAAGATCGAAGAGGCCACCTGGATGAGGACTTCGCCAGGTGGATGAAGATAGAAGAGGCTGCCTGGATGAAGACTTCTTGCTGCATGGATGATGACTTTGCTGGCTGGATGAAGATCGAAGAGGCCGCCTGGATGAAGACTTCTTGCCGTGTGGATGATGACTTCACCAGCTGGATGAAGATCCTTCAAGCGGGGCTTCAACAACTTTTATCATTATTATTATTATCAGATATTTGTAGATCGCTAACAGGTTCCGCAGCGCTATGAACATAGGTGGTATATAAAAACAATTACAGGGATCAGATGGGTAGAGGGTCCTGCCGAGAGTTGCACTGTTGTATTCGGCTCTTATGAAGGTGGACTACAAACATCTGGGCTCATAGGCTTACATGCTATGGGGTTTAAGGGGATAGCAGTGGAGATATGAAAGTTAGTTTAGGTTGTATGCGTCCCTGAATAGTAGAGTCTTCAGGGAGCGCTTGAAGCTTTTAAAACTAGGGGAGAGTCTTGTGGAGCAAGGCAGAGAGTTCCAAAAGATGGTAGCTAGTCTGGAGAAATATTGTACACGGGAATGTGAGGAGGTAACAAGAGAGTAGGAGAGTAGGAGATCATGAGTGGAGTGAAGGGGTCGGGAGGGAGAGTATCTGGAGACAAGGTCTGAGATGTAGGGGGGAGCAATGCAATTGAGGGCTTTTTAAGTCAGAATGAGAATTTTGTGTTTAATCCTGGAGGCAAGAGGAAGCCAGTGAAGGGATTGGCAGAGTGGTGTGGCAGATGAAGAGCGACATGTAAGGAAGATGAGCCTGGCAGAGGAATTCATTATGGATTGTAAAGGATCTAGGCGGCAGCTAGGGAGACCAGAGAGGATGGAGTTGCAGTAGTCGAGGCGGGAAAGGATGAGAGAGTGGATTAAAATCTTAGATGTTTCTTGTGTATGGAAATGTCTAATTTTAGTTATGTTTTTAAGGTGGAAGAGGCAGGCTTTAGCCAAGGATGAATGTGAGAAGTTAAAGAAAGATCTGAGTCAAGTGTTACCACAAGACATCGGGCATGTGAGGTTGGGGTAATGATGGAGATATCAACAGTTATAGAGACATGGGGTGTGGAGATTTTGGAAGAAGGGGGGAAAATAAGGAGCTCCGTTTTGGAGAGATTTAACTTGAGGTAGTGAAAGGACATTCAAGATGAGATATGAAAGAGACAGTTAGTGACACGGGTTAGCAAGGAAGGAGTTAGTCTGGTGCAGAGAGGTAGATTTGGGTATCGTTGGAATACAGATGATAGTGAAACCCATGGGACTTTATTAAAGAACCTAATGAGGAAGTGTAGATTGAGAAGAGAAGGAGACCTACAACATAGTCTTACGGTACCCCAACAGAAAGAGGTAACGGGGCAGAGGATGCCCCAGAGAAGGCTACACTAAAGGTACAGTTAGACAGATAGGAAGAGAACCAAGAGAGAGCCATGTCGCAGATGCCGAAGGATTGGAGGGTATGGAGCAAAAGAGGGTGGTCGACAGTATCAAAGGCTGCAGACAGATCAAGGAGGATAAGTAGAGAGAAGTGGCCTTTGGATTTTGCTGTAAGTAGGTTGGTAACCTTAACAATTGCTATCTCTGTTGAGTGAAGGGGATGAAATCCAGATTGCAGTGGATCAAGGAGGGAGTTAAATGTAAGGAAATGGGAAAGACGTGCATATACTAGTTTTTCAAGAAGCTTTGAGGCAAGAGGGAGTAGGGAAATAGGGCGGTAGTTTGATAGGGAGGTTGGATCGAGAGAAGTTTTTTTTAAGGGAGGTGTGACTAATGCATGTTTAAGAGATGTGGGAACTATACCAGTGCTGAGGGAGAGGTTGAAGATGTATGTGAGTATAGGGGTAATGGTAGAAGAGAGGGAGGGGAGTAGTTGTGAGGGGATGGGGTTGAGGGGACAGGTAGTGAGGTGAGAGGATAGTATAAGGGCAGAAATGTTTTCCTCTGTAACAGGCTCAAATGAGCTAAATTTATGGCTATGTGGGTTTTGGATGATTGTGAGCTTTTGACGGGGTGGGAGACCGGTAGTGTGTTGAGAGCTGATTTCATTTCTGATGGAGTCGATTTTGTTGTTGAAGTAGCTTGCAAAATCTTGAGCTGAGAGAAAAGTTGTGGTGGGATGTGGGGGTGGGCGGAGAAGAGTATTGAATGTGGAGAACAGACATTTTGGGTTTGAAGAAAGAGTAGAGATAAGAGTGGAGAAGTTATGTTGCTTATATAGATTAAGGGCAGAATAGTAAGAGTTCAAGATGAATTTATGGTAAAGAAAGTCAGCAGAACTCCAGTGTCGCTGAGCAGTACGGGAACGTCTACATAGATACCATGTCAGAGGAGTACAAGTGTTACAAGTGAGGAGGTGGTGGTCAGAAAGAGGAAAAGGTGAGTTTGTGAAGTTTGAGATAGTGCATCGATAGCTGAAAATCAGATTAAGGAAGTGACCATCTTGTGAGTGTACGAGTCAGTCCATTGTGACAGGCTGAAAGAGGAAGTGAGTTGCAGAAGTTATTTTGCAGAGGAGGCAGTGGGATTATCAACAGGGAGGTTGAAGTCACAGAGAATGAGGGCAGGGGTATCCGAGGAAAGGAAGTAAGGTAGCCAGGCGGCAAAGTGATCTAGAAATAGAGCTGCGGAGCCAGGGGGGTGGTATATGACTGCAACGCATAAAGAGAGGGGAGAGAATAAGCGAATCATGTGTGTTTTGAATGAAGAAAATGTGAGGGAAGAGACGGGCTGTATTTGTTGAAAGTTGAAACTTGAGGAAAGTAAAATACCAACACCACCTCCTTGTCTATTGTCAGACCTAGGAGTGTGACTAAAGTGGAGACCCCCATGTGACAGTGCAGCAGAGGAAGCAGTGTCTGAAGGAGAGATCCAGGTTTCTGTGAGTGCCAGAAGATTGAGAGAGTGGGAGATAAAGAGATCATGGATAGAAGGGAGCTTGTTGCAAACAGAGCGATAGTTCCAAAGTGCGCAAGTGAAGGGGGTGGTGGCTTTAGATGCAAGAGAAATGAGATTAGGGTTACCAGAGTTTTGTTTTTTTAGTCTATTGAAGGGTACACATGCATGTGCAGGGCAAAAAAAATGTAGGGGACCAGGATTAAGGGAGATGTTGCTAGCAGCTAGTATGAGCAAGAGGGAGAGTGTCATGAGATGTGGATTTGCAGTAGTGAGACTGTTTTTGTGATGAGTTGCAAGGGGGAGAGAGAGTCTTTAGGAATGTGCGAAATTCATGAATACAAAAGTAAGGTGAGGTTAAAAAAAGGTGGGCTAATGAGCAGTGCAGGTGGTGAGGGGATAAGGAGTAATTGAGTAAATTAGTTTGTTAAACAGACAAAAGGTGGCAAAAAGGAATATGAAGATAATTAGCATTTTTACAAAATAGTCGGGCAGTGTATAAAACGTATGATAAAAACAGCAATTCCCATACAAATGCCCTTTTCAGGGCAATGGTTATCTTATGTTATTTTAGTTTTTTATTTGGGGGTGTTGATTGGGCGGTGGGTTTTATTGTTGAGGGGGGTGTTTGTATTTTTTTTACAGGTAAAAGAGCTGATATCTTTGGGGCAATGCCCCACAAAAGGCCATTGGTAGAATATTGTAGGCTAGGGTTTTTTTTTATTTTGGGGGGGCTTTTTATTTTGATAGTGCTATTAGATTAGGTGTAATTCTTTTTTATTTTTGATAATTTGTTATTTTTCATAATTTAGTGGTTTTTATTTTTTGTAATTAGGATTAAGATTTTTTATTGGTAGTTTTGTTTTATTTTATTGGTAGTTAGTTTTATTTTAGTTTAATAATTATAATAGTTTAATTGTTAGTTTAAAATTATTTTTTTTAATTTGACAGGTAAATTTTAATTTAATTTAAGATAGGAAAATTGTAATTTTAATATAAAGATAGGGGGTCGTTAGGTTTAGGGGTTACTAGTTTAAATTAGTTTATTTCGTTGCGGGAGGCTTTCGGTTTAGGGGTTAATAGTTTATTTTAGTATATTTTGTTGTGGAGGGCTTTCGGTTTAGGGGTTAATAGGTTTATTATAGTGGCGGTGTGTGGGCGGACGGCAGATTAGGGGTTAATAATATTTAAATAGTGTTTGCGATGTGGGAGGGCGGCGGTTTAAGGGTTAATAAGTTTATTATAGTGGCGACAATGTTGGGGAGCGACGGAATAGGGGTTAATAAAAATTTTTTTAGTGGCGGCGTGTCGGGAGCGGCAAATTAGGGGTTAATAAATTTAATACAGTGTTTGCGATACAGGAGGGCCTCGGTTTAGGGGTTAATAGGTAGTTAATGGGTGTTAGTGTACTTTGTAACACTTTAGTTATGAGTTTTATGCTACAGCTTTGTAGCGTAAAACTCATAACTACGGACTTTAGATGGCGGTACAGATCTTGTCGTTTTAGGCTGTAACGCTCACTTTTTACCGCAAAACTCGTAATACCGGCGCTAGGGGAATCCCATGGAAAAATGTAATTTTTACATGTGCGGTACTGACGTTGCGTTACAGGCTAAAAGGTGGCAGTACAGCTATACCGACAACACTTGTAATAGCTGCGGTGCTGTTTTAACACTGAAAATGCCATATTTTCAGCATTACAAGCCACAACGCAAAACGTGTAATCTAGGTGAGAGTCGGGTAAGACTCTATGGCTGTTCCATGTTTCTCAGTTTATATGTTAATATCCTTATTATTGATGTTCTATAAGCACTTTGAAAATACTCCACTATTAAAGGGCCGATCTACTCCAGAATTTTCATTGTTTAAAACGATAGATAATCCCTTTATCACCCATTTCCCAGTTTTGCATAACCAACACTGTTATATTAATACACCTTTTACCTCTGTGATAAACTTGTATCTAAGCTTCAGCAGACTGCCTCCTTATTTCCGTTCTTTCGACAGACTTGCATTTTAGCCAATCATTACTAACTCATAAATAACTCCACGGGAGTGAGCACAATATATGGCACACATGAACTAGTGCTGTCTAACTGTGAAAAATTGTTAAAATGCACTGAGATTAGAGGTTTTAGAAATTAGCACATAATCCTACCTAGTTTTAGCTTTCAACAAAGAATATCAAAAAACAAAGCAAATTTGATGATAAAAGTAAAATACAAAGTTGTTGCATGCCTTATCTAAATCATGAAAGCTTAATTTTGACTGTCCCTTTAAGTTATATGTTGTTTAAAATGTTTGTTCATATAGCCTTTGGATTTAACTTTAATAGGAAGTATTCTTCATAATCATATTTATCCATTTAGTGAGATAACTCTATAGCTCCACCCCCCCTGTCTTTAGTGCTCAAGACCTGGCAGATTACTTTTTAAACAAAACACATACTATCCGAAGCAACATCCCAACACCAACCTGCAATACTCCAACAACAGGCCCAATTACTCCCTCTGCCACCCTCTGTAACTTCCATCAAACCACTGTGTAAGGATTCCAGGCCACCTTTTCACTCTCTCCTTGTTACTGAACATCCTACCTGTTCTTAAGTCGTCACCTGACTGCAAACAGGTGCTTAGTAAATAAACTAGAATGCAGCTAGCAGCAACACTGCAAACTCGCTCTTGAGATTACCTTTAAGCCTATGTTTGGATTACAAATAAGACCTTCATCCTAACTGTGTTTCTCATCATACTGAACAGTGGATTACAATAACTGAGTACTTTCTTTCCCTTAAGGAATTAAACCTTGTTTTCATCAAGTAACTTTCTCTTTCAATACGAGCTATTCACAGCTCTCCCTAAAACCAGCATTCAGATCTTGATCACAGCCGCCACCACATCAGGAAACTGAACTCTCTCCTTTCAGTTCAAGATCAATTACACAGAGTTGCTGATACTCGCTAAATATCCATTGTAGCCGTTAACCGGCACCGGAGCCTCAGCTAACAAGCCACTGTCAATCATCCTCTGTTCCGCCTCCTCCATCGCATCAACGGATTTCCACAGCGCAAGCCGCTGTCAATCAGTACCTGCGTTCCTCCCTCTGCTGCACGTAACTCAGCTCTATAGCGGTCACGGATTCCAGCCACTCTGTTGGAGAGACAGGTTCCCTGCATACCAGCGGTATTGATTGAGTCTCCTCTCCGCCATCACTGTGTGATAGCTGATTCCTCTGTGTGTTAACAGAATAACTCTCAGGCAGCATTTACATATCGATCCTGAGTATTGCACTCCGGGTTCCTATACTGAGAATTATTGCATCTTATTTGATTTGAACTGTCTTCCTTATATGACTCCACTTGTGTCAAGTTAAATACAGCTGACCTCTTTTCATTATTTGATTACATACTTAGAAGGAGACCTATATCCTACCTTCTATTCTTAAACAAGATTAACCCTATTTCACCTATCATAAACAGTCTATGCTGTTAATAGCCTGTATACACTGGTGATACATTTCTATTCTACTTATTCCCTAACCTGTAAGGTTTCAGTCTGCTTGACGTTACAGAATTACTAAGCCTCCATGGATCCAGCAGACTTGCCAAATATCGTATACAACCTTTCCCACAGGGTGGATGAGCTCACTCAGGGTATGAGGGAGTTAAAGACTGAAAATGATAAACTAAAGAAAGTTATTCAGGATATCACAGCTTCAAAACCTCATACATCTGATTCTTCAATTGAACCTTTTATTTCCTCTCCTGAACCTTTCTATGGGGATAGAGCTTTATATAGGCAGTATAGAAATGCCTGCCTTCTGACTTTCACTCTAAAACCTGTCACCTATCCAAATGATAGAGTGAAGGTTCTAACTATGATCTCCTATCTGCGAGCAGAACCCCGTAAATGGGCTGATACCCTCTTTGAAACTAACAGTTCGATTCTCTCCTCCCTGCAATCATTTCTTGCTGTTATGGATGAGCTGTACTCCAACTCGAATGTACAGCTCACTGCGGAGACAAAACTCTGAAAGCTAAAACAAGGTAACAGGCCTGTGGAATCTTACATCACTGATTTTAAGCAATATGCAACCGATAGCCAATGGAACACCGTTGCATTAAAAAATCAATTTCGCCTAGGCCTGGCGGAGCAAGTCAAAGATGAATTAGCTTGCACTGAGCTCCCAGATACCTTGGAAGGTCTCATCAGACTTTCTATGCAGCTTGATCGTCGTCTCAGAGAAAGAAAATCTGAACGCCAATACGTTGAACCTAATTCTAGAAGACCTGCCATGTTGAACCATGGTCCTGTTCATCCTACTTCAAGTAAAGCTGAACCTATGGACATAGGTGTATTCAGAGGCCCACTATCTTCGGAGGAAAGATTCCGGAGAAAGTCCTGTGGCTTATGCATGTACTGTGGTTCACCCTCCGACTCAATCCGTGACTGTACTTCACTACACAAGAACAAAAACAGTAAGTCACATTCTTGCTTAACCCCTTAATGACCACAATGTACCCTGTATGTCACTGGTCGTTAATGTTTTTTTCAGGACATAATAGCGCAAGTCTAGCAAAAACACGCTATTAATACCCTCCCTCCAGCAGGCTTTGTGGAATAGAGCAGTCTCAACGCTGGTGGCAAGACCGCGCTATAAAACAATCAAGTCCCAAAAAAAGGCCAGTGACATACAGGGTACGTCGCTGGTCCTTAAGGGGTTAAGCTCACTGATATTGCGTGATTCTCCAGTTCACTGTCTTTTACCTCTCTCTTTGCAGTGGGACAACCGTCATACGAAGATAGAGGCAATAATTGACACTGGAGCACAAGAAAATTACATTGATGCTTCCATTGTATTGAAAAATAAAATTCCACTCTGCAAAAAATTGTCTCCTGTTTCTATTAAAGTTGTTGATGGTTCTGATATTTCATCTGGTCCTATCACGCATCATACCATTCCTATTCTTGTCACTACGATTGGGTTACATCAAGAATACATCACTTTTGATGTAATCACATCACCTCTCTTCCCTATTGTCCTTGGCTTACATTGGCTCCAGTTACATGAACCACACATCACATGGAGTTCTTTACGAGTGCATTTTGATTCACCTTGTTGCAAGCAGACCTGTTTTCAACATGGTTCATTACTTCTCTTATCCGAAACTCCTCAAATACCCGAAGTCTACTTGGAATTCTCTGATGTGTTCAGCAAGAAGGAAGCGGAGACACTTCCCCCACATCACCCTTATGACTGCCCTATCAATATAAAACCAGGCTTGCCTCCACCATTTGGTCGTCTCTATCCATTGTCAGAACCAGAACTTGTCCACCTGAAGACCTATCTGGATGATAATCTAAAAAAGGGTTTTATTCGTCCTTCTGTTTCTTCTGCTGCCTCTGGATTTTTCTTTGTTAGAAATAAGGATCAATCTTTACGCCCTATTATCGATTTTAGGGAACTAAATAAGATTACCGTCAAGAACCGATATCCATTGCCACTCATCCCTGAATTGATTTAGAGATTGCAACATGCAACGATTTTCACGAAACTGGATCTAAGAGGGGCTTACAACCTTGTCAGAATCAGGGAGGGCGACGAGTGGTTAACCGCTTTTCGAACCGTTACGGTCTATTTGAATATCTGGTTATGCCATTTGGTCTCACTAACGCGCCTGCAACGTTCCAGTACTTCGTGAATGACATCTTCCATGATTTACTTGACGTTTGCGTCATAGTGTACCTGGATGACATACTCATCTACTCCAACAATATAGATGAACATATTAAACATGTGAGATGGATTCTCTCCCGTCTCCATGTTCATCGGCTCTATGCTAAATTGGAGAAATGTGTCTTCCATACCTCGGAGATTGAGTTTCTCGGTTACTCCATTGGACCTGAAGGCATCAAGATGCAAGAGAACAAAGTTGACTCCGTGAAATCCTGGCCACAACCTACTAACAGGAAGGATTTGCAACGTTTCCTTGGATTCAGCAATTACTATAGAAAGTTTATTAGGAACTTCTCACATAAGGTTAAACCTCTTACCTCGCTTACTAGTGTTTCGGTTCCTTTCATTTGGAATGATGCTGCCTCGCAAGCTTTCCAGTCACTCAAAGAGTCCTTTACTTCTGCTCCCATATTGCAGTTTCCAGATCCCTCTTTGCAGTTCACTCTTGAAGTTGATTCCTCTGACTATGTCATTGGGGCAGTTTTATCACAACGGAAAGATCTTAAACAACTTCTCCATCCTGTAGCTTTTTACTCTAAGTTACTCTCCCCAGCAGAAATGAATTATTCAATAGGGGATAAAGAGTTGCTAGCTATTAAAAGAGCTTTTGAGAACTGGAGACACCTGTTGGAGGGCACAACCCTTCCCATTCTGATCTATACTGATCATCGTAATCTTGAATTTCTGCAAACAAACAAAACACTCTCAGGTAGACAAGTCCGTTGGAGCCTATACTTCTGCAGATTCAATTTTCAAATTATCTACAGACCAGGCAATAAGAATGGTAAGGCTGATGCCCTCTCCAGGAGAGATCCGAGGCCATTGGATACAGGAGAATCTACCTCGATCATACCACCTGATAGATTCCTAGGGCTTCTACCTACTTTTGTCTCACGCATACAACAATCCCTACTCTCTGACGCTGAAATCCCGTACAACCAAGTTACCTACCGGAACAACTTGTACTTCCATGGAAGGCAAATATATGTACCAGAAGTCCTCAGGATGGATGTTATTAGACAACATCATAATCCTCCCCTATTGGGACATCCTGGCATAACCAAAACAAAAAAATTGCTCGACAGATCTTATTGGTGGCCTAACATGATGTCCACTGTAAAGGATTACATAAAAGATTGTACCATCTGTATCACTTCTAAAAAAGATAGGAATAAACCCAACGGTGCAGTCATGCCAAGCGAAATTCCGAACAGGCCATGGCTTCACATTGGCATGGACTTCTTAGTGGAACTACAATTAAGCACTGGATTCAATACCATCCTTGTCATCACGGATATCCTAACTAAAATGGCGATATTTATCCCCTATCATAAACTTCCTACCTCCTATGAAACAGCTCAACTATTCCTGAAATCAGTCGTCAGATATCATGGTCTTCCAACTGTCATAATAACGGACAGAGGCACCCAATTTACCTCGAAGTTTTGGAAACATCTTACTCTACATCAACAAATTGACCATCGTCTGAGTACCGCTTTTCACCCACAAAGCAACGGTCAGACCGAGAGACTAAATCAATGGCTAGAACAGTGTCTGCGCTGTTATTGTTCTTATCAGCAAACTGACTGGGCTCGTTATCTATACATGGCTGAGTTTGCTTATAACAATGCTACAAACAGTTCAACTAATCTATCACCCTTCTTTGCCAACTACGCCTTCCATCCCAACTTCGGAGTAGAGGAGACGCAAACTGTCGACTCCCCGATAGTCGATGACCTCTTACAAACCATTGCAGAGAATTTCCACTTCCTAAAACGGAATACCTAATTGAAGCCAAAAAATAATTAGGGGACAAAAATTGTTATAAACCTCTCTGGGGAAATCCCACACAAGAATTTCTAGTAAACTATAACACTTTAATTGAAACAGCTAAAAAAAGACGAATTAATAGACAAGAGAGAATACAAATTCCTTAATGTCAGCAATCCTAAAGTAGCGACGCTATACCTGCTACCCAAAGTGCAGAAAAATCAGAAAATACCCCCCGGCAGACCAATTGTGTCAGGCATTGGAAGCCTATGTGAACAGGCATCACGATATATTGATCTAAGACTAAGAGACATAGTACTCTCTCTTCCCTCATATACAAGGGATACTATGGACATTCTGAATAAAATTGAAGGCATGATCCTAGATCCCGACACCTTGCTTGCTACATGTGACGTTGAGTCTCTATATATGTCAATAGAGCATAAATGGGGATGTCATGCAGTGGGGTATTTCCTAGAAATGGAACCGAATGTAAACTCACTTAAAAATGAATTTATACTGAAACTGCTAAAATTTGTCCTGAGTCATAATTATTTCGTCTTTAATGACAAATTCTATCTCCAAATACGTGGTACTGCCATGGGTACTGCATGTGCCCCTACATACGCTAATATATATCTTGGATGGTGCCAGCGGGAACACGTATTTGGAGAAAAGATGGAACAATATGCAGACAACATACTTTTATGGCTCAGGTACATAGATGATGTATTCATTCTATGGAAAGGGGATGAATCAAGGTTTAAACAGTTCATACAAGAATTAAATTGTAATGACCTGAATTTAAAATTAACCTTTGAAATAAGTGACACGGCAGTAACATTTCTCGATCACAATCTCAAGAGACATGTTTGGACAAGTACAATCTGGCATTCACAGAAAGGAAACAGCTACAAACTCTATACTATCTTTTGATAGTGCACACCATCCTTCTACTAAAAAAGCTATCCCATATGGGGAATTTCTAAGAATACGTAGAAACTGCTCAGAAATTGATACTTTCAAAAGAGAATCAAAAGACTTAAAAACAAGACTGAAAAGCAGAGGATACCCAAATAGTATTCTTAAAAGAGCATATCATAAAGCACTTCATATGAATAGAAATGACTTATTGTTTCCAAAACAAAAACAGAATAAAGATACCAGAATCCGATTCGTGGGCACATACAACATAGCCCATAAAGAAATTACCACAATCTTAAACAAACATGCTCATATACTACATACTGATAAAGATCTAGCTAAAAGTGTGGGACATAGAGTTGCCGTCAGTTGGAAAAGGGCACCAACAATCAGGGACAAAGTAATGAAAAGTCATTTTTCAAGGAAACCGAGCATCAGAAAAGATGGGCTAACTGGCACATATCCATGTGGTGCATGTAAATTCTGTACCTATATGAAGAACATCAAAGAAATGCCAATCTTCCCAGAAGGTGTAAAGAGAATCAATGGCCTATTTAACTGTAGAACGTCCAATGTAATATACTGCTTGGAATGCAGTTGTAACAAAAAATACGTGGGAATGTCCACTAGGGAACTCAGAAGAAGACTGGGTGAACATCTGGGAAACATAAAAAATGCCCAGAAAGATCTTGAGAAAGATAAGAAACTGACATCAGTTGCAAGACATTTTTTTGAGTATCATGACAGCAAGCCTGAACTGAAATGTTGGGTCTTACAAAAACTCACTCTGGGTATCAGGGGAGGTAACATGGAAAACACCCTCCTAAGAGCTGAATCCAGGTGGATTTTTTGGCTACAGAGTATGAAACCTAATGGTCTAAATGAAATGATACAATATAGTGCTTATTTACACTAATTATCATAAATATTAATCTGTGCCATAAATGATGATCAAGAATAAGATCACCTTGTACCATAGCCATTTTTAGAATCCAAACAAACCCATGTATAAAGATATAAATAAAGATATAAATGGAAGATTCAATAAATCTGATGATCTTGATATATCTGTTGCAGTTTAAACAACTCTTATAACATCTATGGGAGTCTAATAATATTGTTCAAGAAATTACAGAATTAGCAAGATATGGAATTATATATATTTCCTAGTGAAATAATGAAAATAGTATGGCTAAATTTTAAATTCTAATATGTAAATAAACACATAGTTTAATAATGTGTCTAACCGACAATAAAATAGAACCATACAATATAACCATTATTCTAACAAATTTGCAAATATTGTCTATAATGACTTTGACTTTATTAGTACGGATACTGTGTCACACTAGAACTATGGCCCCTACTATATAAAGACACAAACATCTAATTTGAACTGCAAATTCATGCCTTTTTAAGATTAAAATGTATATACAAACTATGCAGTATAGATATATCCAATTCAGACTATAACTTACCCTCATAACAACCAGTGCGTAAATAATAGAAATGTTATAATGGATAATCGCTTCGTTTTCGGAATCACACATATGTAGAAGTGTATCATCACTAATGATGACAATTAAAACGCACATGAGTCAAAATCCTGAAATAAATATATAAAATACCCTATTATGGAAGTAAGCAGAAAAAGCAAAAAGATGGCTGTGTTAAAATAAGAATGAAAAATACCATGATCTCTGCACTGTGATAAAACAAGAATGGGGAATTATCATGCTCTCAGGTTTGGCGATCACGCAACATATACTGTCAAATCTTACAAACACACGCTTTGCTGTTTATTAGACATTGAATAAGAAACACATGTGACAATCAAAATCCTTGCTGATCGCTCTATATACATGTCAGCACAGTCTGACATGTAAACAATAACATAAGAAAACCAACCCATTGAATAACGTCAATCGACACACTCCTGTGTCTTACAGGCTACAGCTGACCAGCACGTCATCTCATCATCGTTACACTGCGAGATTTTAGAGAGCAGCCAATTGGCTGACTTTGATTGACAAGAATGCAATCGGCCACGGGATTGGCCGATGATCCTTTAAAAACAGTGTGTGGCGGTCGGGCCGGACGCCTCTGAAAAAGCAGTTGCGAAACGTGCTTCAGGCGTTCGCACTGCTCCTCTCATATAGTCCGTTTGGTATAATAATAATTGTTGGCCTCTTTTAGGCACTTTTTGCTTTAACTTAAAAACTTTAAAAATCTTAAAACTAGTTAATCAACCATAGCAAGTATTAGCCTACATACAATATTGATTTAGGCTTAGTTAGCCACATCCTTTGTGGAGCATACTGTTTAACTTTAGGCTATCGCTATGGATAGATTACTTTAAGTGCCATTTGAACCTAGGTAGTTATAGTGGTCAAGTACAATTTCAGCGCTTACTTACTTTAGCGACATCTATAGCCTAAAATTTAATAGCTTTGGCTATTTTTAGCCTCACTATATAATTGCATATAATTTAGGCTGTGGATACATATAAGCCTGTATTAAGGGAAACTTGACTTGGTACAACCGCTGTAATATACGTTTTCCTGTATAAACCTCTAACCGAATTTTATTAAAAACGGAAGTTCAGACAGTACATCTATATATAAGAGAAACAGCAACAATCACATTGTTAGCAGCGCAAACATACAACTCTTTTCTCTGACTTATCTTTTGTTTAAAATCAGTCGGATATACAGGTGTTCACCATAACCTCATTATAAATCACTAGAACCCAATTGTCTGTGCACAATTTCCAAGTCACTAATATTTATAGATAACACTGTACTTGATATAATATCGCTTGGAATAAAAGCATAAAAAACGATACTGTAGTATCATTATACTTCTATATAAATTAAACAGTGGTTGGAATCAACAATTAGCGTGTGTTATTCTTACACCAACCTATGGTTTTGGCATATACTTCTGTCGTGAATAATAGTTAAGTTAAAGATATCTGTATCTATTTTATAGAACTTATTACCCAAACAGGACAGTGTGATACAGACTGATCACTGTATCACATTTGAGAGGAGCTTTTGCGTACCGAGGATCACTCGGACACAATTTTAATAATATTTTATACACTCACTGGTGGAAATTTCCACAATTCTTTTTTATTTAAATTGATATAAAAGTTAAGTTTTAAATCAACACACGACACACCACACAGCAATATAGTACTGGTTTTTGACCCTTATAAGTGTGCCCAATATGCCTCTCTTTTCCTGTCCCTCTCCTTATTAGGAATATCCTAAATGCCGAATCCTTACAGAAGAAAAACTACGATTCACACCGCCGACCTGCTCCTACCTATGCAGTTGGGGACAGGGTTTGGCTTTCCACGAAACATATCAAATTAGCAGTTCCTTGTAAGAAACTCTCTGGGTTATTTATCGGTCCATTTCTCATTACTCGTGTTGTGAACAGCAATGCCGTCACCTTGGACCTGCCATCATCTATACCTGTACATCCAACTTTTCATGTCTCCCTGTTGAAACCAGCCACTGATTCAACCCCTACCTCTAGTGTTTTGCCACCTGCTACCACACCGTACCTTTAGGATTCCTTTGAGGTGCAAGACCTTCTGGAATCCAGAATATGTAATGGGCAACTCCAATACCTGGTTAGATGGAAAGGATACTCTCCGGATGATGACACCTGGGAACCTTATAACCATGTTGACGCCCCACGCCTAGTATCCCGCTTCCACAGACGCTATCCGCACCATCCTAAACATCAAGCCGAGGATCGGCTTCCTTGAGGGGGGGCGTATGTAAGGATTCCAGGCCACCTTTTCACTCTCTCCTTGTTACTGAACATCCTACCTGTTCTTAAGTCGTCACCTGACTGCAAACAGGTGCTTAGTAAATAAACTAGAATGCAGCTAGCAGCAACACTGCAAACTCGCTCTTGAGATTACCTTTAAGCCTATGTTTGGATTACAAATAAGACATTCATCCTAACTGTGTTTCTCATCATACTGAACAGTGGATTACAATAACTGAGTACTTTCTTTCCCTAAAGGAATTAAACCTTGTTTTCATCAAGTAACTTTCTCTTTCAATACGAGCTATTCACAGCTCTCCCTAAAACCAGCATTCAGATCTTGATCACAGCCGCCACCACATCAGGAAACTGAACTCTCTCCTTTCAGTTCAAGATCAATTACACAGAGTTGCTGATACTCGCTAAATATCCATTGTAGCCGTTAACCGGCACCGGAGCCTCAGCTAACAAGCCGCTGTCAATCATCCTCTGTTCCGCCTCCTCCATCGCATCAACGGATTTCCACAGGGCAAGCCGCTGTCAATCAGTACCTGCGTTCCTCCCTCTGCTGCAAGTAACTCCGCTCTATAGCGGTCACGGATTCCAGCCACTCTGTTGGAGAGACAGGTTCCCTGCATACCAGCGGTATTGATTGAGTCTCCTCTCCGCCATCACTGTGTGATAGCTGATTCCTCTGTGTGTTAACAGAATAACTCTCAGGCAGCATTTACATATCGATCCTGAGTATTGCACTCCGGGTTCCTATACTGAGAATTATTGCATCTTATTTGATTTGAACTGTCTTCCTTATATGACTCCACTTGTGTCAAGTTAAATACAGCTGACCTCTTTTAATTATTTGATTACATACTTAGAAGGAGACCTATATCCTACCTTCTATTCTTAAACAAGATTAACCCTATTTCACCTATCATAAACAGTCTATGCTGTTAATAGCCTGTATACACTGGTGATACATTTCTATTCTACTTTAAGTCTGCAAGTGCGATCTTATTCCCTAACCTGTAAGGTTTCAGTCTGCTTGACGTTACACACTGAGAATGAAGTTTCTTCCTTACTATCTTCCTCACGCCTCACTACCTGCCCACTCGACCCTATCCCTTCCCATCTAATTCCCTCCCTATCTTCCACCCTCACTCCTGCTCTTACCCACATCTTCAACCTATCTCTCTCTACCGGCTCATTCCCATCTTCTTTCAAACACGCAAAAGTCACTCCCATACTCAAAAAACCCTCCCTCAACCCTAATTCTCCTGAAAGCTACCACCCCATATCACTGCTTCCACTAACATCAAAACTCTTTGAAAAACTAGTTTACAATCGCCTTACCCACTTCCTGTCCGCCAACTCCTTGCTTGATCCACTGCAATCTGGATTCCGCCCAAAACACTCAACTGAGACTGCCCTTACCAAGGTCACAAACAATCTTCTCTCTGCTAAAAATATTGGCCACTACTCTATACTCATCTTACTTGACCTCTCAGCTGCCTTCGACACAGTTGATAACCCCCTCCTCCTACAGACCCTTAGCTCTTTTGGCCTCTGTGACACTGCTATTTCCTGATTTCACTCCTATCTTTCTCACAGGTCTTTTTCTGTGTCATTTGCCGGCGACTCCTCCTCTCCTATGCCTCTGTCTGTTGGAGTACCTCAAGGATCTGTTCTGGGTCCTCTACTCTTCTCCATCTATACTTCTTCGCTGGGTAAACTTATCAAAAGTTATGGTTTCAAATATCACCTCTATGCTGATGACACCCAGATCTACCTCTCAACCCCTGCTCTCTCTCCCTCTGTCCTCTGTCATGTCAGCAACTGCTTATCTGGTATTTCTTCCTGGATGGCCTCTCACCACCTAAAGATTAACATGTCCAAGACTGAGCTCCTTCTTACCCCCCCCCCCCTCAAGCTCTACACCGACTTCTGACTTCTCTATCCCTGTTGATGGCATCACCATTTCCCCATCGCCCCAAGTCCGCTGCCTCGCAGTCACACTTGACTCCAACCTATCCTTCATCCCCCATATCCAATCGCTTTCTACATCCTGGCGCAATCATCTACGCAATATTTCCAAAATTCGCCCTTTTCTGAGCGCTGACACCACAAAGCAAATAATCCACTCCCTTGTTATCTCCCGACTTGACTAGTGCAACAACCTACTCGCTGGCCTTCCTCTTTCCCACCTCTCCCCCCTTCAATCTATCCTAAATTCCTCTGCCAGGCTGATCCACCTTTCCCGTCGATCTGTATCTGCTGCACCTCTCTGTGAGTCCCTTCATTGGCTCCCCATTCACAGCAGAATTAAATTCAAAATTCTCACCCTTACATACAAAACTCTCACCAACGCCGCTCCCCTCTACCTATCCTCTCTAATACACAAGTATACTCCAGCCCGTCCACTAAGATCCAACAATGACCTTCTCCTTGCATCCGCAACTATTACCTCCTCTCATGCTAGACTGCAGGACTTCTGTCGTGCAGCACCTACCCTCTGGAACACTCTCCCTCGTGCTGTCAGGCTTTGCCCTAATCTTTCTTCCTTTAAATGCTCCCTGAAGACTTTTCTGTTCAGGGAAGCCTACCACCCAACTCAATAATAAATTAATTTCACTTACCTAATATTTCCCTCATCTAACTCTGTATTAACATCCTTCTCAATCTTGCAGTCCTCACCTCCTCTTTCTCAACCTCCTACCCTTCTAGATTGTAAGTTCCCACGGGAATAGGGCCCTCAATCCCTCCTGTATGTGTTTGTAAATTTTGTCCTGTATCTTACAAGTCTTGTATTGTTTTATTTAAATGAATTGTATCCATGGACAGCGCTGCGGAATATGTTGGCGCTAAATAAATAATTATAATAATAAATAATAATAATATAGAGGATTAGTCCTCAATGACTATCTTCAATAGGGACTAGTATTTCTCCTAAAACCATCACTAGAGAATAGAAGGGCCATTTTGTATTCATCCTCACTCATTGTCATATAAACTGGAGATTTTAATGGGACACAGCACACTAGGGGCGAGATTACATAAGCGGCGCAAGCTTCAGCGTAACTGCCGCAATTTCACCTTGCACATCCGGGTATCACATATACGGCGCCGTAAGCTGGATAAACTAGCGATGTTCAGAAATGTGCGTAAATACACATTTCTGGAGTCGCCAGTGACTTACGACACATTAGAAACTGCCGGTGCCCAAGAAAATAAAAAAAAATATCAAATTGCCTGTAAAAGTGTAACCTGCCTCCCAAAAATAAACCCGACATGTAAAACCCCTATATCTGCAATCCCCCCACATCCCAACTAATAAAAAAAGTATTAACCCCGAAACGGACAACCCCCCACAGCGCAATATGCCTAATTAAACTATTAACCCCTAATCCGCCATTCACCCACATTGCAATCTACCTAGTAAAAGTATTAACCCCTAAATCCGCTAACCCCATCATTGCAAACTACCTAATAAATGTATTAACCCATAATCCACCATTAACCCACATCGCAAAGTACCTAATCAAACTATTAACCCCTAATCCACCATTCACTCACATCGCAACAAACTTTATAAATCTATTATCCCCTAATCCGCCAAATTTACACAACGCAATAATCCTAATAAAATTATTAACCCCTAAACCGCCAAACCCACACAACGCAATAATCCTAATAAAACTATTAACCCCTAACCTGCCAAACCCCCACAACGCAAATAACACATTTAATTACTAAGCCCCCTAACCTAACACCCACTAAATTAAGCTAAATTAGCAAAAATAAAAAAGTCTAACCTTACAGAAAATAATAAACAAAATTATCCAAAATAAAAAAATTAAACCTAATCCCTATGAAAATAAAAAGCCCCCCAAAATAAAAACAGCCCCTAATCTAATGCTAAACTACCAATAGCCCTTAAAAGGGATTTTTTTGTAGGGCATTGCCCTAAATTAAACAGCTCTTTTGCATTTAAAAAAATCTAAGTCCCCCCCCCCCTAACAGTAAAACCCACCACCCACCAAACCCCTAAAGGGGCATTTGCATGGTCATTGCTCTTTAAAGGGCATTGAGCTCTTTGACTGCCCTTAAAAGGGCATATCTGATGTTTTTTTGGTAAAATATATATAGGTTTAGATATATACAGATATATCTATTTATAAATACATAGAACATATTCTGCTATGTGCAGAACATTGGAATGTAAATATTTACAGTAAATACACATTATATCACTGTATTAAATATAAATACTGCATAAATATGCTATTACATGTTTTCATCTACTTAACTGCAAAGGACTTTAATACACTTATATATGTCTATATGTGTATACATATGTGTTTATGTATATACATATATACACATAAACAGTAAATACATAAATACATATGTTCACGTATATAAGCAAATATATATAAATACATATACAGTACATATTTAGACATGTGTATGTATGTATCTTTATGTTTGAGACCTCATATCTTTGAGTCTTTATAACTTTTTTGTGCAAGTTTTTTTTTATTAATTATTATTATCAGTGTAACTGTACGTTGTAATTTAATTTTTATGTGTTTTATGACACTTTTTTGTTTAGTGAAACAGTTAACTGTGATTGCGCTCAATCAAATGCATTTACTTTCAACTTATAATACGAGCGGTAAACCAGAGGTGCACAAACACCTGCGATTAACCCCTTTTCACGTAGCTGTTTGGCGTTCCACTCGTAATCTGGCCCTTAATTGGCTTAATATCCCTACTAAATAGAAAAGAAAAGAGATTGGTGTACAGAGGCACACCCAATCCCATAGGGGGCACTTTCTACTCACTCATATAAGCTAATACTAAATATCAAGAACCATAAGCATGATCATAAGCAAACTAAACATAAACTCCAAATGATCGGAAATAAGGCAGCTCTCTGTCAAAGGTCAAATCCTGATGTGAGATAATCTGCAGAGAAAAAACAGAGGCACCACAATGGCCTAGTACCACCAACAAATGTAACAGTTGATGAAAAAAACAGGAAATGTACTCACAAACGTGTTGCACCCAATGGTGCTAATGGGGCAGGCTGGAACCAACCAGCAGTAGTGTCAGGTCTGATAATCTTGAGGAGATTCTCCTATTACCTGTGTGAAAATAAAAAGCAAACAACCCTAGCCCAATACCGTATAGACAGGGGCAAGCAGAGAAAGATTGATTACACTTACATGATAGACAGCACCTCTAGGTGCAGTATAGGCGGACTGGGGCTTCATAGCCGCCCAGCTGACTAAAAATACCAGCAAGCTGCAACAAAAATGCTCCAAAAAGGCCCCAAAATGGTGTGTCAGTGCACTACACCACAATAGCAAGTGTGTGGTTAAAAAAAGATTCTTTATTTAAAAGCGACGCGTTTCTCAGCTACTATGGGGCTGTTTTCTCATCCTATGATACAAACAAATAAAATATATTTGCTATATAAAGGGTAACAAATATTCTCTGATAGGTCCATCCATTAATCAGTGACACCTGTACGTATTCACAATTAATTAATCGGCATGGTAACAAAGCTAAACAATGACCTCACAAAAAAATGACATCTGTGTAGTTCACAAATAATCAGTTGACATGATAACAATAGTATATAATTGTAGCTTAGTATTGGGGTTAATTTAGGGGGCATTAGGTTAGGAGGCTTAGTAATGAAATTAGTTATTTGCACTGTGGGGGTTGACGGTTTAGGAGTTAATAGGTTAATTAGGTTTATTGCGATGTGGGGTTTGGTGGTTTAGGGGTTAATAGGTGAATTAGGTTTATTGCGATGTGGGGGGCTGGTGATTTAGGGGTTAACAGATTAATTAGGTTTATTGCGATGTGGGAGGTTGGCGGTTTAGGGGTTAATATTTTAATTATGTTATTTGCGTTGTTTTATTTGCAGATTAGGGGTTAATTACTTTATTATCTTGCAATGTGGGGGTTGGCGGTTTAGGTGTTTGTTAATACTTTGTGCAGGCGGTTAGGATTTTTTTTTTTAATTCTTCATGCGGGCGATTAGTTTTTTTTTTTATTATTTCGTGCAGGCAGTTACATCTATTTATGTTATGTCGTTGCCGGCGGTTTACGTGTTTTTTGGGAATATTTAGTGCGGGGGGTTGCATGTTTTTTTCTTTAATGCTTTGCCTACGCTGCATCCAGGTGGATTTTTTCACCACCCTGCCATTTTTGGAATCCACCTGGATGCAACATAAGCTATATCTAGGTGAATTCCTTTGGCTGCCTGCGCAGCCAACATTCCTTTGAGGATGCGTGCGCTACTGGCGATGGATGCGTTACAATTGCGGTTATAGTATAGATATATATAATATCTGTATATATAGAAAGATTTTAAGCGGTTATTACTTACCATAGTGTGCTCTCCATGCTCTCCAGAGCAAATAAAGGTAAGTATTGTAGCTACAGGTGAACTTTTCAACTGTAGATTTGAAACATTTACATTTAATTTTAAACAAAACAAATACTGGATAGTGCAGCCGCCGAATATTTGTCAGCAAAAACAATTTCTTGGCTGCACATGTCTATCGGAAAATATGTTAACGCAATCGCGATATTGTAAGTTGGGCTTTTTGTGGACACGAGAGCGAAAACGTTTTACTTTCAACTTGTAATACTTCCGGTATCCAACACGTGCAAAAATCTTATTTCTAGCACAGTTTACTTTCGTGCGGGAGCGATAAATAGCACTCCACTAGTAATCTGGCACAAAAGAAACCTACTATATGGTGTTATTTATTCTGACCTTCAGCGTGTAAGACAAACCCTACAGAATCTGTTAGATGAGGAATCTCAAAATGTGTTTCTTAAAGGGATACTAAACCCAAATTTTTTCTTAAATGATTCAGATAGATCATGCAATTTTAAGCAACTTTCTAATTTACTATTATCAATTATTGCTATCTTTATTTAAAAAGCAGGAATGTAAAGAATAGGAGCCGGCCTATTTTGGGTTCAGAACCTGGGTTATGCTTGCATAATGTGTAATATATTTCTTGTGTGAATAAAACAATACTAATTTGTTTAATTTATATAATACTTGCAATTACATGACATTAACATTTCTTGAAGGTGAGAGAAAAGTGATCTAAGTATGAAAATTATATGAATACATTATCTTAACCTATAATACTTGTAGAAGTTCTGAAAATGAATAGGAATAAACAATATCTCCAAAGTAGCTTATTATTTTTATCAGTATAAGATTATCTTTATGTTCAAAATATATGCACACATATAGAAAAGCTAAATACCATATTGTAAAAATACACTCAAAATATAAAATACATCAAGTTGTGTAAAGTTAAATGTATATTCTTGTTTGCATTACAGCAATTTAGTTTAGATTAGAAGTTTAGATTAGAAGCAAAATTTGAAATACATTACTTAAAGAAATATGAAACAATTTGCTTCTATTATCAAATTTGCTTCATTCCCATGGTATTCTTTGTTGAAGAGATACCTTGGTATGTGTCTGGATCACTGCAAATGGATAGCATTCTTGCAAAACTGCTGCCAGACAGGTACTTGCTTCTGAGCTTAGGTCCCTGCTTTTAAACAAAAGATACCAAGAGAGCGATGAAAATTTGGTAATAGAAGTGAAAAAGAAAGTTGTTTAAAATAGCATGCTTTGTCTGAATTATGAAAGATAAATGTTGGGTTTCATGTCCCTTTAATTACTGATAGATGCTATACATGTATTATCCTTTAAATAGAACACCCAGGAGTATATATGGTTATGTTGTATGAAATCAGATCAAGTTAAAGGTCCATTATGGTGTTAAAATGACATGCTGAGTCTAATTTGTTAGAGCATGTCATTTTAACACTGTACAGGTGGGTTATGCACCAAGGGCTGCTGATGTAGTTTTAATACCCTTTAAAAAACAATGAAATGCCTAATAAATAATAACCAAACACCCAATAAGAGATCATAATTTATGCAGAATTATTTTAGTTGTGTGTCTGCCTGTGTGACCGTAATTTACTAAAGTTGTGTCACACATCATACTGATATACTGTTGACACCGTTAACACAGAGACACTGCACAAATACCCCAAATGTTTTACTTACTTCACACCTCTATTTACCACTTGCATCCCAGTAGTCATGAACATCAAAAACAATAGGAGACACTTTGAGACAGAAGGCAAGTCTGCCTGCATTTCATTAGAACAACCTTTCATAGGTCATCATTTTTTTGTAAAAGTTATTTTCTGATCTAAGATATTGGGCTCAATGTATTAGCTGTGGAAGTAACTTTGGGGGCTTAGCGTTCAGTGCTGTGGTCTTAATACTGCAGCTACTTAGACTCTCGACCACCTCAAGTGGGGTGAAGTTAAATCATCCAGATCCAATTGGAATGATTGATAGCCGTTCAAGAGAATGAGGTGGTGTTGCACAAGCAGCAGCTTGTGCAATGATAAATGCAGGCAGCGATGCCTGCTGGAGAGAACCTTGTCTGCCTGGCAATTGATAAATGGAGCTTCTAGAATTTGCCATTTTATCTGTAAGCTTGATGAAGCTAAGGAGATTGAGTTTGCTTAGAGACTGTTGCAAGCTGGTACAATTTTTTTTTTTTTTATAAATCCGAGAACTATAGTTTACTCGTTAAATGACAGGGTGATAGCACAGAGGCTCACACTGTATAGACATTCAATATGGAGATAGTATAATGAAATCAATGAGGACCTGTGGTCAAATTCTTGACAATTCTTGACATAGGGAAACTTCAGGCAGTGTTACACTTTGGTAAATTAATGTTTCCACTAAGTTCCCAGTGTTGTCCTGGACTTATGCAAGCCTTTATTTTCATGCCACAACAATACCATTATGCATGTCATTCTGAAACTGGTTGATAAAGATGTGTGAGAAGGGACCCTCTTTAAATTATTCTTTTTTCATAGTTGTCAGTATAACCAATGTGTCAAAACGTGGTTTAGAAAGGAGCGCCAAATCTTGGCGAGGTCTGGTGCGGTATAGGTGTGAAAATATGGTATTCTGTCTGAGAAATTGTATAGCGCTATAGCTCAGCTACAATTATGGTAGTTGTGCTGTATAGATGTGTAGGTTTTGATATCTAGATATAAGATCTAAGAGTGGCACAGTTGATACATAAAAGCATTTAATACATATTAAACATATAAAACAAGGGTGTCGTTTAAAATATATTTTAACAAAACGGCAAGAAATAATGTGTAAAAACACATAAACACATAAATATCTATAAAAACACGCGTGTTTTGCTTTTTAGCTGTATGTATAATGTCTCATAAAATTCGTCTCATATATAGTGTGTTGGCATAAATCTGAAAATAATAAACAATAAAAAATAATAAAAAACAATGAAAAGTAAATAATGTCCAATAATCCCTTCTCAAAGTTAAGAGATATATAAAAAAAGGTTAAGTAGTGTCCAAAAATCCCTTCTCAAAGTTAAGAGATATAAATAGATTTTCACATGTGTATCCAAAAAATAAACTGTCCAAATTTAAGTGTTGTCCAAAAACGTGGTATAAATGAATAGTGCAAATCCAGCAGATTCAAAAGTTCTATTAAAAAAGCTTTGCAAAAAACATTTCAAAGAGACATTTAAAAAACATCAAAATGAAGGTAGAAAAAAAGGTCTATCAAAATATGGTGACAAAGAATAATCCGTGAAGTCAATCCAAAATAGTGATAAAAATAAGTCCAAAAAAGATGTAAAATATCCAAAAGATAAAAAACAAAAAATAAATGATTAGTATGTGCACAAACTAGTGAGAGTGATCCCAAAAAGGGGGCTTATGTGGAGGGGTTATGTTTCCATGTAGAAAAATTATTTGCTGTATAAAAATAAAAAATAAAAAATAAAAATAAGCAAAAATACAAAAATATAAATAAAAATAATCCTAGGGAATCTTCAAACCCTGAAAATAAAAGATAATAACAATAGTGTAATACTGTATTATAATTCAACAATCAAGGAATAAATAGCTCACCATAGCTCTGTCAACGCGTTTCGGCCCTCAAGAGAGGCCTTTATCAGTCTTGATAATGCAGCACTCTTAAAATTGCAAAGCTTCTGAAGCGTGATCATCGAACAATCAAGCGTTTCATTCAAAATAGTCAACAGGGTCGCAAGAAGCGTGTGGAAAAACCAAGGCGCAAAATAACTGCCCATGAACTGAGAAACATCAAGCGTGCAGCTGCCAAGATGCCACTTGCCACCAGTTTGGCCATATTTCAGAGCTGCAACATCACTGGAGTGCCCAAAAGCACAAGGTGTGCAATACTCAGAGACATGGCCAAGGTAAGAAAGGCTGAAAGACGACCACCACTGAACAAGACACACAAGCTGAAACGTCAAGACTGGGCCAAGAAATATCTCAAGACTGATTTTTCTAAGGTTTTATGGACTGATGAAATGAGAGTGAGTCTTGATGGGCCAGATGGATGGGCCCATGGCTGGATTGGTAAAGGGCAGAGAGCTCCAGTCCGACTCAGACGCCAGCAAGGTGGAGGTGGAGTACTGGTTTGGGCTGGTATCATCAAAGATGAGCTTGTGGGGCCTTTTCAGGTTGAGGATGGAGTCAAGCTCAACTCCCAGTCCTACTGCCAGTTTCTGGAAGACACCTTCTTCAAGCAGTGGTACAGGAAGAAGTCTGCATCCTTCAAGAAAAACATGATTTTCATGCAGGACAATGCTCCATCACACGTATCCAAGTACTCCACAGCGTGGCTGGCAAGAAAGGGTATAAAAGAAGAAAATCTAATGACATGGCCTCCTTGTTCACCTGATCTGAACCCCATTGAGAACCTGTTGTCCATCATCAAATGTGAGTTTTACAAGGAGGGAAAACAGTACACCTCTCTGAACAGTGTCTGGGAGGCTGTGGTTGCTGCTGCACGCAATGTTGATGGGGAACAGATCAAAACACTGACAGAATCCATGGATGGCAGGCTTTTGAGTGTCCTTGCAAAGAAAGGTGGCTATATTGGTCACTGATTTGTTTTTGTTTTGTTTTTGAATGTCAGAAATGTATATTTGTGAATGTTGAGATGTTATATTGGTTTCACTGGTAAAAATAAATAATTGAAATGGGTATATATTTGTTTTTTGTTAAGTTGCCTAATAATTATGCACAGTAATAGTCACCTGCACACACAGATATCCCCCTAAAATAGCTATAACTAAAAACAAACTAAAAACTACTTCCAAAACTATTCAGCTTTGATATTAATGAGTTTTTTGGGTTCATTGAGAACATGGTTGTTGTTCAATAATAAAATTAATCCTCAAAAATACAACTTGCCTAATAATTCTGCACTCCCTGTATATGTATACAAGACACCAGGTAATTCAAATGGAAGGCAAATATCACACATACAATCCTTAGCAGTCCTTTTCAACAAAAATAGATTTTGTACTTGATTGTCTTGTTTAACAAAAGCACAGTTGTCAACAGTTAATATATTCTTCGATATGATCAAAGATACATTTTATAGTGTTTCAAACAGTACGTATATTAAAATGTTAATTTACACCAGGATATGTCTGTATTTTTTCTCATTTTGAATGTGCACTGCAATTCTATGGGCAAGATTACGAGTTGTGCGCTATTTAGCACTCCCTCTCACGTGCTAACTGAGCTCAACTCTGGCTTTTTGCACACATCGTGAAATGCTAAAATAAAAATAAAAAAGAGTCCAAAAGCCAAAGACAAGCCAGAGCTGGTAGTCAGATGAGCCAGGTCAGGAGCCAAAGTGAGTAGTCAGGAACACAAAGATCATCTGCTGCCAAAATCTCTTTTGTGTTAATTGTATTCAAAGTATCTCTTTTGTTATATGAATTGTGTCCCTGCATTAATCTGCTGCCAAAATCTCATTTTTTTGTGTTAATTGTACTCAAAGTCTCTTTTGGTATGCGAATTGTGTCCCTGCATTCATCTGCTGCCAAAATCTCTGTTTTCTGTGTTAACTGTACTCAAAGTCTCTCTTTTGGTATGTGAATTGTGTCCCTGCATTCATCTGCTGCTAAAATCTCTGTTTTCTGTATTAATTGTACTCAATGGGGCATAAATATCAAGCTCTGCTCTATATTTATAAAGGCCTCTGCTCCATAACCTGTCCGCCTGCTCTAAGGCAGTGGACAGAAATCGACAGAAATTAACCCGATCAAATACGATCGGGTTGATTAACACCACCTGCTAGTAACCGATTGGTGGTGAATCTGCAGGGGGCGGTATTGCACCAGCAGTTCACAAGAACTGCTGGTGCAATGATAAATGCCGAGAGCATATGCTGTCGGCATTTATCGATGTGCAGTGGACATGATCCGCTATATCGAATCATGTCCGCTCACACTATCATAAATATGCCCCAAAGTCTCTCTTTTGGTATGTGTCTGTAGTCTGTGTAATACGTTATGTATTTATCCTGCTGGTATCTTGTCTTTATCTATGTGATGTTCAAACCTTGTCAATACTTGTTATAAATCCTAAATTTTTTATGATATAACCCCAGCTTCCCCCAAATACTATTTTCTGTTATTTTTACTTATCTCACCCTGAATCAAACTTTCCCAATTGGTTTTTTGACTGTCTTTGAACCTGTTATTACCTAATTTATTGCAATCAGCTGAATGATGTGGCCCATAAATTTAACAATGCTAAGGGGAAGCAATGCAGGGACTAGCAATGCAGGTTAGATAGCAATAGTGTAACATCATATGTTCACATCTGTTAAGTGAACATTTATAAGTGAGACATTAAGAATTGGGTAAAAGAATTACACAAGAATTGAACAAGGATTTGACAAGGGATAAGGCAAGTCCTGTTGTAACACCATGTTTCATTCACTGTTTGCTTAGTTTGTTATAATGCTCAATTTCTTCACATTCCTTTTTGGTACCTTTTGTCTCTATAACAAACTACTTTATTCTATTACTCCTTCCCCCTCACCACCTGCACTGTTCATCAGCCCATTTCTCTTAACCTCACCTTACCTTTGTATTCATGAACTTCAAACATTCCTAAAGACTCTCTCTCCCCCTTGCACTTCAGCCCAAAAACAGTCTCATTACTGCAAATCTGCATCTCATCTCATGTCACTCTCCCTCTTGCTCATACTTGCTGGCGACATCTCCCCTAATCCTGGTCCCCCACAACTTCCTAACCTTGCACATCCATGTGTGCCTTTAAAAATTCTTCAAAAACAAAACTCTGGTAACCTTAATCTCATTCCTCTTGCATATAAAACCACCACCCCCTTTACTTGTGCACTCTGGAACTCTCGCTCTGTTTGCAACAAGCTCACTTCTATCCATGATCTCTTTATCTCCCACTCTCTTAACCTTCTGGCTCTTACAGAAACCTGGCTCTCTGCTTCAGACACATCATCCACTGCTGCACTGTCACATGGGGGTCTCCATTTCAGCCACACTTCTAGGTCTGGCAATAGACAAGGAGGGGGTGTTGGTATTTTACTGTCCTCTCATTGCACCTTTAACAAAGACATCCCTTCTCTTCCCTCACATTTTCTTCATTTGAAGCACACATAATTCATTTATTTTCTCCCCTTTCTATATGTGTTGCAGTCATATACTGCCCCCCTGGCTCCCCAACTAAATTTTTAGATCACTTTGCTGCCTGGCTTCCTTATTTCCTTTCCTCAGACACCCCTGCCCTCATTCTTGGCGACTTCAACATCCCTTTTGACAATCTCACTGCCTCCTCTGCAAAACAACTTCTGCAACTCACTGCCTCTTTCGGCCTTTCACAATGGACTGACTTTCCCACTCACAAAGATGGTCACTCCCTTGATCTGATTTTCAGCTATCGATGCACTATTTCAAATTTCACAAACTCCCCTTTTCCTCTTTTTGACCATCATCTCCTAACTTGCAACATCACTACCCTCCCTAACCCCCCCTTCATCTACCCCTCACACCAAACTTCACAGAAGCACTAAGTCATTAGATCAGCAATAGCTCGCTAGCTCTCTCAAACCTCTCCTCTCTTCCATCACCTCCTTTTCCTGCTCTGACCAATCTATCTGCCACTATAACTCCACCCTTACATTGGCTATTTACACTCTGGCCCCTCCTACGATAGCTCAGAATCCACACTCTCATCCTCAGCCCTGGCATACTCCTCTGAATCTCGGAGTTCAGCTGACTTTCTTCACTAAAATTTCATCCTGAACTTCCTCCTTAATCCTTATAAGCAACAATACTTCTCTAATTTCATCTCTACTCTTTCCCCTAACCCAAAACATCTGTTTTCCATGTTCAATACTCTTCTCTGCCCACCCCCACCTCCTAATACAACTTCTCTCTCAGCTCAAGATTTTGCCAGCCACTTCAATAACACAATTGATCCATCAGAAATAAAATCAGCTTTCAAGATACTACCAATCCCCCACCCCCTCAAAAGCTCACAATCATCCAAAACCCAAATACCCATAAATTTAGTTATTTTGCCCCCGTTACCAAGGAAGATGTTTCTGCTCTTATACTGTCCTCCCACCTTACTACTTGTCCCCTCGACCCCATCCCCTCACAGCTACTCCCCTCCCTCACTTCTACTTTCACCCCATACTCACACACATTTTCAACCTCTCCCTCCGCACTGGTATATTTCCCTCATCTCTAAAACATGTACTGGTCACACCTATCCTCAAAAACCTTCCCTCGATCCAACCTCCCCATTCAACTACAGTCCTATTTGCCTACTCCCTCTTGCCTCAAAGCTCCTTGAAAAGCTAGTACATGCACATCTATCCCATTTCCTGACACTATACTCTCTTCTTGACCCACTGCAATCTGGATTTTGTCCCCATCACTCCACTGAGACAGCAATTGTCAAGGTTACCAATGACCTACTTGCAGCAAAATCCAAAGGCCACTTCTCTCTGCTTATCCTCCTTGATCTGTCTGCAGCCTTTTACACTGTTGACCACCCTCTTTTGCTCCAAACCCTCCAATCCTTTAACATCTGTGACACAGCTCTCTCGTGGTTCTCTTCCTATCTATCTAACCGTACCTTTAATGTAGCCTTCTCCGGAGCATCCTGTGCACCGTTACCACTTTCTGTTGGGGTACCTCAAGGCTCTGTCCTTGGTCCTCTTCTCTTTTCAATCTACACGTCATCATTAGATTCCTTAATAAAGTCCCACAGGATTTAATATCATTTGTATGCCGATGACACCCAAATCTACCTCCCTGCACCAGACCTACCTCCTTCCTTACTAACCCGTGTCACTAACTGTCTTTCTCATATCTCATCTTGGATGTCCTCTCACTACCTTAAGATCAATCTCTCCAAAACGGAACTCCTTATTTATCCCCCTTCTTCTAAAATCTCCACCCTCAATTTTCTATAACTGTTGATAATTCCATCATTACCCCTACCCCGCATGCCCGATGTCTTGGGGTCACACTTGACTCAGACCTTTCCTTCACTCCTCAAATGCAGTCCTTGGCTAAAGCCTGTCGCTTCCACCTTAAAAACATCTCTAAAATTAGACATTTCCTTACACAAGACACAACTAAGATTTTAATCCACTCTCTCATCCTTTCCCGTCTCGACTACTGCAACTCCGTCCTCTCTGGTCTACCTAGCAGCCGCCTAACTCCTTTACAATCCATAATGAATTCCTCTGCCAGGCTCATCTTCCTTACACGTCGCTCTTCATCTGCTGCACCTCTCTGACAATCCGTTCACTGGCTTCCCCTTGCCTCCAGGATTAAACACAAAATCCTCACTCTGACATACAAAGCCCTCAACTGCTTTGCTCCCCCCTACATTTCAGACCTCGTCTCCAGATACTTTCCCTCCCGTCCCATTTGCTCTGCTCACAATTTCCTACTCTCCACCACTCTTGTTACTTCCTCACATTCCCATTTACAGGACTTCCCCAGATTGTCCCCCATCTTGTGGAACTCCCTGCCTCGCTCCACAAGACTCTCCCCTAGTTTTAACAGCTTCAAGCGCTCCCTAAAGACTCTACTATTCAGGGATGCATACAACCAACACTAAAATGTCCTAACTCCATTGCTTTCCCTTTGAACCCCTTGGAATGTAAGCCTATGAGCCAAGCTGTTTGCAGATCGCCTTCATAAGAGCCAACTACAACAGTGCAATTCTCGACAGGGCCCTCTACCCATTTTATCCCTATAAATGTTATCCTGTATACCAACTATGTTTATAGCTCTGCAGATTCTGTTGGTGCTCTACAAATACCTGTTAATAATAATAAAAATAATAATCAGTAGACTCAGGAACAAGTCAGTGATCAGGAACCAAAAGGGACGTCAAACAAGCCAGGTTATACACAGGAACAGGAACTCACAAAGTCTGAGTTTGCAACCTGTCTCTCACTGATGATGTTCTCCACTTTGGCCAAAAGAGGGTGTAGTGAGAAACATTACATACTCTGCAGCATGCGAGGAGAGAGACAGGTGAAGCATCAAATATCAAACAAAAGAAGGGTGAAACCCTGACACCAATAAAAAGAAACCTTCATATAAAAATTAAAAACCTAACATTACATTAAAAACCTAACGTTACAGAAAAAAAGAACTTTACATAAAATAAAAAACCTAACATTACAGAAAATAAAAAAACATTACCAAAAATAAAAAAAACATTTATGCCTATTCTAAAACTAAAGCCCATTAAAAAAACCACACCAAAAAAAATAATAACTAGTCTATCACTGAAAGTTACTATAGCATTAGCTACCCCACCCCTAACAAGGGCATTTGGTATAGAATTACCCTAATAAGGGTATTTGGTAGGACAGTGCCCTATAGTGACTCAGCTCTTTTGTTGCCATAAAAAAAAAAAAAAAAATTGATAATAAAAAACCACCCTATCCTAAAAAAAGATGCCCTGAAAAGGTCATCAGTTATCTCAGCTCTTTTGCACCCTAAGCTAAAAAAAACACCAAAAAACTCCTATCATTAAACCTCAAAATTGGTACACACCGAATTTGAATCCGCTCATAGGTGTTTGCCTCTGGCATTGCTCCTATTCTTTCTTTATCTTTAGCAGAGCTCCACTGAGCTACCCGATCCGTCTTCATGTGGCCACCGCCGTACATTGAAACTTGAATACGAGGTTCCCCTTATATAAGGAAGCCCTTGCATTCCTATTAGCTCATTTCCATTTTTAAATTAAAATCAGCCAAAAGAAAATGCTTTCATTTTATTGGCTGATTTGAATTTGGATTTTAAAATCATTAAATAGTAATGCAAGGGCACCTCTATATACAGGGGAACCTCTCATTCAAACTTTAGTGTGGCGGTGATCACATGAAGATGGATTGGGTGGAAAATAAGAAGATAAGAAGAAGGTGCATTGGATGGAAGATAAAAGATGGAAAAAGACTGGCCCAACAGAGCATCACCATGAATGAAGAAAGAAGAGAAGCAACGCCAGAGGTGAACAACTAAGAGCAAGATTCACGTTTTGTGAGTTCCAATTTTAGGGTTTAGCGATAGGAGTTTTTGGGTGGGTTTTTTCTTTTTAGCTTAGGCTGCAAAAGAACTGTGATAACTGATGCCGTTTTCAGGGCATCTTTTTTTAAGGATAGGGTTTAGAATAGGTTCTTAATTTTTTTGGGCAGCAAAAAATCTTATTCATTTTAGGGCACTTTTTAGAGTAGGTTTTTTTAGATAGTTTTTTTTTTGGAAGGGTTACTTTTTTTTCTTTTTTTTTATAAAAATAGCTAAGTCACTTTAGAGCAATGCCCTACAAAAAGCCCTTCTAATGACTATTTCTATAGTGACGTTTAGTGTTAGAATAGGTTTTTTTTTATTTTGGGGCAGGTTTTTTTTAAGGGGGGCATTAGTTTTAGAATAGGCATAACCGTGGGTTGTTTTTTTTTTGGTAATTTTTTTTTCTCTGTAATTGTAGTTTATTTAATTTCTAAAATGGTAGGTTTTTTATTTTTTGTGAAGTTAGTTTTTTTATGTAATGTTAGTTTTTTTTTAATTTTTTTTCTGTATTGGTAGTTTTTTTTAAGCAACTTACTGGGGTTAGGTTGGGGTGTTAGCTTTGTTAGGGGGTTTAGAGATTAGTGGGTACTTTTTGATGTGTGGCTGTTGCAGTTTAGGGGGTAATATTGTAGCAGGATAGTTTGCGATGTGGTGGTTGTGACAGTTTAGGTGTTAATAGTGTAGTGAGGTAGTTTGAGATGTAGGGGAGTGACGGTTTAGGGGTTAATAGTGTAGAAGAGTAGTTTAAAATGTGGGTGTGTGGGGGTTAATAGTGTAGCGGGGTAGTTTGTGATGTGGGGTGTGGCAGTTTAGGGGTTAATAGTGTAGTGGGGTACTTTGCAGTTAGCTTTGTGGCAGTTTTGAGGTTTATAGTGTAGTTTGTTTTTTTTTAATACATTTTTATTAGGGTGAATAATGATACAAATAATGCAATCCAGTACAAAATATGTCAAAATTAAAGATTATGCTTCCATATACAACATATGTTAATTGAACAGATATATACATAGCGTATACATATAGCTGAAACATTGACAGAAAAAACAAAAACAAATAAAGCTCTAGAAGTCTGACTTGGACATTGAGGGATGACTCAGACATCCCAATGATGAACCTTGTTTTCTCTTTTATGTTCATAATTAAACATTTACTTACGGTACGTCACACTATCAATATAATTTAATAACATATCCATGAAAGGCATGTAATTCTTGAATTCTAGTAATCTGGAGCCTAAATATATTCTACATTCTAAGCCAATGTAGTATCATATCAATACGGCAAGAGTAGCTGGGCTACTCATAGTGTAATCTTAACTCACCCAAGAACGTAGGTCAAATTGAATTACATACAAATGGACAATGGGAGATATAGACATACATGAACAGTATAAGCGAAGTTCTATCGGATACATTTTCCTCTGCCCCAAAGGTGTATAAAAGGTATGGTGGGGGAGATTAGGTTTATATAAAGATAGATGCTAAGGATTAAAATATAATATAGAGAGAATATTAGGTGGTCTATGTGTCTGTCTTAGTAAAACATATTGGTCACACGTGGTTAGCAGCAACAATATTTTGGATAGTGCTCATGAAACTAGAGTACGATCTCATCTTAGCTAAGGGTAAGTAGCTAAATTATGAACTAAGGTTTCATAGTGGTCTATGTTTCTTCTAGTGCTAACTAAATATGGCGTATAGGCATACCTATGGTTATAAAAGCCGAACACTGTGGATGGATTTGTTAGAAATATTATATTAAGTATTAAAGCACTCTTATATGAAAACTCCAAATAAACAATATGGCCATTCGAACTGGATAAAAAATATGCTTACAATGCTACTGAGATGGACATGAGATCATTATAATGCTGTTATTTATCTAAATATAGGTGGGCTAGAAGATAGTATGCAACTTTGCATATAAAATATCTCAAAATGTAGCTAGATCAGTATACATATATGGTATATTTGCTAGGTCACCTCGGCCGCAGGCAACCCAGCCAAATAAAAAATATTAGTAGCGTCTCAAATCTAGCTCCACCTGACTTATACAGTAGCTCAAGCATTAGTGTACATCCCCCCAAAGCTGTAGCATTTTTCATTTAATATTAGCCGAGAAGTGCCTAGGGTGTATGTATAGGAACATGTCTCTCATATATTAAGGGTCTGAAACAAAGGGTGAGAGCTGTGTAGCCCTGCATAACCTAGTCTTCACTCAGTAAAGAAAATCCAAAGGTAAAAAAAGGTCCCTGGGCTAAAATAAAATGTATCTTAGTTCTGTTAGACAGGGAACAAACATGGTATAATTATAGTTAACGTTTTCTCAATGCAATTTGCTTAAACTTGTAATACAGAGGGTTGGAACTGTGTAGCTCTGCATATCCTAGACTTCACTCAGTAAAGTAAATCCAAAAATTTACATAAACTTGTAACCTAGCTGCATGGCAGAAAAACAAGCATTTTAAATGTGGGAGAGTAACCATAACACTGAAACGGCAGATATCTAAAAAATTAACCAAAATGTCTCTTCAATGAGCTACAGTCTTATAAAGTACTATCCTGATCCCTGAGTTAGCAGCCATTTGTCCATATTACCGGTCAGCAACTGTGAAGGGATTTTTAGTTAACCTATTCCGGTTTTAAGTATAGGCATCATCAATGAACAGTGGCAGTCTCGATCAAACTTTAAGGCCAGCTGCGAAGCAATAGCCTCCCAGAAAAATGTCGCGTCAGCATCATCCTCAAACCGGTGACGGTATCCTATACTGATGGTCTCAAAAGACCAGACTCTGTCCTCCTTATGTCCCCCAGAGGGGATTAAGAGTGTCCCTTTCATATAAGTTGGCAAGTTAGTCGGGTCCTCGTGACGCTGCTTTCTACTGAACCAGCCATGTATATCATTGGTGTTCAGCTCCTTACCAGTATTGGGTATATCAGCATCTCTGCGCTCTTTCATAATGCCATGCGGTCTAGTCGGTTCCGATCTGGAAAATAAAGATGGCGGCTGCCTATGTTCCGTTTCCCCCTCTTCATTATCGTGATATCTTCCACGAGTTGTTTGGGCATCTAAAGGGGTATTTTGTGCAGTGCAGGAGTCAAAGGCTGTAGCTATTGCATCCAAAAGTGTTTCACCACAATGATCTAGCCATACATTAAGCCGATGTAAAAGATACGTAGCCATGTCTGCACATACGTTATATTTGATCAAGGCAGATAAACTCTGGGGAGTGCAGGTTATGTCAGATAGAGCATCCGACTCTTTACAGTTCCAAAATAGACATATGGTGATAGTGTATTATATCATTCTCCAATACAGGCAGGAAAAATATAAAAATAGGTATTAAAACCTAAAAAATTGGGGGGCGGAGCCAACTGCCACAGAGGAAAGACGTGTTATTACAGAGCTCCTGAGGCCTAGTTACTAACGCCTTTATCAATTATGTTTTAGGAACTTTTATACTTTGTTTATCAAGCTTTTAGGATGGGGGAATCTTCCACACACCTCATTTCTATTCTAGAAGGCCTGTTTGACAAAGCTGATAATCATTTTTCCAGCTTAAGAACTGTCATTGTGGAACTGCGCAGCCAAGATGGCGCTGCTAGCCTACCCAGTCATGACACCCACGTAGCTGGCCGGACAGAGGACTTATTGCCTGCTCAACTCCCTTCTGGGTTACCGCAAGAAAAGTGGTCCGGACGAGACTTGTCCGGCTAAACTGGCTCATATAGAGGCCGCTATGTCTAGACCATCTGCAACACTCTCCGCTCTTTTTGCCTCCCTGTCTCAGTCTGCAAATAGCACCAGCACCTACCATTCTCAAGGCTCCAGGCGAGAGGAACATCTTGGGCAGCTGGAGGAGACCCTGCTTTCGCCGCTTGAGAAGTTCCGATGCAGAGGTGAGGATTGTCCAGAAGCCCTTAACCCATGCCTCTGCTCTATAGCTCTCATCCTGGGGGATCGTGGATTATCTACCCACTTGAATCCACATAAGGGTAATTCAGGGCTGCACTACCTCCTCCCTACACTGATTGGTCAGGACATATTTCCACCTGGGGTTTATGGATCGGATGCCACACGTCGCATCGATCTATTGAAAAGCCCTTTTGATCCGGGAGGCCGTTCCTCTTACTTATCTGATTGCCCTGTGTGGCTCAACAGAGGGTCCATGATGTAGTCGGACTGTGAGTTGCATCATTGTCGGCCCTATTGGAGTGATTTCATGGTTCTCCTCACTTAAGCTGACCACAAACTGTTCTTCTCCGGATTCATGAGGGATAGTCTATATGAACCAACGGTGAGGGATCCCTCTTGGTGCCTTTTTGCTCATACGGGCAAATCCCTGGTCCTAATACTATATACTTTATCTCTATCACCCTGCTAAATGACAAGAAACTGTGAAGCTGACCCCACATACACTTCTAGATAGAATAACCCCTTTTGACCCGGGGGGCCAGCAGTGCTTTTGTTCTCCATGCTGAGTCTTATATAGCTCTGCAACAAGTTTGTATCAGAGAGTCAGTTACTCAGTCATATAAAGTGAGCGGCGCTTGATAATTGGGAAGATACCCCACACTGATAAAGGCTGCTAGACTTTAAAACTACACATATGGTCTAGAAGTTGTAATCTTATATATATGTTTATGATAGCTGATTTAGCACGATTCTCCTATTTAGTGCTTGTATGCCTATACTGTTTGATATTTACATTATTCACTGAGATTTAGTTCTATTTGTCTACAGAATGTATGTCTAACACTGTTTATGAGAGTCATAATTTTTGAGTTCAGCCTCTGCCCTATGCCAGTTTATTTTCCATATAATACCGTCTATATTTTCTAACTTTCTAATGAACAGGATGTGTTTTGTTGTGGTAACGTTTTTACTATTGTAGAATACCAGACTCTTATGTTTGTTTCAGACACTCAGTTAAAATAGTGTTGTCACCTTATGCCACATACTCCCAGAGTTAGGTAGGGCCTATGATAGCTCAGTATCACCCTCTAGAAATTGGGCTCCAATTCATTCATTTCTGATACAATAACTGACTCACTAATCAGTCACAGCTAAAAATACTGAAAATCCGCTCCTTGTCCTAAGAGCATTATTGGGGGTTTGAAATTACTAAGCTCAATTCACCCACTCTTTCTAGTCTCATTGTCCAACATAATACCACCCCTCCACAACTAGAAGTCCATAGCCCCCTTATAATCATCTAAGGTCTCATAAATGCGAGACTTTTCTTTTATAAACACCACATAATATGTTGCTTTCCCTCATCCTCAGCCAGAAATGCTCTCCTACTAATTTATAACCAGTTAGGTCTACTAGTTACTTGACCGTATGTGCTAAAGTACCTAAATTGATTATCCCATACACTGGATCCAACTATTTGGTACATACTTCATCCTCCTAGGACATGATGTTACCTATGTGGAACTTAATACTAGTACATATGCATGTTCCTGTTGAGCCTCTCTCCTCCCTTTCCCCGGGTACTTGTTGCCTGCGGGTCATACCCCTACTCCTTTGTCCCGCATCGCCTATAGGTGGCACTCCCCTAGGAGAGGAGCTCACCCAGAGGTCCTCTATGCGCCAAACATTCTAATGTCCCCCCCTCCCACATAATGTTATAGAGTGCCATTTTTATTTTATTTTTATTTATTTTATAGAAAGCGAATTTACTCACATTAAATACTAGACTAAGATTCAGTTGCTCCCTACTTAACTATCATCCCTCACTATATAATAGCGCCCTAGTAACTAGCTTTCATTTTCTAATAGTTTCCCTGGAGGAAAACAGATAAAGAGTAGCGTCCCCTCCTATTAGTTTTATACACAACATGTCCTTCCCTTTAAGCCCAATACACTGTAACTATATAATATGACCTCCACTAACTATCCTGCTGTCCTGTTTGGCTCCGCCCTCCACTCCCTTCCCCACTCCTTTACCCCTCTTGCCGCTAATTTGGTCCAAAAGCGGCTAAACATTAACTAACTCACACTTGCCTCACTATTACTAGAATATATAACCTTATAAATCTTTCTTATGGCAATGTGGTGATTATACTCTATATATATTATTTCAGCATATTATACATTATGTGTTTATGCACTGACTCTGAGTAGCTACACCAGATATAACAGTTATTATATCATTTGGTCCGCATGCTGAACTGAAGTCTTAATTTAGATAGTCCAAACTCTTTGCTAATGCCTCTGATGAACTGGATTCATATGCCCTTTCTATTTACCTATACTGCCTAGTCAACCTCCTTGCTTTTTCATATCTCTAATCAATTACAGCTTCCTCACTTCATTAATAATCCCCATCAAGTACCACTCCTTAAATATATAAATGCTTATTAGGCTGGCATAATTTGTATTGTCGACTCAGCAATATCTTTGTATTAGCATTGTATTCTTTTTATTTGTCATTATTTTTGGATGTGTCACTATTGTTACATTTGTTTATGACTTCAATAAAAAATTGTAAAAAAATAATAAAAAAATAATAAAAAATTAGTATATGAAGCTGGAGCTCCTGAAATTTGCGTCTTGTCTCCATGATGGTCGGCTCCTCCCCCGGTTTATAGTGTAGTTTAGTGCAATTTTTTCTCCAGCCAAACTCTTTATACAAGCTTTCAAGTAGTGTAAAAAGTCTGAGCGTTAAATGTGATTGAGTTCAAGAGATCACATTTGCTTTCAACTTGTTATAAGAGCACACATTACCGCTCAGTGATGCCCATAGAAAATATGGGGAGCGTAAATTACCGCACATTCACACAAACAAATTTGAGGTAATGTAAACAGCACCACTTGTAATATGGATTTGAGTGATCACATTTACGCTCCACACTATAGATAGTGCATCACTTGTTATCTGGCCCTATGTGTTTAACCACCAAAAAGGGGTTAAATGCATAGTTAACGGTAACCACAGAGCACTGATTCGATCAGAAGTGCTAATTGCACCACCCAGTGTTACATATTGAAATGTATTAGGAGTAGGATTCACCTCTGGCCTTTGCCTTCATGTAGGCTGTATGTAAGTATCATTTTTTTCTCATTTTTTAAATAAATGCATTTGTTATGAATACATTGAAATGTATTATTCACACTATCAAACCTTAGTGAAAAACAATGACCTTATCAAAGGTATCTTGATACGCTTTCTCTCACATTACTAATTAGTATATTTAATAAACATCTGCCTTACTAGATGTAATTAACTTTCACCTAAATTACGAGTTTTGCGCTAAACAGGGTACGAAACGAATGAACAAAAAGTTTAGTTATTTCACCCTCCCATAGCGCTGCCATTGTGATATGATGGCGATAAGCTCAATACCGCACAAAAGCCAAGGGCTGATAGGACGTGCTTGAGCACGCTTTCCCCCATAGAAATCAATGGGGAGAGAGTGTTAGAAAAAAAACTAACACCTGAAGTGCAGAATGGCGATCACCGTAACGTAACCCCATTAAAGTCTATGGGGAAAAAAGTTACGTTTAAACCTAACACCCTAACATAAACCCCAAGTCTAAACACCAATAATCCGCCCCTGACATCGCTAACACCTAAATAAATTATTAACCCCTTATCCGCTGCCCCGACATCGCCGACACCTAAATAAAGTTATTGACTTCTAATCTGCTGCTCCCGACATCGCCGCCACTAATAAAAGTTATTAAATCCTATTCCGCCTCTCCCCGACATCGCTGCCACTATAATAAAGTTATTAACCCCTATTCCCCTGTACCCCGACATCGCCACCACTATAATAAAGCTATTAACCCCTATTCCGCCCCTCCCCGACATCGCCGCCACTAAATAAAGTTATTAACCCCTAAACCTCCAGCCTTCCACATTTCCGCCACTAAAAACCCCCATTAACCCCTAAACCGCCAGCCCCCCACATCGCAAAACACTAAATTAAACTATTAAATTAAAATTACAATATAACTATATTTAAATAAATAAAAACTTACCTGTGAAATAAAAGTAAACCTAACATTAAACTATAAATTAACCTAACCTTAATATATTCTATATTCTAATAAAATAAAAAATACTACAAATTAACACTACGAAAAAAATTAAAAAAATCTAAAATTACAAAAAATTATAAAGACTAAATTAAGAAAAATAAAAAACACTACGATTACAAAAAATAAACAAATTTATCAAGAATAAAAACAATTACACCTGATCTAATAACCCTATAAAATGAAAAAGCCCCCTTAAAATAAAAACACCCCCTAGTCTACAATAAACTACCAATAACCCTTAAAAGGGCCTTTTGTAGGGCATTGCCCTAAAGAAATCAACTCTTTTACCTGTAAAAAAATACAAAGTCCCCCAACAGAAAAACCCACCACCCAACCAATCCCCCAAAATAAAAAACCTATCTCTAAAAAAAATCTAAGCTACCCATTGCCCCTAAAGGGGCATTTGTATAGGCATTGCCCTTAAAAGGGCATTCAGCTCTTTTCCAAGTGCCCATCCCTAATCTAAAAAAAACCCCACCCAAATAAAAAAAAAACTAACACTAACCCCAGAAGATCTACTCACGGTTCCTGAAGTCCGGACATCCATCTCCATCCAGGCAGCGAGGTTTTCATCCAGGCGGCGAGGTCTTCATCCATCCCGGGGGGCATCTTCTATCTTCATCCCGGAGGTGCGGAGTGGAGCCATGCTGGAAGCTGATCCCATCCTGCGCAGAGCGTCCTCTTCATATGGTCGCCGCCATACACTGAAGTTGACTGCAAGGTAGCCGTTTCAAAATGGCGTCCCTTGCATTCCTATTGGCTGATTTGATTCTTCAAACTCAAATCAGCCAATAGGATGAGAGCTTCTGAAATCCTATTGGCTGTTCAAATCAACAATCTACAATCAAGATGTTAAGTATACTGTTATATCTGTCAAGATCTACTGTTATAAAATGTACCTCTATGAATAAAGAAAACCGCTCTTGGAAATCCCATCCCTTGCCCATAACAGAAGGGAAGAGGAAAGCAAGCATACAAAACAAAAAAGGGCAACTTGTGGGCCAAAATTTAGCAAGTTAAGAATAATATCATGAATGGTTAACTACAGCCATTCCATATAGTTTCACAGATGTCTGAGAGCAACACTGTGTTCCTTTGTAGTTATGTTTTGTAGACACTGATATCTGATTTACACTGCAGTAGGGCTCCCAAGTGATAGAACTCAAAGATCTGTACTTATTGTAACAAACAAGAGAAGACGTGAATTCACCAACTGAGACTGCATATTTAAAATCACAGGTAAGTGTGCTCTATGGCAAATGAGTTAAGTGTATAATTCTACTATTAAATTACTTGTGATAAAGGAAAATGGTAATTATATGGTATAGTTAACCAAATTGCACAGTGAAGAATTAAATAATTGCCTAGATTACGAGTTTTGAGCGCTATAGGGAAATTAACGAACGCAACAAAAGTGGCGTTATATAATCTCCTATAGCACTGCCATTACAAGTTTAAAAAAAAAAAAAAAAAAAAAAAAACAGGCTTTAAAGGGCATTCAGCTCTGGGGGGGGCGGAGTCGACCAGTGAAGCAAATGGTCGCACATTGACAAAGCTCCGGTGATATCAGCTCTATTGGGTGATTTATAGCCCTTTAATAGGTCACCAACTGGGTTTATATATACCAAGAGAATACACTGAAGCTCATTATGTGCCAAACTGAAGATTGAGAGAACGCTTGTATACAATACATACATTGATGCAGCCTGAGGCCTAACGGGTGAAGCCGGAACAAGCGATGGCGCAGTATAACACACGTGGCGTGCATCTGAATGTTTGAGACATAGCAGTAGGGTAAGACAGAAACAGCAGCTAACTACAACTCTAACATCAAGCAGTCATCACCAACATACCCTGGAGAGATCCGTTGAGCAGACAAGATACCGGAACAACTCTGCTGGACATGCAGGTAGATATGTGCAGCGCTATATGCTGTAGCAATAAACGGGGACTTGCCACAGTTTGAAAATTACACTAAGCATCTGGAATTTACAATTAAGGGGATTTGAACCATATTGGGACTTGAGACTGTCTATAAACCCGATCTGAAAGGGGTAATATGTTATGGGCAATGTCTAATAGACCATTGACATAGTCCTATCCACGTGGAGCCTTTACCATATACTTATCAAGCCATCGACCCTAGAGACTTATTAATTCCTACCATATACGCAGTATAAATGCACATATCAAAGGACACCTGCAGAGAAGTTTTCTAACAGATTACAAGGTCTACACGACTAAATACACTACAATGACTTCCAAAAATAGAAAAATAAAGCTGATAGATCTTCTACAGGAGGCACATTAACAGGTGGCAAATTAAATTCATACTTTAAAAGCCAAGATTCTTCCTCTATATTGGAATTTGACTCGACAACTCCTGACCAACCTGACAATTTATCTCAGACCAATGCTTCTGCATTAGAGAATTCAGCACCTATAACAAAAGCTGATCTTCAAACTCTATCTACTAATGCTGATCACACCAATGTAATGCAACAGGTCAGCAGAGCTACTAAAGATGGCTTAGCTGAAGTTAAAAGGGACATCAGAGAACTGGGAGAGAGAGTTTTAGAATGAGAGAGTTTTAGAATTGAAGAACAGATGGAGGAAACAAATAAATCTTCAGACAATACTACACAGGCCTTCCAAGTTCAACATGAGGCGATAGATCATTTACAAACACAAATGGAGGATCTGGACAATAGAGGCCGCCGCCAAAATCTCCAGATTCGTGGCATCCCAGAACAAATTTTGTCACAGCAATTACCCTCCTACCTTCAAAACCTCTTTAAATATTTGCTAGACCCTGAAAAAGAACCCATTACCCTTGATAGGGCACATAGAGCCTTAAGGCCGAAGCCCCCTGACCATATGCCACCACGTGATGTGATTTTGTGCTGCCATAGATACACAGATAAAGAGAAAGCTTTACAAGCAGCCAGGAAAAAATCACACTTCCACTTTGGAGAGGATGCAATACAGATATATCCAGATCTTAGCCCTATCACTTTAGCCAAACACAAAGAGGCTAGATACCTAACTCTACATCTTCAAGATTTGGGAATCGCATATAGATGGGGATTACCCTTTGCAATCAAGGTCTCAAAAGATGAGAAAACGTATATCTACAGAGGTCCTGACGACTTAGAGCAATTTTGTAAACAGCTTAACATAGCACCACCTTCTTTGCCTAAATTGCAGGACTCTAATAAGAATAATATCCAACCGGGACTAACAGAGCTAAAATCCCAAAGGAGTAGCTGGACTACAATGCCACACAAAAGAAGAAATACTGAAGTATCCGGTCCTGTTTCTGCCTCCAGCTCCACAGATGAAACCTGACTTCTGTCTGGTTCCAGCAGGCCAGATTTATTAGAATAACTGTTGTCATAGGCTAGACAGCTTAAACTATTGAGCTTTACAAAGCAGATGAAGTTGAGTGTTATAGTTATCATAGTTTGTATGATAAGAAACCATTGATGCCCATAATAGAGCTGAGAGATAAACTATCTGATCTCTCCCCCCATCCATTTGCAAACTGCTCATAGTTTAGATAGGAACTTGTTAGATTTCTTTTTCATTCATATAAGGAGTAGTCTCATATTGTGTTACTGTTTGTCTCTTAAATGTTTTTGTTGTTATATGTATGTTGTTCTGGTCAAATATACTTATACGTTTATCGCCCTTAGATCTTCAAATAGAAAAAATACCCTCTCCTCTTGTTTTGAATGCCCTTCCTCAATAGGAACCTCACTCATAAGACAATATCTCAGAAAAAGCTCTCGATGCTTGCGCAGCTGTCTCCGGCGGGTAAGTCAATTTCCATTAACGTGTGTCACCTCCACTACAACCAAACATGACAGTCCCTAAAATACAAATCATATCACAAAACACCAAGGGGCTAAATTCTCCAACTAAACGCTCAGTAGCTCTCAAACACCTTGCTAAATATCCTTATTCTGTCATTTTTCTCCAGGAGACACATTTTGTTTCTGGAGAGGAACCCTCCCTAGTATCAAGAGATTTTCCTACTAGTTTCCATAACGCATACCACGCTAAAAAACAGGGAGTTTGCACCTTATTCCATAAACATTTGCATTTTCAATTACAAGACAAAATATCAGACTCTGAAGGCAGAATCCTTATTTTAGTGGGCCTCTTGTTTAACAAACCCGTTACATTTGTTAATGTGTATCACCTTTCAGTCATAGGAAATCCTTTTTTCGTAAACTGCATACACTTATATTAGAACACAGAAAGGGTATGTTGATAATGGGAGGAGACTTTAACACTACGCTAGACCCCGCACTTGACTCATATGCCAAACACGGACAGACAATGTCTAGGGCACCAAATGCAGTTCTTTCATTGATAAAATCCTTGGGATTGATAGATGTATGGAGGGTACAACATCCAACACAGCACAATTATACATTTTATTCCCATCCTTGGTCCTCATACACACGTATTGACTTCTTATTCATTGATAGGAATCATCTATCTCTTGTAGCAAGATTTGTGCTACAGCTTGGTCCGACCATTCTGTGGTCCTAATGGATCTGGAGTGGCCGGATGCACCGACAGTGCCCTTTATCTGGAGAATGGATAATTCCCTCCTCCATCATCCCCCAGTCCAGAAAATAATAACAAAAGCAGTTCAGGAATATTTCCTATTTAACAATAACAAGGAAACACAACCGAGATATATTTGGGAGGCGCATAAGGCTGTTATTAGGGGGGGAATACATAAAACAAAAAGCTATAATGAGGAAACATTACAACTCCTCTATCTTGGCATTGACGACCCACCTAAACGAACTTGAATTACAACACAAAAATAACTTCCCTGATGCAACATTACTAACACAAATTACCAAAGTGAGGCAAGATATTAATAAGATTTTGATCAAGGAAGCACAAAGAAAGGCCCTAGCATTGAAGAAAATGTATTTTTATGAGGGTAATAGAGCAGGACCAAGACTAGCTAGACTCCTAAATGAACAGAACATGAAAACACATATAAATAAAATAATAACGCCACAAGGCCAAACTCTGCTAGATAGCAAGGAAATTGCAGCTCAGTTTGGGACTTATTATTCAGAACTATACATTTTGCAAACAGACCAGTCCCCAAGTAGATTGAACATGATTAAAAATTACATTAAAGATGCACATTTGCCCAAAATAAAGACATCATTAAGAGATGAATTCGAAGCCCCTATTACACTGCAAGAGGTTCTCTCTGTCATGAAAGATCTACCTTCGGGGAAGAGCCCTGGCCCAGACGAGTTTACTAACATGTATTATAAAATGTACAAATCCTCCCTAGCGCCACACCTTCTAGCCCTGTTTCAGACTATTGATAAGGACACTCCTTTAACTATGGAAATGCAACAAGCCCATATATCCGTTATTCTAAAACTAGATAAAACCCCTACAGACCCAAATTTTTTTAGACCCATTTTATTACTAAATGCAGACCTCAAAATCCTGGGTAAGATTGTAGCAAAAAAGATTAAACAAAATACTCACAGACATCATTCACACCGACCAAGTTGGTTTTATTCCCCACAGAGAAGCGAGGGATAATACGATCAGAGCCCTGACCCTTATGTCATATGCCAAATACCATAAAATACTGACGGTCTTCTTGGCGACCAATGCCGAGAAGGCCTTTGATCGGCTTGATTGGCAATTTCTAAAAGAGGCATTAAAAGGGATAGGGTTGGGGCCCCTAATGCAAAAAAGCTCAGGTTGAAGAGGAAATATTACAGGCCCCAGAAATTAGTTTGGAAAACAGTTCAGGGACATCAGGTCAAGTTCCTGTTAAGAACGGAGGGTTTAATCCTAACTATCATAACAAACCTAGTGGTGGATGGAATAAACAAAGGTTCCATAATTATAACAACAATAATTGGGAAGGATCCTATAGGAATACTAACAATCAGAATAGACCTTATGGGAAGGTTGATAATGGTAGATACTTCAGGGAACGTCTCAATAGTAGAGAACACTTGGTGAAAGATGATTGGAGAGGAGCTTCAGGGAAGAAACAGGGCAATAGAAATAATTACCACCAAAATGGTTTTGGATATAATAAGGTTAAAAATCAGTACTCTACATATACCCCTGATAAACAGAGAGAACCGGTATGGAATAGACTAGGTGCAAAACCTAAACCTAAGTCTAATCAAGGCACTCCTAGAAATCAAAATAAGGTTAATTTTTTAGAGAAGGATTATGTCAGCCCGAATGTGAGATTAGAAAATCAAATACAGACAGAAGGCCCCTGGGAAACCAGGAGAAGACCCTCAAAACGAGCATTAGAAGTAGAAGAGGGACAAGGGGAGGATATAGAATACAGTCAATCAAACAGAAAAAGAATGAACTAACACGTTTAAAGAATGAAAAATTAATTTGTCTGATGCCGAATTAAGTGATGATGGCGTCAGACTCCTTGGTAAGGGTTTGAACTTTGCTCCTAAAAGTAAACCGAATAAATTTGAGGTTTACATGGATGTACAGAAATTTATACGGAAGCTGACGTTGAAACGTTACTTTTTAAAGGATCAGACTAATAGAGAACTATGTAATAAAACATACTTTGAAAGTACAGATTTAGAGACTTTGAAAATCTTAAAAGATTTAGAATCGAATTCATATTCTTTGGATGTAGATCTGGTTAAAGTGGCTGAACCTACAGACCCCTCTGATTTAAACCTTTCAGAGCTTTCTGAATATGGAGAGGCGGGACCTATTCGCCACTCCAATTTAAAAAGGAAATCTCTCTTCTACCCTGTTAATATGCAGGGAGACCAATTGCCCGTGTTTAACAAGTTAGTCTGTGAAGAATTAAATAAAAAACTATCTCAATCTACAGTAAATAAACATAATGATAACTTAAGTCCTAATGAGAGGCATGCATTAGAGTTACTGAAGAGTAATAAGAATATTGTTCTAAGAGCTGCCGATAAGGGAGGGGTTAATAGTCCAAAATAGAATTGACTATATAGCTGAAGCTAATAGATTATTGGGTGACACAGTGGTATATAAAAAATTGGATTACAATCCCACAACTACCTTTCAAAAAGATCTAAACATTTTAGTTTTGAAAGCTAAAGAGGATGATATTTTGTCACGAGATGAGGTTAACTTCATCATCCAACAAAATCCCAAAGTACCTATATTTTATCACCTTCCCAAGGTGCACAAGTGTCTATCCAAACCCCCAGGAAGGCCCATTATTTCTGGGATTGAGCCCCTGTGCCATAATCTCTCAAAGTATGTTGACTATTACCTTCAACCTTTAGTGAGGAACACCAGGGCCTTTTTAAAGGACACTACTGAGGTCATTAAAATCTTTGAGGGAATAGAATGGGAAGAGGATTTTTGGTGGACCACTTATGATGTGTCCTCATTATATACTAATATAAAACATGAAAAAGGTATTAGAGCGATTAAAAGAGCATTTTTGTATTATGATATTCCTGATGTTCATTTGCAATTCATTTTGGATTCCATTTCATTTATTCTTTCTCATAATTATTTTGAATTTGAGGATTCTTTTTATTTGCAGCTTAAGGGAACAGCGATGGGGACAACCTTTGCTCCATCTTACGCTAATATTTTTATGGATGATTTTGAGAGAGAGTATATTTGGAATAATAATCCCTTTGAAGGTAATATTGTAAAGTATGCTAGATATATTGATGACGTGATTATCCTATGGAGAGGGTCGTCACTCTCTTTGACACAATTTTCCACATATATAAATGAAAATTCTTTTGATTTAGAATTTTGTGGTACATGTTCTAAGGATAATATTGTGTTTTTAGATATTAATCTTATGAAGGATCCTACAGATAATAAAGTCATAGTGAAAAATCATAAGAAGACAGTAAATAGGAATAGCTTTGTTGATGCCAGGAGTGGACATCTCAAAAATTGGAAGAACAATATCCCTTTTAGTCTATACACTCGAGTGAGACGTAATTGTTCGAAAATAACAGATTTTGATAGTGAAGCTGAAGCACTAGATAAAAATTTTTTAGAGAAGGGTTATGAGAACGAACTATTAAAATCAGCCAAGTCAAGGGCCAGAAATTTAGATAGGAATAGACTCCTTAATAATACCAATAAACATCAAATCAATAGTGAGGATGGGAACAACCAAACAAGGTTTATAACCACCTATAGTGAAGGTGCGGGTATAATAAAGAAGGTAATGAATAAACATTGGGGAATACTCAAGTCTGATCCAATCTTAAGTCAAATTATAACAGATAAACCTTGTATTACTTTTAGAAAAAAATCGAAACTTGAAAAACCATCTAGCTCCCAGTAAATTGAGAAAAGGGGAAAATAATGGTTTAACAACTAATGAAAATAAAAATACCCTAAGCAACTGGTTATCTATTCCAGCTGGCACTTACAAATGTAATAAGAGCAAATGTAACATGTGCTCCTTTGTCAGAAGAGGTAACAAGTTCAGTAATTCTGATGGTACAGAACAATTTGAAATCAAACACAGATGCAACTGTGAATCAACATACACTGTATATCTGTTAAGATGCAGTTGTGATCTGATTTACATTGGACTAGAACAAGGTTCAATGAACACCTTTATAAAATTAAAAATGTTTTCAAAAAACACAGTGTACCTAATCATTTTCTATTGGTCCATGGCAGTGACCCAAGAGGTTTAGAAGTACAAATAATAGATTGGATACCACCAAGCTATCCTAATAGATTGAGGACCCTGAGACAACGAGAAACTGAATGGATCTACAAGCTAAAGAGTCTGAATCCTTCAGGTCTCAATATTGATTTAGATGTACAGGCCTTCCTATGAATAAATGTAGTTCTTAAGATATAATTCTATAAGTGTCTTTTTAGTTATATGTATGAATCTATTTTTAGTATCAGAGTCTATGAATCTCCCCTCCATTTAGTTTTTAAAATATTTTTTATCTGTAGAATTACATATTTGTGCAATAATATTTGTATAACAAAATGAATTTACTTATGTATATCTCTTATTGTTACAGGAATCACATCAATATTTAGTCTATTATGAATATTTTACTTCCAAATGTATTTACAATGTATTTTTGTGTATTTTTATATATTATGTTTTTCATATCATATTGTTTTATATTGCTCGATTTAGGATGATTGTTTATGAGTTTTATGAATTGTTTTTATACAACTATTATATGTAATGTTTTTATACAACTATCATATGCAATGTTTTAATCTTTTAATATTTGTATTCTAAATTGTGTGCTCTAATTATTCTGTACCTTAATGGTTTTGTAAATGCATGCAGTTTGCGCACAAATATACTATTGAGTATAATCAATTGTCATCCTGTGGTTTAGAATATAATTTGTATGAATTGCCTCTTGCAGTTAGAATTGTTAAATCGCTGTTCACAAGGGTGTGTACTTAGAACGCATCCGGATTGGTGTGTATCATTATCCAATCAGGTGGAAGCACCGGCTTTAAATACGAACATTCTATTCAGCATATCATCTTGCTCTTGATAAAGCCCGGGCATACACCGGGGGAAACGCGTCAAGCTATCTACATGTTTTAAAAAAGGGATTGGACAAAGCCTCCCACCGTGACCTAAGCTGTGTGCAGCTCCCAGATGAAAAGTGAGACATACTAGCCGGCTGTGGTCTTCTTTGCTTCTGGATAAAGAATTGTTCACATCATAGATTGTGAAAGGCTCTTTTTAACCTACCGTTTGTAAGTAGGAATTGTACTGTGTCTTTTATATGTGCCAATAAAACTACTACCTTGAATCTCGGTTCTTCTGTGCTGTTCTTACTTAACAGCTTTTTTGCATCACGTCATTATCCAATGTGGGGAGAGAGACACAGGACGAGAGTGGCTGCATTAGGATCGATTTGAAAGAACATTAACTGTGGGTGGAAACACCCGTATCCCTCTTAGTTCCACAGAGGATTAGTCTGTATTTAAGACTATTGGTAATACTGTCATTTTTTATGTATAATTGGTGAAGCGCTGCTTTCTATTTTCTTTTTCTTTGTTTGTTTCTTCTGTCTCATTAGCAGCTGCATCACTCTGATTATAATCTGTTGATGTTTAAACATAACTTACAAAGCTCTTAGATTGCTTTTACCTTAGCAACAGTTTGTTAATTAAAAATTTGTTTTAAGATTTTTTATATATATGCTGCTTTCTATTTTCTTTTTCTTTTTCTTTGGGACCCCTAATGCTTGATAGGATATTCAGCCTCTACGCACACCCTACAGCAAAAGTTAAAGCAAACGGTATTTTATCACATCCATTTACGATAAACAATGGAACCAGCCAGGGGTGCCCGCTCTCACCCCTGCTATTTGCTCTAACAATGGAGGTATTGGCATCTCACGTTCGGAAAAATCATTTAATAAAAGGTTTAGTCATTGGCCCCCATAGTTTCAAAATCGCTCTCTATGCAGATGACGTCCTTTTCACGATTACTGACCCGACCCACTCCCTAATAGCAATCATGAAAGAGTTAGATAGTTTTGGGAAATGTTCTAACTTCTCAGTAAATCCCTCAAAATCAGAATTATTAAATATTTCCCTCAGGCAAGATGTATTTATGGGACTCTCAGAGGTCTGCCCTTTGAGACTTAAGACTGACGCTATTAAATATTTAGGTATATACTTATCCCCAAATCATAAAACACTATTTAAAAAGAATTTTGAGACTCTACTACAGTCGGTACAGAAAGATCTCAATAAATGGATGAGTAAATCTATATCCTGGTGGGGAAGAGTGCAATGTATTAAAATGACAACATTAGAATTTTATACGTCTTACAAGCCCTACCTATAGCTTTACCTAGATGGTTCCCTACTCAGATTCAGAAACATATAAATAAATTTGTATGGGGCACATGTAAGCCCCGGGTAAACTCGGCTACAATGTATAGATCTACACTCACCGGGGGACTTGGCCTTACAGAAATTAAAGTCTATTTAGATGCAATAATTTTGCAGAGGGTTTTAGATTGGCATAACACATCAGATCATAAAGCTTGGATAGCGATTGACTCCCATATATTAAAAGTCCCCTCCGTTGGAGCTTTATGCTGGGTACCTAAAATACTAAGACCACCACAATGTGTGACACTTCCAATACACAGACATTTTTTTGAAGAATGGGATATGATAGTAAAGAAGAAGGGTGATATATCTAACCCCAGATCCCCTCTTTTCCCGATTCCAATAAATGTATAACTCACAGGGGGGCTAGACAGAAATTACCAAAGATTAGTAGAATGGGGACATATGACACCTTTGAGGGAATTTCTACATGAGGGTAAGCTCTTGAGACAAGACAAAATGAAAGAGGTGGCTTGGCTAAAATATATGCAACTAGAACACTTCATAAATACATCACCTTACAAAGAGGATTTTCTGCGACAATTGACTCCTTTTGAAAAGGCCTGCTCCTTGAGTACGCCGATCCCACACTCTCTAGTATAGTATTACTCAACCTATTATCAAAACAGTCATGTAAACTCCGGAGACAGCTGCTGCAGGTGGGAATAAATGGCGCAAAATCCCTGATAGCATTAAAATGGAAAACACCAACCCCATTGACAGGGCAGATGTGGCTAGACAGGGTCGAGGAGCTGTTATGCTTAGAGGAATATGGTTTCATGAAGAGAAATAGATTAGAGTTTTTTCATAACATGAGATTCCTATGGGATGAATCCCTCACACCTTCTACCCCTCCACCTCCAATATCTGTCCTAAAAAGAAATTGAATCACACTTGGATTCCAACTATAAAGAGAGGAGAGGGAAGCCTAGGATACTGAAAGTAATACCTAAAATTTGAGGGCAAAGGAAGAATGGTGAAAAGATAATACCAAAAGACAAAGATATAGTGTAGCATAGCAAATAGAAACAAAAGACCAGAACTGTTTTTGTTTTTTCTTGTTATTTGTTATTTTTACTGTCTATTATAGGTTTATAATCGTTGTTAAAAGCCATCTTCAAATCAATGATTTTTGTATACTGTAGCATGATCTGTAAGATATTTGTATCATATAGCCAAACCCCTTTGTATGTAACCAAATATTATGCATATGATAAATAAAAGATGGATTTAAATAAAAAAATAAAATAAAAAAAGGGCATTCAGCTCTTTTTCCAAGTGCCCATCCCTAATCTAAAAAAAAAAAACTCAATTTTTTTAAAAAAAACTAACACTAACCCCAGAAGATCTACTCATGGTTCCTGTCAGGACATCAATCTCCATCCAGGCAGCGAGGTCTTCATCCAGGGCGGCGAGGTCTTAATCCATCCCGGGGGTGTCTTCTATCTTCATCCCTGTGGCATGCAGCGGAGCCATACTGGAGGCTTATCCCATCCTGCGCAGAGCGTCCTCTTCATACGGTCGCTGCTGTACACTAAAGTTGAATGCAAGGTAACCATTTCAAAATGGCATCCCTTACATTCCTATTGGCTGATTTGATTTTTCAAATTCAAATCAGCCAATAGGATGAGAGCTTCTGAAATCCTATTGGCTTTTCAAATCAGTCAATAGGATTTCAGTAGCTCTCATCCTATTGGCTGTTTTGAACAGTCAATAGGATTTCAGTTTTTTTGGGGTGTTTTTTTTTTAGATTAGGGATGGGCACTTGCAAAAGAACTGAATACCCATTTAAGAGCAATGCAAAAGAGCTAAATGCCCTTTTAAGGGCAATGCCCATACAAATGCCACTTTAGGGGCAATGGGTAGCTTAGGATTTTAGAGTTAGTTTTTTTATTTTAGGGGGTTGATTGGGTGGTGGGTTTTACTGTTGGGGGCCCTTTTAAGGGCTATTGGCAGTTTATTGTAGGCTAGTGTTTTCATTTTGGGGGGGCTTTTTTATTTTTATAGTGCTATAAGATTAGGTGTAATTAATTTTATTTTTTATAATTTCGTTTATTTTTTTTGTAATCTTACGGCTAGATTACGAGTTTTGCGTTAGAGGCTATGCAGTGCTAACAAGCAGTTTTCTCTCACCGCTCACTTACCTACAGCGCTGGTATTACAGGTTTTCAGAAACCCATCGTTAAAAGACAAGAAGTGAGCGGTGAACAAAATTTTGCTCATTACCGTACTCCAATACCAGCGCTACTTAAGTCAGCGGTGAGCTGGTGTAACGTGCTCATGCCGGCTGAAAAAAAGTCTAACACCTGCAAAAAAGCAGCGTTAAACTCACTAACGCAGCCCCATTGATTCATATGGGGAAATAAAAGTTATGTCTACACCTAACACCCTAACATGAACCCCGAGTCTAAACACCCCTAATCTTACACTTATTAACCCCTAATCTGCTGCCCCCGACATCACCGACACCTACATTTTATTATTAACCCCTAATCTGCCGCTCCAGACACCGCCGCCACCTACATTATACTTATGAACCCCTAATCTGCTGCCCCAATGTCGCCGCCACTATAATAAACATATTAACCCCTAAACCACCACACTCCCGCCTCGCAGACATTAGTTAAATATTATTACCCATAATCTGCCATCCCTAACATCTCCGCCACCTACCTACATTTATTAACCCCTAATCTGCAGTCCCCAACGTTGCCGCCACTATATTAAAGTTATTTTGCCCTAAACCTAAGTCTTACCCTAAACCTAACACCCCCTAACTTAAATATAATTTAAATAAATCTAAATAAATATTCCTATCATTAACAAAATTATTCCTGTTTGAAACTAAATACTTACCTATAAAATAAACCCTAAGCTAGCGACAATATAACTAATAGTTACATTGTTGCTAGTTTAGGATTTATTTTTATTTTACAGGTAAGTTTGTATTTATTTTAACTAGGTAGAATAGTTACTAAATAGTTATTAACTATTTAATAATTAACCTAGCTAAAATAAATACAAATTTACCTGTAAAATAAAACCTAACGTAAGTTACAATAATACCTAACACTACAATATAATTGAATAAATTAACTAAATTAAATACAATTACCTAAATTAAATTAAATTAGCTAAAGTACAACCCCCCCCACTAAATTACAGAAAATAATAAATAAATTACAGATATTTAAACTAATTACACCTAATGTAATAGCCCTATTAAAATAAAAAAAAAGTAATCAGCTCTGTTACCTGTAAAAAATAATATGTTTATTATAGTGGTGGCGACGTTGGGGGCAGCAGATTAGGGTTTAAAAAGTGTAGGTATGTTGCGGCGACATTGGGGAAGGCAGCTTAGGTGTTAATAAATATAATGTAGGTGGCGGCGATGCTGGGGGCAGCAGATTAGGGGTTCATAAATATAATGTAGGTGGCGGCGGTGTCCGGAGTGGCAGATTAGGGGTTAAAATTTTTATTTTAGTGTTTGCAATGCGGGAGGGCCTCGGTTTAGGGGTTAATAGGTAGTTTATGGGTGTTAGTGTACTTTTTAGCACTTTAGTTATGAGTTTTATGTTACGGCGTTGTACCATAAAACTCTTAACTACTGACTTTTAAATACAGTAGGACTCTTGACAGTAGAGGGTGTACCGCTCACTTTTTGGCCTCCCAGGACAGACTCGTAATACCGGCGCTATGGAAGTCCCATAGAAAAAAGACTTTACGAAATTTACGTAAGTCGTTTGCGGTAAGGCCGAAGAAGTGTGCGGTGACCCTAAACCTTCAAGACTCTTAATACCAGCGGGCGTAAAAAAGCAGCGTTAGGACCTCTTAACGCTGCTTTTTTTTACCCTAATGCACAACTCGTAATCTAGCCATTTGTGTTTTTTATTTTTCGGGATTTTAGTGTTAATTATTTTTGGTAAACTTCGATTTTTTAAATTTTTCCTAGGATTTGGTTTTTTTTAGTTGTAATTTTGATTATTTAATTTTTTTGTAGTGTAAGTTTTTTTTTAAATTTGTAAGTTAGATATTTTATTTGGTAGTATTTTTTATTTTATTAGATTAGTTATGTTAGGTTAATTTATAGTTGAATGTTAGGTTTATTTTTAATTCACATGTAAGTTTTTATTTATTTAAATAGAGTTATATTGTAATTTTAATTTAAAGTTAGGGGGTGTTAGTTTTAAGGGTTAATAGTTTAATTTAGTGTTTTATGATGTGGGGGGGGGCGTCGGTTTAGGGGTTAATAACTTTATTTAGTGGATGCTATGTTAGGGTGCGGCGGAATAGGGGTTAATAACTTTATTATAGTGGGGGAGCGGCAGTTTAGGTATTAATATATTTAAATAGTGTTGGCGATGTAGGTGGGCAGCAGATTAAGGGTTAATATGTAGGTTATGGGTGTTAGTGTACTTTGTAACACTTTAGTTATGAGTTCTGTGAAACATTTTTGTTACACAAAATCCATAGCTACTGGTTTCAGATGGTGGTATGGATCGTGTCGGTATAGAGCGTAATGCAAACATTTTAGCCTGAATGCACAACCTGTAATACCGGCGCTATGGAAATCCTACATAAAAACATAATTTTTCTTGAGTGCGGGATTTGACCGACATGACTCCCAATAGCGCTTTCCTGCTTTTACGCTGAAATTGCCTTTTTTTTAAGTGTTAAAAGCCGCAACGCAAAACTAGTAATCTAGATTTTTTTTTTAACCAAATATATTTTTATTAAGCTGTTCTTTTTTATTATTTTAATCTCACACAGCTTTTAATTGTAACTGATGAATAGGCAATACATTAGCCTGCAGAAACCTAGAAATGTTTGCAAACATGCATCATTGAATAAAAGGTCAGGAGTCTCCTGCTGACTTTATAGTCAGTATCTAAATTCTTAATCACTTTGCCAGATTAAGTCAGAATTTAAACTTTTTTATTCACTGCATGTGTTAAAATCAAGTCTTACCGACCAATTGTTTTGAAAAGATTAAAAGGGTTTTTGAAAATTCGAAAACAAAAATAAGTGCACCGGTTACATTTAATAATTTATAGCTTTTCCTAGTTGTTTCTCAAAAAGGGCATTATCCTTTTGAAAAACCTCAGAGTATTAGTATCATTGGGCTCCATCTCTGTTAAGCCACAAAATAGACCAACGGCTTTTGTTTTTTAGCTATTATCTTTTTTTTTTATTGAGGATAATGAACAGAATATGATTACATGTGAAATTGGAAACTTAAAATCACAGGATGATGATCAACCAATAGAATGAGAGCTGCTTACATCCTATTGGCTGATTTAAACAGCCAATAGGATTTAAGCAGCTCTCAATCTATTGGCTGATTCATCATGCAATAGAATTATAGCTGCTTAAATCCTATTGGATGATTTGAACAGCAAGGGATGCCATCTTGTATCGCGTACCTTGCATTGAAGATTCAGTGTGTGGCGGCAACTGTATGAAGAGGATGCTCCACGCCGGATGTCTTCAGGATGGACCCGCTCCACGCCACCGGGAACAAGATATAAAATGCCACCTGGATGAAGATTGAAGAGGTCGTCTGGATGAAGAATTCTCGCCGCTTGGATGAGGACTTCTCCTCCAGGAGGAAAATTGAAGAGGCCGCCTGGATGAAGACTTTTCGCCGCCTGGATGTCGACTTCTCCACCGGGATGAAGATCGTTCAAGCGGGACTTCAAAAAAAACTGTAAGTGTTTTTTTTGGGTGTTTTTTTTTTTTAGATCAGGGTTTGGGCATGTAAAGAGCTAAATGTCCATACAAATGCCCTTTTCAGAGCAATGGGTAGTTTAGGTTTTTTAGATTTAGTTTTTTTTTATTTTGGGGGAATGGTTGGGTGGTGGGTTTTACTGTTGTGGGGGTCTTTGTATTTTTTTTACAGGTAAAAGAGCTGTTTAACTTAGGGCAATACCCTACAAAAGGCCCTTTTAAGGGCCATTGGTAGTTTATTGTAGGCTAGGGTTTTTTTTATTTTGGGTGTGCTTTTTTATTTTGATAGGGCTATCAGATTAGGTGTAAATCTTTCTTAATTTTGATAATTTCATTTGTTATTTTTCGTACTTTAGTGTTTGTTATTATTTGTAATTTAGTCTTTTTTTTGTAATTAGATACTTTGTAATTTTTTTATAGAAGTTTTAGGATATTTTTAAAGTGTAGTTTAGTTTAATTTAATTTAATTGGTAATTAGTTTAAGAATTATATTAGTTTAATAGTTAGTTTAAACTTAGTTTTTTTAAATTGACAGGAAAGTTTTAATTTAATTTAAGCTAGGGAAATTGTAATTTTAATATAAAGTTAGGGGGCTACTAGTTTAATTTAGTTTATTGCGATGTGGGGCGCTTTTGGTTTAGGGGTTAATAGTTTAGTTTAGTATATTTTGTTGTGGGGGGCTTTTGGTTTAGGGGTTAATAGGTTTATTATAGTGGCGGCGGTGTAGGGCTAAATAACTTTAGTATAGTGGGGCGATGTGGGCGAACGGCAGATTAGGGGTTAATAATATTTAAATAGTGTTTGCGATGTGGGAGGGTGGCAGTTTAGGGATTAATACGTTTATTATAGTGGTGACGATGTCAGGGAGCGGCAAAATAGGGGTCAATATTTTTTTAGAGTGGCAGCGATATCGGGAGCGGCAGATTAGGGGTTAATAAGTTTAATATTGTATTTGTGATGTGGGAGGGCCTAGGTTTAGGAGTTAATAGGTATAATAGGTGTATGGGTGTTAGTGTACTTTTTAACACATTAGTTATGAGTTTTATGTTACAGCTTTGTAGCGTAAAACTACTGACTTTAGATGGCGTTACGGATCTTGTCGTTTTAGAGTGTAACGCACGCTTTTTAGCCTCACTGCAAAACTCATAATACCAGCGCTGTGGGAATCCCATTAAAAAAACGTAATTTTTAGGAGTGTGGTACTGACGTTGCGTTTTAGGCTAAAAGGCTTGCGGTACACCTATACAGACAAGACTTGTAATGGCTGCGGTGCTGTTTTAACGCTGAAAATACCATATTTTCAGTGTTAAAAGACGAACGCACAAACTTGTAATCTAACTGTATGTAATTAATGATATCCATACCTAGGGTCTATTTTGGTACAAGGGTATTGACATACAAAGTCCACAAACTGAAGGAATCATCAACATATTCAGAATAGACATAAATAAGACCCACACTATTGTAATTTGACAAACTACAAAGTGATGAGGTGTAATTAGAAAAAAAAAATCAAACATTTTATTGCAATTTACAAGGAGGCATCAAAGTGAGAGAAAAGACCCAAAAATATAAATCAATTGATCTTAACCAAATCAGAATCTTAACCAAATAGAATAATAGAATTACTAGAGATATATGTCAAAGGCTAAATGAACATGGGCGTAGTTAAATGTCTGTCTGGGAAAGGACCCACAGATAGAGAAGTGACTATATTTACACTGGCCCATCATGGAGGGTAGGACCCAGAACATGACCAAATAGATAATAAGGTCTGAATATAAGTAAAGGGAGAATCCAGGCTGCATTTAAGAAACAATCCCAAGGTTGGTACTGTGCAGGCAGAAAACACAACAGCATCGGAATCCAAAAAATAGTAAAGTCCAGGCCAAGGTCAGCAACAAGCAGGCAAAAAACAATCTAAAGCAAAGTCCAAAAGCAAAGTCAAAGGACAAGCAGAGGTCGGTAACAAGTATCCAAATATCTGTAAGTGAATAAATAATGCACCCAGGAAACAATCCTATACATGGGCGCTAACAGAATCAATTGACAGCCTTAAATAGCACAGGAGCAGGAATGCTATCCTGACATCCATTTAGTGCAACACCAGAGAGGAGCTGTTGGAATAATATGGAAGGATGACCCGCACTATCATCCAGAATCAAGTGAACCATGAGCCAGTCTGCAGCACACAAACGCAACACATGCTGACACCTCCAGAATCTCCCTTGTTCAAAACTGTGAGCAACGGTTTCTCTATCTTGTTGCTATTTTTTATACACAGTGCAATTTTTGCATGCCACTAAGTAATAACTCCCTACTGATGATCACATTTACCAACCTGTTAAAAAGTTCTTAGCACTAGCACCAATAACCTCACCACTATTCCACATTACAATAAACCCTAACGGTCCCATCCCCACTGCACTATTATTATAGCGTGGGGGTTAGTAAGGATAGGGTATTAATTAGGATATGATGTAATTAGAATATGGTAATATTTAGTAAGGGACTTCATTTTCTTAGAGCTGTAATTAGGATAGTGATAATTAGATAACGGTTATTTTTAGAAAGCTATTAAAAATGGAATAATGTGTTAATGAGTATTAATTTTAATAGATTTAAAAGGATGGAGGATAATGAAGAAGAGGGTATTAATGTCATTATTACTGTGGGAGATGATTAAGGATGGGTGTTAATTTAAATAATATAATATTCTGGTTAGGAGTAGCTAGAAAAGTGGGGATCAGAGGCGTATTATAGAAGGGGCATCACAGAAGCTGAGGTTCCCAACATGAGGTCTTACAGTTTTGACATCTTTATCTTAATTTTCTGGAGATGGGTGGGGGCCAAAGGTGCTCTGGAAACTACTGCAGATTAAGGGCTGGATTACAAGTGAGACACAAACGCTCTTGCGCAAGCAATATTGTGTTTTTACGATCTGTTTTAATTGTGCTTATATTACAAGTTGTGCTACAATTCTTACCGCAATCTCAGAACTGTGGTTAATTTTTTTTTCAAAAAACTAAAGTTGCACAAAACACTTTGAAAATACATTACAAAGTACAGTAACAATCATAATAATACCATCTAATAAAAAGTATGTTAAAAAAATATTGCACAAAAAAGTTATAAGGGCTCAAAAATATGGGTGTTAGAAAAAAAGCCGCCAAAGTACTTTAACATAGAGATACATACAGATACAGTGCTAAAGATGTATTTGTATATGTATATATATATATATTGCAGATACAAGAGGATGTAATAGAGCTAGAGGGTGCACTACACTATCTATAGAGAATCTGATAATGGATAATGTCTATAAGTCTCCTAAATATTGGGAGCTTTGTCAAATCAATTGAGATACGATGAAAAAGGTATATTTAAATGAATTCCAATTATGTGGGATGGAATATATAGTGAATTAGTAGAGATACTATTATGCTGTGTTTCACAAAAAGACAAAAACTAAATAATTGATTACAAGTTAAATAACAGAATAAAAAATGAATAGCAGGTTAAAAAACGGCTCAAAAATAAATCTTTTGTTCTTATTTGCACAATTTCATAAAGCGTTATTGGCAAATATGAAATATATATAATAGTATATCATAAAAATACTTACAGAATTAACTGTAAATAAAAAGTGATGTCGTGAATAGTTCGCCGGCGAATAGTTCCCGGCGAACATAGCTTGTTCGCGTTCGCCGCGACGGGCGAACATATGCGATGTTCGGTCCGCCCCCTATTCGTCATCATTGAACCTTGACCCTGTACCTCACAGTCAGCAGACACATTCCAGCCGATCAGCAGCCGACCCTCCCTCCCAGACCCTCCCACCTCCTGGACAGCATCCATTTTAGATTCATTTGGAAGCTGCATGCTTGCACTAGTGTATTCAGTGTCCATTACAGTCCTGAAGGACTCATCTGATCTCTGCTGTAAGGACAGCACCCCAAAAAGCCCTTTTTAGGGCTAGAACATCTGTCTGCTTCTGTGTAATCTAATTGCAGTTGCCTGCCTGCCAGCGTGTGCGTCAGGCTCACAGCGTATACTGTGCCCACTTGCCCAGTGCCACCACTCATATCTGGTGTAACAGTAGTGTACATTTAAAAAAAACAACACTTTTTTGACTGTGAAATAATAGCAGTCAGTTTCCTTCACACGTGTGCGTTTCAGTGCCTGCCAGGGCACAGTGTCACCCCAGTGCAACTCATATCTGGTGTAACAGTAGTGTACATTTAAAAAAAACAACACTTTTTTGACTGTGAAATAATAGCAGTCAGTTTCCTTCACACGTGTGCGTTTCAGTGCCTGCCAGGGCACAGTGTTACCCCAGTGCAACTCATATCTGGTGTAACAGCAGTGTACATTTAAAAAAAAACAACACTTTTTTGACTGTAAAATAATAGCAGTCAGTTTCCTTCACACGTGTGCGTTTCAGTGCCTGCCAGGGCACAGTGTCACCCCAGTGCAACTCATATCTGGTGTAACAGTAGTGTACATTTAAAAAAAAAAACACTTTTTTGACTTTGAAATAATAGCAGTCAGTTTCCTGCACACGTGTGCGTTTCAGTGCCTGCCAAAGCACAGTGTCACCCCAGTGCAACTCATATCTGGTGTAACAGTAGTGTACATTTAAAAAAAACAACACTTTTTTGACTGTGAAATAATAGCAGTCAGTTTCCTTCACACGTGTGCGTTTCAGTGCCTGCCAGGGCACAGTGTCACACCAGTGCAACTCATATCTGGTGTAACAGTAGTGTACATTTAAAAAAAACAACACTTTTTTGACTGTGAAATAATAGCAGTCAGTTTCCTTCACACGTGTGCGTTTCAGTGCCTGCCAGGGCACAGTGTCACACCAGTGCAACTCATATCTGGTGTAACAGTAGTGTACATTTAAAAAAAGAACACTTTTTTGACTGTCAAATAATAGCAGTCAGTTTCCTTCACACGTGTGCCTTTCAGTGCCTGCCAGGGCACAGCGTCACACCAGTGCAACTCATATCTGGTGTAACAGTAGTGTACATTTAAAAAAAACAACACTTTTTTGACTGTGAAATAATAGCAGTCAGTTTCCTTCACACGTGTGCGTTTCAGTGCCTGCCAGGGCACAGTGTCACACCAGTGCAACTCATATCTGGTGTAACAGTAGTGTACATTTAAAAAAAACAACACTTTTTTGACTGTGAAATAATAGCAGTCAGTTTCCTTCACACGTGTGCGTTTCAGTGCCTGCCAGGGCACAGTGTCACACCAGTGCAACTCATATCTGGTGTAACAGTAGTGTACATTTAAAATAAAAAATAAAATTTTGACTGTAATAGATTGAATAGCAGTTAGTTGTCTGCAAGCGTGTGTGTCAGGCCTACAGCGTCTACTCTGCCAACTTCTGCCAGTGCACAGTGCCACTCATATCTGTTGTCACAGTAGCTTGCACGCATAGTACCACTAATCGAAAAAAAAAAATGACAGGCATAGGCAGGCCACCCCGCAGGGGCCGTCGTGGTCGTGGTGCTGTGTTTCCCTTTGGCCCTAGAATAATGCCCAGTGTTCAGAGGCCACGTACCCCGAACTCGAACAGTTCTGAGGACATATTTGACTGGCTAACACAGGACACCCAATCTTCTACAGCTTCCGCTCGGAACCTTGACGCACCATCCTCCTCCAGCTTAGCTTTGGGCACCTCTCAAGTTACCACTCGCCCGCCTGCCGCCACCACCAACAGTAGCACCACAGCAGCTTCACTTGATCTGTCAGAGGAGTTATTTATACATCAGTTGGAAGAAATGAGTGATAGTGATGCGCAACCATTATTGCCAGAGGATGTAGATAACAGGGATATGTCTCAGTCAGGCAGCATTACACACATGGACGTACGGTGTGATGATGATGATGTTGTACCCGCTGCTGCTTCCTTTGCTGAGTTGTCAGATACAAGTGAAGCGGTTGATGATGACGATGCGTCCGTGGATGTCACGTGGGTGCCCGCTAGAAGAGAAGAAGAACAGGGGGAAAGTTCAGATGGGGAGACAGAGAGGAGGAGGAGATGAGTTGGAAGGAGGGGGAGGTCATCGCAAGAAGCTAGTGGCACAGTCAGACAGCATGCATCGGCACCCGGGGTCAGCCAGACAGCACGCCAATCAACACATGCTGTTGCCACCACCAGAATGCCGTCATTGCAGAGCTCAGCAGTGTGGCATTTTTTGTGTGTGTCTGCCTCTGACAACAGCGATGCCATTTGCAACCTGTGCCAAAAGAAACTCAGTCGTGGGAAGTCCAACACCCACCTAGGTACAACTGCTTGCGAAGGCACATGATCGCACATCACAAATGCCTATGGGATCAACACATGAGTACAAGCAGCACACTAACTCAAAGCCGCCATCCTCCTCCTGGTCCAGCATCTTCAGCCACGTCAACCACTGCTGTCCTCCTTGACCCCTCTCAACCATCCGCCACTCTGTGTCTTGCCTTGAGCAGTTCCTGCTCATCTGCCCACAGTCAGGTGTCTGTCAAGGACATGTTTGAGCGTAAGAAGCCAATGTCACAAAGTCCCTTGCCTGGCATCTGAAAGCTGGCTTGTCTGAACTCTTAGCCTGCCAGCTTTTACCATACATGCATGTGGCATGCCGGAGGGGGATCCATGGCAAAAAAGTCCCATGGAAAATTACATAGTTGATGCAGAGTCTGGTTTTAATCCATAAAGGGCATAAATCACCTAACATTCCTAAATTTTTTGGAATAACGTGCTTTAAAACATCAGGTATGATGTTGTATTGATCAGGTAGTGTAAGGGTTATGCCCGCTTCACAGTGACAGACCAAACTCCCCGTTTAACGCACTGCAAACAACCGCAAACAGTCCATTTGCACAACCACAAACTCCCCATTTGCACAAGGTTGGATACCAAGCTATCGATGTCCCGTTCCTTGTCCTCACTGATGTCATTGAAGGTCTCTTCCTCCACCCAGCCACGTACAACACCAAGGGTCCCCGAAAGGTGACAACAAGCCCCCTGGGACACCTGCTGTGTTTGGTCTTCCACCTCCTCAAAGCCACCTTCCTCCTCTGACTCCTCTTCTTCAGACTCCTCTCTCTGCATTGCCTCTCTCTGCATTATTATAAGGCGTGTTAAGTAGTACTATTCCTATCAGTTTAATCCCTGTTACGTCCCCTATCAGGGGACGTGTATATGGCATCGATTTTAGGAACCGGTAGATGGAAAAAGATGCTTGGTCGGTCCTCCTACTTCAAATTTGGGGCACTGCGCTTGCAATCTAATGTGCCACCAGATAGGAGTGGTGTGTTAAGTAGTACTTCTGAAATGCCTACTTATGAAATAGAACCTCAATCATATGAAGTAATTGTATGGCACTGTAGAAGAACACTCCTGTTAAGCACTTCAGGATTAAGGTGCATCTGTGATAATTACAGTTCTCGACCTCCGGAACCCTGTTTTTTCCTGTATAAGTGATGTAGGATTACTCTTTGTGCTCTTTCTTCCAGTATGGTAGACTTCCGGATCTTTGGATCTCTCCCACAGGAATCAAAAATGTAATAATCCAAAGATTAGATGTTAGTCAACTTCTTGAATTTATATCATATAATACCTAAATAAAACCGTGACAGCTTGCTCCTAATAAACTAAAGCTTATTGTGGGAGAGAGCCAAAGATCTGGAAGTCTACCATACTGGAAGAAACAGCACAAAGAGGAATCTTACATCACTTATACAGAAAAAAACAGGGTTCCGGAGGTCGAGAACTGTAATAATCACAGATGCACATTATTCCTGAAGTGCTTAACAGTAGTGTTCCTCTACACTTACCTCATATGATTGAGGTTCTATTTCGTAAGTAGGCATTTCAGAAGTTTCGCTCTGGAACGATTTTCCAACATTAATTAAGGGACTCTAGTATTTTGTTTATAAACTGTATCCCCAGACCAACGGCCACTGAAAACTCTCTTTGTTATATTGGGCATTTTAACATCAAATATAGGATTTCACCCACTGTTTATTATTAACAGCTGATATCATAAACATCTTGGTGCATACTCACTGAAGTTTATCTGTATTTATTTCATATGAAGTTTATGTGTATACTTATTTGAGTTTATCTGTATCTATTTTATATTATTATTATTTTTGGCGTGACACAAATAACGCTATTTAATTCCTATTTTTCACTTTTTTTCCGCATATCACGTAGAAAGTATTTTCAGAAATAGTTTATTCTGATTATACTTTTTTCAGGGATTAGCGGCTAAAATGTCTGTTTATTTGTTTTTAAGGTGGCCTGTGACTCAATCAACTTCCCTGCCCTTTATTGCGCCTTTATCCTTCTCTTCTTGTTCAATATATATACAGTATATATATATATCTATATATATACATATGTGTGTGTGTGTTTAACTGTGTGTTTACTGTAAATATTTCACATTCCAATGCTCTGCACATAGTAGAAAATGTTCTATGTATTTTTAAATAGATATTCCTATATATATCTGTATATATCTATACCTATATATAATCATGTATATATATTGGTATAAATATATATTTGTTTAAAAAAACATCAGATATATGTAGAAATATTTAATTATGAATAAATATAACATATTCTTTTATGTTAAGAACATTGTAATATGAAATATTCCTATTTTCATGTTGGGTTAGTGCAATTGCGAAAATGCAATCGTGTTTGCGCGATAATTGGGTGTTAGTTTTTAGTTCCCACTTTTTTCTCCAATTTTTGTGCTAGTTTGATTACTGCTTGTGCAAAGTATTTTTTTTTTTTTAAATTTGTAATATGAGCGCAACCCAACTAGTGAAAAAAGCTTAACTCTAGCAAAAACACAATATACTGTGCCACTTGTAAGCTAGCCCTAAATGTCAATTACCAAACAACGTCTTCATTTTGCATATGTTTAGTAGCAAAATGGCAATAAATGTAATGTGACAATTGTTAAAAAAGATATATAACAAATACATACAAACCAGTTACATATTTTAAAGCACATATTTTTAAGATTGCTTTTCCAATGGTTTTTTAACAAAGACAAATACATGTGCTAAGATACAAATATGTAGATCTTAGAAAATACTTTAACAGAATGTAAAGAATTTAATATTGTAAGATGGAAACGAGAAGAAGAGGTAGTTCAAGACACTTGCTGAAAGAAAGAACAAGAAGTCACCAGAAAGAAATAGAAACTATAGACAAGCTGAAAAGATAAGACAGTGGAAACAAGAGAATGGAAGAAGACAAAGTGATTAGATTACAAGTGAAACACTCAATAAAATAATAGTCTCGTTTTAGTAGCTAGTGAGTTAACTCTGTTTTTAACCACCCACATTCCAGAAGGGACTTGAGTGAATTAGTAGCAGTGTTCTTTCAAACAGCTAGGGAATTAAACAATCTTCTTAAAGGCATTGATCACAGTGCTGGATAATCTGCAAACACATTAGTAACAGTGTCCTTTCAGTTCATTTGCAAACATTTAGTTACACACTTTTTTTTCAGTGTAGATGTAGTATATGCCACAGAAATATCCTAGAAAAAGTTGTGAACGCAGGATTTTATTGGTCCATAGGGGCATATTTATAAAGCTTTGTACAGAGCTTGATGCCCCATGAAGGCTTGCCGGAAACAGAAGTTATGAGCAACCTGTCCGCCTGCTCTAAGGCCACGGGCAGTTATCGCCAGAAATCAACCTGATAAACTACGATCGGGTTGATTGACACCCACTGCTAGCGGCCCATTGGCCGCGAATCTGCAGGGGGCGGCATTGCATTAGCAGTTCACACGCTGTCGGCATTTATCGATGTGCAGCGGACATGATCCGCTATATCGGATCATGTCCACTCGCAGATACATAAATATGCCCCATAGACTTTAATAGAGCCTCGTTTTGAATAAAAAAATAAATAACAGCGGCCAGCTTGCGCAAACACAAGTGCAGGATTGCAATGATGTATATATATATATATATATATATATATATATATATGTATTTCTATACATATGTATTTCTGTAATTATACTGTATGTGTGTATATGTCTGTAAATACATATATACACAATATAAATATAATATACATATATATATATATATATATATATATATACAGGGAGTGCAGAATTATTAGGCAAATTAGTATTTTGACCACATCATCCTCTTTATGCATGTTGTCTTACTCCAAGCTGTATAGGCTCGAAAGCCTACTACCAATTAAGCATATTTGGTGATGTGCATCTCTGTAATGAGAAGGGGTGTGGTCTAATGACATCAACACCCTATATCAGGTGTGCATAATTATTAGGCAACTTCCTTTCCTTTGGCAAAATGGGTCAAAAGAAGGACTTGACAGGCTCAGAAAAGTCATAAATAGTGAGATATCTTGCAGAGGGATGCAGCACTCTTAAAATTGCAAAGCTTCTGAAGCGTGATCATCGAACAATCAAGCGTTTCATTCAAAATAGTCAACAGGGTCGCAAGAAGCGTGTGGAAAAACCAAGGCGCAAAATAACTGCCCATGAACTGAGAAAAGTCAAGAGTGCAGCTGCCAAGATGCCACTTGCCACCAGTTTGGCCATATTTCAGAGCTGCAACATCACTGGAGTGCCCAAAAGCACAAGGTGTGCAATACTCAGAGACATGGCCAAGGTAAGAAAGGCTGAAAGACGACCACCACTGAACAAGACACACAAGCTGAAACGTCAAGACTGGGCCAAGAAATATCTCAAGACTGATTTTTATAAGGTTTTATGGACTGATGAAATGAGAGTGAGTCTTGATGGGCCAGATGGATGGGCCCGTGGCTGGATTGGTAAAGGGCAGAGAGCTCCAGTCCGACTCAGACGCCAGCAAGGTGGAGGTGGAGTACTGGTTTGGGCTGGTATCATCAAAGTTGAGCTTGTGGGGCCTTTTCGGGTTGAGGATGGAGTCAAGCTCAACTCCCAGTCCTACTGCCAGTTTCTGGAAGACACCTTCTTCAAGCAGTGGTACAAGAAGAAGTCTGCATCCTTCAAGAAAAACATGATTTTCATGCAGGACAATGCTCCATCACACGCGTCCAAGTACTCCACAGCGTGGCTGGCAAGAAAGGGTATAAAAGAAGAAAATCTAATGACATGGCCTCCTTGTTCACCTGATCTGAACCCCTTTGAGAACCTGTGGTCCATCATCAAATGTGAGATTTACAAAGAGGGAAAACAGTACACCTCTCTGAACAGTGTCTGGGAGGCTGTGGTTGCTGCTACACGCAATGTTGATGGTGAACAGATCAAAACACTGACAGAATCCATGGATGGCAGGCTTTTGAGTGTCCTTGCAAAGAAAGGTGGCTATATTGGTCACTGATTTATTTTTGTTTTGTTTTTGAATGTCAGAAATGTATATTTGTGAATGTTGAGATGTTATATTGGTTTCACTGGTAAAAATAAATAATTGAAATGGGTATATATTTGTTTTTTGTTAAGTTGCCTAATAATTATGCACAGTAATAGTCACCTGCACACACAGATATCCCCCTAAAATAGCTATAACTAAAAACAAACTAAAAACTACTTCCAAAACTATTCAGCTTTGATATTAATGAGTTTTTTTGGTTCATTGAGAACATGGTTGTTGTTCAATAATAAAATTAATCCTCAAAAATACAACTTGCCTAATAATTCTGCACTCCCTGTATATATATATATATATATATATATATATATATATGTATATATATATATATATATATATGTATATATATATATATATATATAAATACATGCATATATTTATACGTGTTCCTATGAATCCCTATGTAAAAGCATTTTTGCCCTGTTTTTTTTCTAACACCTGACATCTAATATCTATGAGCCCTTATACCTTTTTATTGCAATTTTTTTTAATTAGATAGTGTACTACATGACATATGCTGGGGCGGGCAGAAGTGTGGGAGGAAAACCAGGAGGCACGTGGGTTGTCCAGCAGCAGAGCGGGGAAGGAGGAGGGAGGGGGATGAAGTGGAATGGGCCTTTAAAAAAAATGAAGGTAGAGGGAGGGATGCAGAAAAAAAGGTAGGGTAGGGAGCACTAACTAATGACCACAGGAGGGGGAAGGTTGTAGGGCCACTTCACTACAGAAAAATTAAAAAGGAAATAAAAATAAATAATAATATAAGTATCTAGAATTAGTGGGAGGGGAGGGTTTAAGAGCTTTTTTTGTTTTGAGGGGGGGTTAGGGAGGTGGGAGGGTTGAGGAGGATCACTACACTGCATAAAAAACCCCAACAGTAATAATAAAAAAAAACAAATTGCATGCTTGCAGTCTGTCTGCCAGTACCTAATATGGCGGTGACCAGTGAGCATTGAAGGGAGGGAAGAGAGCTGTTTGGGAGGGATCAGGTAGGGATTAGAGGGTGAAGGTGACAGATGGGAGGGTAAAATTAACTTTACAAGCTACCTGATTAACCCTTCCACTGACAGGAGTAATATAAGTGAGGTGTGCAGCTGCAATTAGCAGCCTTTTATTTACATGTATGTCTGCTGAACAAAGGGGAACCCAGATAAGCTTTTACAATAATTTGTGTCATGATTTCACATGTAGTATGTAAATAATTTCAGTGAGAAACCCAACGTTTGTGAAAAAGTTAACCATTTTTTTTATATGATCACATTTGGCGGTAAAATGGTGGCATGAAATATAACAAAATGGGCCTAGATCAATATATTGGGTTGTCTACTGAAAAACACCTAGATTACGAGTTTTGCGTTAGAGGCTGTGCAGTGCTAACGAGCAGTTTATGCTCACCACTCACTTAAAGACAGCGCTGGTATTACAGGTTTTTACAAACCAGACAAGGGGCCCGATCCAATATGCTGCATCGCCCGCAAAAGCCGGCGACACCGAAATTTGCGCTTGTTTGGTATCCTATATACGGCGTAACCTAGAAGTTACGCTCGTATATTTCTGCCTTCGGCCATAGTTTTTTTCTGCCATAGGCAGGTATACCAAACCAGCGCAGTTTGGTATCCAATATACAGCGTAAGGACTTACGTGGCGAAAATGGAGAAATCTTACTCCATTTTCACCTCACCACAAAATGCAGCCATAGTAAGCCTTACGCTGTCTATTGGAGCCCCGTAACTCCCTAAACTACCTGCCAAATAAACCTAACACCTAACGCATGCGCAATGTCTATCTACATCCCCTAAACCACCGCTCCCGGACCCCGCCGCCACCTAATAAAGTTATTAACCCCTAAACCGCTGCTCCCGGACCCCGCCGCCAGCTATATTAAATCTATAACCCCCTAATGTGAGCCCCTACCCCACCGCCATCTACCTTACCTACCCCCTAAAGTGAGCCCCTACCCCGCCGCCATCTACCTTACCTACCCCTTAAAGTGAGCTCCTACCCCGCCGCCATCTACTTTACCTAACCACTAAAGTGAGCCCCTACCCCGCTGCGATCTACCTTACCTACCCCGCCGCCATCTATCTTACCTACCCCCTAAAGTGAGCCCCTTACACCGCCGCCATCTATTTTAAAAATATTAACCCCTAATTTAATCCCCCTACACCACCGCCAGCTATATTAACTATATTAACCCTAATTATATTAGGGTTAATATAGTTAATATAGTTATTATATTATATATAATAACTATATTAACCCTAATTATATTAGGGTTAATATAGTTAATATCGTTATTATATTATATATATATATTAAGTATAATAACCCTATCTAACTCTAACATCCCTAACTAAATTCTTATTAAAATAGATCTAATTAATATTAATATTATTAATTCAAATATTCCTATTTAAATCTAAATACTTACCTATAAAATAAACCCTATGGATAGCTACAATGTAATTAATAATTACATTGTAGCTATTTTAGGGTTTATATTTATTTTACAGGTAACTTGGCATTTATTTTAACTAGGTACAATAGCTATTAAATAGTTAATAACTATTTAATAGCTACCTAGTTAAAATAATTACCAATTTGCCTGTAAAATAAATCCTAACCTAAGTTACAAATACACCTACACTATCAATAAATTAAATAAACTACAAATATCTAAACTAACAATTCAGCCAATCGGATTGAACTTGAATCTGATTGGCTGATTCAATCAGCCAATCAGATTTTTCTACCTTAATTCCGATTGGCTGATAGAATCCTATCAGCCAATCGGAATTCGATGGACGCCATCTTGGATGACGTCATTTAAAGGTACCTCATTCCTAGTTCAGTCTTTGTGCAGGATGGATGCTCCGCAGCGGAGGAGCGAAGAAAGAAGATTGAAGATGCCGCTTTGCTTGAAGACATCGCCGGATGGAAGAAGACTTCACTGCCGCTTGATTGAAGACATCGCCTGGATGGAAGAAGACTTCACTGGCGCTTGATTGAAGACATCGCCGGATGGAAGAAGACTTCACTGCCGCTTGATTGAAGACATTGTCCGGATGGAAGAAGACTTCTCTGCCGCTTGATTGGACATCGCCGGATCGGATGAAGAGTTCTGCCCAGCTGGGTGAGGACAAGGTAGGGAGATCTTCAGGGGGGTAGTGTTAGGTTTTTTTAAGCAGGGTTTGGGTGGGTTTAGAATAGGGGTATGTGGGTGGTGGGTTGTAATGTTGGGGGGTGGTATTGTGTTTTTCTTTTACAGGCAAAAGAGCTGTTTTCTTTGGGGCATGCCCCGCAAAAGGCCCTTTTAAGGGCTGGTAAGGTAAAAGAACTGTGAACTTTTTTTTAATTTAGAATAGGGTAGGGAAATGTTTTTATTTTGGGGGGCTTTATTATTTTATTAGGGGGCTTAGAATAGGTGTAATTAGCTTAAAAATCTTGTAATTTTTTTATTTTTTGTAATTTAGTGTTTGTTTTTTTGTAATTTAGTTTAGTTTAGTTTATTGAATTTTAGTTTAGATATTTGTAGTTTATTTAATTTATTGATAGTGTAGGTGTATTTGTAACTTAGGTTAGGATTTATTTTACAGGTAAATTGGTAATTATTTTAACTAGGTAGCTATTAAATAGTTATTAACTATTTAATAGCTATTGTACCTAGTTAAAATAAATGCCAAGTTACCTGTAAATTAAATATAAACCCTAAAATAGCTAAAATGTAATTATTAATTACATTGTAGCTATCTTAGGGTTTATTTTATAGGTAAGTATTTAGATTTAAACAGGAATATTTTTAATTAATAATATTAATATCTATTTTAATAAGAATTTAGTTAGGGATGTTAGAGTTAGATAGGGTTATTATACTTAATATATATATAATATAATAACGATATTAACTATATTAACTCTAATATAATTAGGGTTAATATAGTTAATATATATAATATAATAACTATATTAACTATAATATTAACCCTAATATAATTAGGGTTAATATAGTTAATATAGCTGGCGGCGGTGTAGGGGGATTAAATTAAGGGTTAATATTTTAAAATAGATGGCGGCGGTGTAAGGGGCTCACTTTAGGGGGGTAGGTAAGATAGATGGCGGCGGGGTAGGGGCTCACTTTAGGGGGTAGGTAAGGTAGATGGCGGCGGGGTAGGGGCTCACTTTAGGGTGTAGGTAAGGTAGATGGCGGCGGGGTAGGGGCTCACTTTAGTGGGTAGGTAAGGTAGATGGCGGCGGGGTAGGGACTCACTTTAGGGGGTAGGTAAGGTAGATGGCAGCGGGGTAGGGGCTCACTTTAGGTGGTAGGTAAGGTAGATGGCGGCGGGATAGGGGCTCACTTTAGGGGGTAGGTAAGGTAGCTGGCGGCGGGGTAGGGGCTCACCTTAGGGGGTAGGTAAGGTAGATGGCGGCGGGGTAGGAGCTCATTTTAGGGGGTAGGTAAGGTAGATGGCGGCGGGGTAGGAGCTTACTTTAGGGTGTAGGTAAGGTAGATGGCGGCGGGGTAGGGGTTCACTTTAGGGGGTAGGTAAGTTAGATGGCGGCGGTGTAAGGGGCTCACTTTAGTGGGTAGGTAAGGTAGATGGTGGCGGGGTAGGGGCTATCATTAGGGGGTTATAGATTTAATATAGCTGGCGGCGGGGTCTGGGAGCGGCGGTTTAGGGGTTAATAACTTTATTAGGTGGCGGCGTGGTCCTGGAGCAGCGGTTTTGGGGTTAATACATTTTTTATTGTTAGGATAGTGAGGGGGGATAGCGGATAGAGGGTTAGACGTGTCGGGCTATGTTAGGGAGGCGTGTTAGACAGTACGTGATATTTTATACTTTAGTCAGGTTTTGTAGGCGCCGGCAGTTTCTAAAGTGCCGTAAGTCACTGGCGACTCCAGAAATTTGTGCTTACGAAGATTTCTGGACATCGCTGGTTTGTCAGACTTACGGCACTTTAGCCTCTGACGGCGCCGTATATAGGATAGCTCGAGTTGCGAGCTTAAACTGCGGGCTGCGGGGGTTCCCTCGCTTGCGCCGCAAACTACGATCTTTATTGGATCGCGCCCAAGAAGTGAGCATTGGGAAAAATGTTGCACATTACTGCAGTCCAATACCAGCGCTGCTTACGTTAGCGGTGAGCTGATGTAATGTGCTTGTGCACGATTTCCCCATAGGAATCAATGGGGAGAGCCGGCTGAAAAAAAGTCTAACACCTGCAAAAAAGCAGCGTAAAACTCAGTAACGCAGCCCCATTGATTCCTATGGGGAAATAGATTTTATGTCTACACCTAACACCCTAACATGAACCCCGAGTCTAAACACCCATAATCTTACACTTTTTAACCCCTAATCTGCCGCCCCTGACATCACCGACACCTACATTATAATTATTAACCCCTAATCTGCCACTCAAGACATTGCCGCCACCTACATTATATTTATGAACCCCTAATCTGCTGCCCCCAAATCGCCGCCACCTACATTATATTTATTAACCCCTAATCTGCTGGCCCAATGTCGCCGCAACCTACCTAAACTTTTAACCCCTAATCTGCCGCCCCCAACGTCGCCACCACTATAATAAACATTTTAACCCCTAAACCGCTGCACTCCCGCCTCGCAAACATTAGTTAAATATTATTAACCCCACAGAGTTGCCTTCCTAGAGGAGGCCTTCGTCCCCCTGAAAGAAAGAAAGGAGTAAGGAGAGAGGCCCTGAAAAATTGTGGGCGAACAGAGCGGAGTAAATGGAGGAGAAAGGAAGGAACAAGGGAAGGTAGGAACGTATTTTACTGACTGTTGCTGTTTTTGTTCCCTGGTTGTCCCTCATATGTAAGTGGGGTGTTGAACCAGAGAGTATAGGAGCTCAGCTTACTTTTTCCTTGGCTCTTGGTTTACTTTTTTTTTTTCTTCTCCCTCCTCCTCCCCCTACCTTCCCTAAAAATTTCTTGCTCAAAAAGTTGAATTTGATAAAGACTGGAGTTGCTTAGAGACTGGTACAAGTTTCTCCTTTATCTCTTTATTATTTTTTCAAAACCCTCCTCTTTTAAAGTGATTTGGTTGTAAACTGCACTCATTGTGAAAAAGACCTGTGAGATGACACCCTGCTGAGTGTTGATTACAACTGGGAGCTAGCAGGTCAGAGCCTGAATTAAGTCAGCAGATATATGGAGAAGTATCTCAACCAGGGGAAAATGTCACCAAAAATGAAACAAACGGAAAAAAAAGGCAATAAGACTGCCAATTCAATTAACTCCCCAAATAAATCACTTAGGGAAGAAAAGATCCCTGACACTTCTTATGCAGGGGAAATTGCAACACTGGTCTCGGCCCTGATAGGGCCCAAATTGGAAGAGATTCATACCAGATTAAATACAATACTGGAGGAGTTAAAAAATCAGGCAGAGAGAATAAAAGAGATGGAACAACGGATTTCAAATTGCGAAGATACTCAGATTAAAGCACAACTTCAGATGGAGGCCTTAATGAAACAAAATCTATCACTATCTAACAAAATTGATGAGATGGAGAACAGAGCCATGCGGAACAATCTACGCCTGATTGGCATCCCCGAATCAATAAAAACCCAGGACTTAAAAAAGTTTGTGGAATGGACTATTCCTGAGCTATTGGGCTTAAATCCAGAGCAGAACATATTCATAATTGAAAGAGTGCATAGATTGGGAAGAGAAAGAGACCAATCAACGACAACTGATAGGAGACCAAGACCAGTCATGGCGAAATTCTTGAACTTCCAAGGAAAAAGCGAGATCTTGAGAGCCTATAGGAAACAACAGAACCTACACCATCAAGGATCAAAGATCCTGCTCTTCCAGCACTTTTCCTCTGAAGTCTCGCTGAAAAGGAAACAATTTTCGCCTATCTGCTCTCGCCTAGTGGCAGAAAAAAGGTTTTTCTCCCTGCTGTATCCAGCCAGACTCAGGATAAAATCAGGCCTGGATTTTTTCTTTTTTGACTCCCCAGAAGCAGCCCTTTCATTCTTGGATAATGAATCGAAGAAGGGGATGGCTTAATGAGAGTCTTCTTTACATTATATGGTTTTTGTAATTGTTTTTGTGTGTCTAAAGATGCCATTTAACAAAGATTTTTTTTTTCTATCTACCTATATTTATTTATTTATTTTTTTCTTTTTCTTCTTCTTCCCCGGACAGAAATTTTTTTTATTTTTTTTTTCTCTGGATCTCTTTATGTTTGCTCAAGAGATCAAAATTTTTTTTTTTTTTTTTTTTCTCTTCCCGGGACAGAAAATATATTTTTTTTTTTTTCCCCCAGACAGAAAATATATTTATTTTTTTTCTCTTCCCCAGACAGAAAATATATATATATATATATATATATATATATATATATATATATATATATTTTTGTTTATTTTGTTCGCTTCCCCAGACAGAAAATATTTTTTTTTTTTCCTTTGGATCTCTTTATGTTTTTTTTTTTTTTCACAATGATGTGTATCACTGTAATATTAGGACAAATAAGGAACAAGGCTACTCTTTTAAGTAGAGAAAAGATTGTGTATAGGCCTAAAGCTATGCATCAAGTAATATATGATGTTGAACACAGGTGGTTTATATATTTTTGGTTTGATATGTGTGAATTGTTGCTTATCACTGTAATATTAGGACGAATGAGAAATAAGCCTATTCCTCTAAGTAGAGAAAGATTGTGTATATGTTCAAGAGTTTCATTAGTACTCATATAGATAGAAAGACATTATAGCTATGGGTAAAATAAGGTATGATTCTGATCACAAGAGGTTAAAACACAATTTACTTATTTTTTTTCTCACAAAGGGCAATATACCTTTTTTTTTTTTTTTTTTTTCTTTGCCCTCTTTTTCTATATACACTCACAAAGAATGTATAACTATGTATCAAGTAATATATGATGCTGAACACAGATGGTTTATAAATTTCTGGTTTGATGTTTGTGAAATGTTGTTTATTACTATAACATTAGGACGCATGAGAAACATGTCTACTTCTCTAAGTAGAAAAGGATTGTGTATATGCCTAAAAAGTTTTATCAGTATCTGTATAGATAGAAAGACATTATAGTTATGGGTAAAATAAGGTATGATTCTGTTCACAAGGTGTTAAAAACACAATTTATTTATTTACTTACATCCTTTTTTTTTTTTCTTTTTCTCTTCTTCCCTCTTCTCCCCTCTTTTTCTTCTTCTTCCTCTCCTTTCCCTCCCATATCCTTCTCCCCGAGGATTCCCTCTTATAAGTTAGATGGTTAAAATACTGACTTGGAACATAGGGGGGATACACTCCCCTATAAAGAGGAAAGCAATCTTGAACCTACTAGGGAAAAAAGATTTCGATATAGTATGTCTACAGGAAACTCACCTATCAGATAAAGAGCATAGAAAGATCAAAGCTTGCTGGTTGGGAGAATCTTTCTTTTCATCATATACGAAAGCGTCTAGAGGAGTGATGGTTCTTTTCCACACAAGGTTGGAATATAAAATTCTTAATATCTCTCAAGATAGTGAGGGAAGATATTTGATCATTAGGTTTTCTACTGAGGGGGAAGAATACCTGTTGGTTAATATTTATGGTCCTAATGTCTCTAATGAGAAATTTTGGAATTTATTAGTGAAGAAGATGTTCAGATTCCCTAAAGCTAAGATTATACTGGTAGGGGACTTTAATGTCACACCAAACTCATACTTGGATAGAAGGAAAGTGGGGGCTCGAAGTGGGGAGATTAAATTCAAATCTGCTCAATTGAACTACGAGAAGAAAATATTTAATCTACTCCATAACTCACTAAAATTAGTTGATATATGGAGACTATTGAATCCAAATAGTCTTGAATACACGTGTTGTTCTAAAACTCACAATACGTTATCAAGTTTAGATCTTTTTTTGATCTCAGATGCATTAATCTCTAAAGTTGAGAAATGTAGCATTGGAGATTTTAGTCTATCAGACCATGCTCCGGTTACTTTATCTATCGCGGGAAAAAAGAAGTTCTCATTCAATTCTTTCTTCTTTCCAGCTTATCTGCGAGATTCCACCAGCTTTAAAGACTTTTTAATTAAAGCCTGGGAAGACTATAGCTCGTTTAACAGCCACTGCAGAGGGGATGTCCAGCTTTTCTGGGAAGCTGCTAAAGCCTATCTAAAAGCGGAAATCTCTAACTATGTGGCAAAGGTAAAGAAAGAGAACATGAGGAAATATTTAGACCTCTCAGATAAAGTGAGGGAGGCATATATCTTGTTTAGGGAAAGACCCTGTAAATTGAATACAGATAAATACTTCCAGGCAAAGAAAGAAAGAGAGACGTTCCTTCTGTGAGAGGCACAGATACTCTCATATAAGAGTAGTGCTAGATTTGCTAAATATGGAAATAAAGTTGGCAAATATATGGCCTCTCTGTTTAAAAGACAGTCTAGGAGGAAATCAATAGCAGCAATTAGAGAGAAGGATCAAGTATATACAGATCAAGGCCGAATACTGCAATTATTTCAGAGGTTTTACACTAACTTATATACTTCACAATGTCCTGACCCAGAGGACATTAAAATTTTTTTGGAAGATATCAATTTCCCAAAAATTACAGAAGAGGATAGTGAGGGTCTGAATCGACCAATAACAGAGAGGGAAATACAAAAAACCATCAATTCAATGGCTAGAGGAAAAGCTCCTGACCCAGACTGTTTACCGGTCGAATTTTACCAAATCCTGCAAACAGAGATAGGCCCGGTACTGACCGATCTATATAATACATATTATGGAACAGATAAACAAATTTCGGAGAACTTTAAGATGGCCAATATAATCTTAATTCCAAAGATCAATAAAGATCCTTCGGATATGACTTCATATAGGCCCATTTCACTTCTCGGCCTTGATTACAAGATACTGATGAAACTTCTGGCGGAAAGACTGAAATCTTTGTTACCAGCGATAGTGCATCAGGACCAGGCAGGCTTCGTTATGGGGAGAGCGTCTGAATTTAATGTAAGGAAAATTCTTCAGGTTATCAACCGGTTTGGGGGAGACTGTACTGCCCTGCCGGAGGCCTTCCTGCTATCCTTGGATGCAGAGAAGGCATTCGACAGGGTGGAATGGCTCTTCTTGATCCAGGTCCTAGAAAGATTTGGATTTAGGGGCCTCTTTAGGGATTTTATTGTTAAAGTATATTCAGATATTAAGGCCTCTTTGTTGATTAACAACTCTATGTCTAACTCATTTATGCTAACTAGAGGCACCCGTCAGGGATGCCCGATGTCTCCGTTATTGTTTGATCTTATAATAGAACCTCTGGCTATCAAATTAAGGAATATGTTGATCGGAATAAATATAGACCAGGTAAAATTTAAAACTGCTCTATTCGCAGATGACCTTCTGCTATTTGTTGCTGAGCCAAGAAAACAGATTAGTGCTATTATTAATCTGCTTGAACAATATGGTAGAGCCTCAGGGTATAAAACAAACCTTTTGAAGTCCAAAATCTTGTGGCTGAAGCACGATTCAGGGGAAGCACAACCCTTTCAGTTTATAGAAACGAACTCGCTGGAATATCTGGGGTTGAAGATCTCTGCTAATACAACAGATTGGTATAAAGATAATTTTGTATCAATACTGAGGGATAGCAGAGAAAAATTAAAATCATGGGCCTCACTCCCGGTTTCACTTACAGGTAAGATAGCCCTCTATAAGATGTTTATTGTCCCTAAGATTCTGTATACTTTGAGGATGTTTCCTCTCTTAATTAATAAGACTGATCTACGTCTCTTTAATCAAGCTCTGAGAGCATTTCTTTGGAGCGGGAGAAAGCCAAGATTGAAACTAGCCAAGTTATATCAACCCTATTTTAAAGGCGGGCTCGCTTTACCCGATCTAGAGAGATATAATCAGGCTGCCATCTTAAGATTCCCTATAGATTGGCTAACAAGATCCTTTGTATACTCGGATGAGATTCTCGAGAATCAAGTTTGTACCCCGCTCTCCTTAAATTATATCCTATTTGCTTCAAATAAAGAACTAGGAAAGAGATTAATGGAACACCCTTTGTATAGAGATATAATAATAGTCTGGAGAAGGTTAACTAAATCGATTGGAATGAGGCAGAACATCTCAAAATGGTTGCCGATAACTGGCAATACACACTTTCCTTTAGGCAATATGGTGGACATTTTCGAAAAATGGTCACCAGGGAGACCACTTATAATGAAAGACTTCTATGACTCTGAGTCAAATAAAGTTTTCACATTTGATAGATTTCAAGAGATTTTTCCGGAAGTTCAGAAAAAACATATATTCTATTTTATTCAAGTAAAAGGCTATATCCTTAAACTAGTGAATTTGGATCCCCAGTTGTGGGAACAGCATCCGCTGGTTGATCTGGTAAAGGTTAGGAAGGGATTATTATCCTTTATCTATAAATTTTTGGTATCCCTGGAAGAAACATCGGTTCTAGCAGATTTGACTTCCCAGTGGTTAACACTGGTTGACTCTCCGAATCTTGAAACAATACTCTTAAAGAGTGTAAAAACTGCACAGAGGCTGTTTTCTTCGTCTTATTATAGGGAAATTCAATTTAGGGTGATACACAGAGATTATTTAATTCCTTGGAGAGTGGCCAAGTGGAACAAAACTGTGTTTAATATCTGCCCTAAATGCCACTTTCATGACCCTGACTTGATTCATCTAGTCTGGGGATGCCCTAAGGTGAATCAATTTTGGATGAAGGTAGAATATTTTCTCTCTAATATAGTAAAAAAAAAGATCCAGCTAACACGAGACTCTATCCTTTTTTTAAGATCCCACACCGCTTGGGATAAAGATGTTGATTTTATACTAATAGCATTAACAATTATTAGAACACTTCTCTTTAAATATTGGATTTCTTGTAAGACACCCACTATCCCAGAAGTGAGGAAAGCACTATTAGACTCATCAATCAAAGCAGCATATGAATCAAAATTGGAGAGGCCCTCAGGAGAGAAATTCTGTAGAAGGTGGAGAGTTTTCGTGGGCTTTCAGAGAAACGACTTTGTACAATATATAGAACAAATTATTAACATTAAATTAGATTAGGGGGTGGGGTGGGGGATATGGGGGGGCGAGAGGAGAGAGGGAATATTCTTCATTACTACTACCCCTTTTTTTTTTTTTTTTTTTTTTTTGAGTTGTCTGGGAAAGGGTCATGGCTACCTGGCTTTTGTCCCTTTCTATATATTGTTTCTTTTATGCTGTAATCTCCATGCATGGAGAATTGTGTGTTATGTGTGTGTTGTTTGTATTTGTCTTTTTTCTTTTTTGTATAATAAAAATTTATAAATAAAAAAAATAAAAATATTATTAACCCCTAATCTGCCGGCCCTAACATCACCGACACCTACCTACATTTATTAACCCCTAATCTGCCGCCCCCAACGTTGCCACCACTATATTAAAGTTATTAACCCCTAAACCTAAGTCTAACCCTAAACCTAACACCCCCTAACTTAAATATAATTAAAAGAAATCAAAATAAAAATTCCTATCATTAACTAAATTATTCCTATTTAAAACTAAATACTTACCTATAAAATAAACCCTAAGCTAGCTACAATATAATATAATAGTTACATTGCAGCTATATTAGGGTTTATTTTTATTTTACAGGCAAGTTTGTATTTATTTTAACTAGGTACAATAGTTATTAAATAGTTATTAACTATTTAATAACTACCTAGATGAAATAAATACAAAAGTACCAGTAAAATAAAACCCAACCTACTGTAAGTTACAATTACACCTAACACTACACTATAATTAAATTATTTCCATAAATTAAATACAATTAAATTAAATTATCTAAAGTACAAAAACAAACAAACACTAAATTACAGAAAATAATAAACAAATTACAAGATTTTTAAACTAATTACACCTAATCTAATCCCCATAACAAAATAAAAAAGCCCCCCCAAATAAAAAAAAGCCCTACCCTACACTAAATTGCAAAGAGCCCTTAAAAGGGCCTTTTGCGAGGCATTGCTCCAAAGTAATCAGCTCCTTTACCTGTAAAAAAATTATAACCCCCCCCCAACATTAAAACCCACACAACCAACCCTACTCTAAAACCCACCCAATACCCCCTTAAAAAAACTCAACACTAACCCCTTAAAGATTACCGGGAGAGGTCTTCATCCAACCGGGCCGAAGTCCTCAACAAAGCCAGGAGAAGTCTTCATCCAAGCCGGGCGAAGTTGTCCTCCAGATGGGCAGAAGACTTCATCCAGACGGCATCTTCTATCTTCATCCATCCGGCGTGGAGTGGGTCCATCTTCAAGACATCTGATGCGGAGCATCCTCTTCATCCGACGGCTCTTCTGGAATGAAGGTTCCTTAAAATGACATCATCCAAGATGGCGTCCCTTCAATTCCGATTGGCTGATAGAGCTCTATCAGCCAATCGGAATTTAGGTAGAAAAAATCCTATTGGCTGATGCAATCAGCCAATAGGATTGAGCTGGCATGTTCCAATCAGCTAATATAAGTATCTAGTTTTAAATAGGAATAATTTAGTTAATTATAGTAATTTTTATTTAGATCTATTTAAATTATATTTAAGTTAGGGGGGGTTAGGGTTAGACTTAGATTTAGGGGTTAATAACTTTAGTATAGTGGTGGCGACGTTGGGGGCAGCAGATTGGGGTTAATAAGTATAATGCAGCTGTCAGCGATGTTAGGGATGGCAGATTAGGGGTTAATAATATTTAACTAGTGTTTGCGAGGCGGGGGTGCGGCAGTTTAGGGGTTAATATATTTATTATAGTGGCGGCGATGTCCGGTTTGGCAGATTAGGGGTTACAATTTTTTTTTTTGCAAGGCGGGAGTGCGGCGGTTTAGGGGTTAATATATTTATTATAGTGGCGGCGATGTCCGGTTTGGCAGATTAGGGGTTACAAATTTTTTTTAGTGTTTGCGGGAGGGCCTCGGTTTAGGGGTTAATAGGTAATTTATGGGTTTTAGTGTACTTTTTAGCACTTTAGTTAAGAGTTTTATGCGACGGCGTTGTAGTGTAAAACTCTTAACTATTAACTTTAAAATGCGGTACCAGTCTTGACAGGAGAGGGTCTACCGCTCACTTTTTGGCAGACTCGTAATACCGGTGCTATGCAAGTCCCATTGAAAAAAGAGGATACGCAATTTACGTAAGTGGATTTGCGGTATTTCCAAGTCTGACCAAAAAAGTGAGCGGTACACCTGTACCTGCAGGACTCGTAATACCAGCGGGCGTTAAAATGCAGCGTTAGGACCTCTTAACGCTGCTTTTTTAAAAAAAAAAAAAAAACAATTTTTATTGAGGTTATAAGCAAAAAGTAACATGCAAGTGCCGTCCATACATGATAATTGCAGCAGAGCATGAAGAATAATACAATAAAATCCCATGGGGACCTTACCTGGAACAAGGGCTATGACTCTACAAACCATTTCAATTATTTCAATGAGGAGTATGTGTAAATAAAAACAATAAGTGGATAGCTAGGGAAAGTTAAGAGCCATAATCATGAGGTGTGGGTTTATATCTCTTATTCTAATTTCCAGTATTAAGGTAGAGGAAGCTATAGTTGGAAATAAGCAAGTAGAGATGAAAGTGGAGATTATGCCTTAATATAAAAAGGAAATAGGGATTGAACTGAGTAAGATGGAACCTCATTTTAAATTATATTATATAATTAATGTTCCCCACCTTGACAAGGAGGTGTACTCTTAAATCTTATGATGAGGACATGTGGGGAGTTGGTGTATGGCCTAGCCACTCTTGGGCCAGAGTTGGTAAGGGGGGAGGGAATTCAGCAGGCAAAAGCCGCTTGATATAGAGGGGAAAGGGGGGGGAACGTTTTAAAGTAAGACCACAGAGTTGTGTACGAAGTGAACAGAAAGGCGAATTATATGACTAAAGGGATGGTCATTTCTAGGAGTAAGGGACAATTGTTTCTTAATGCTAAGGTGTCTAAGACATGTCAGACAGACAGAAGAATAGGTGTAAAGGAAACTTCCTCTAGGCTCTAGAGAAGGGTCTAACCTGATAATTGTAGAATATATAGAAGTAAATTAGTCAATGACTACTATACGAACAAGGTATAACATATAGGTAGCATCTGCAGCATTCAATGTGTATCTATATGTAAAAAAGGTTGCTAACAAGATGAGTAGCCCATGATCTAGGTGAGATAGTACAATAGTGATATATATGGTGCAATATATAATAGAAGCTAACTTCATGACCTTAACAATGAATATAAGGTTACAAGTTGTTGTCATGTTGAGATGTTACAGCAAATAACCAATGGGGCAATGCTTTACATTAGAGGCAGCTAATAAACAGTAATAACTTGCAAGCTAAGTACATAAGTTGTGGCATAAAATGTTTTAACAAGTAATCAAATGTCAATGATCAGACAGAGCCCAGCTATTGAAAGCCTCATTTTTCTAATAAAAGTTAGAATAGATGTAGCTACTGCGCTGACCTCTCATGAGTCAGATAGGCGGGTAGTTCCATGGTAATGGGTAGTTATGTGAGGGCCACTCTCAGACCATTTGGTGAAGGATTAGGATAATTCAGCAGATAAAATCTGCTTTAATAGTAGGAGGGGGTGTGTGTTAAAGGGAACTAATATGGTAATATTATGATTATTATGAGGCTTATGAGCTGACAGTTCTCTCCTGAGACCATAATAAAACAAATTACATCTATAAGGAGGGGCTAGAAGATGTTTAGTAGATTCACTAAAAATAACCTTAGGGTTAAGAGGGGAGTATAAAACCAATGGCCATTATCTGAAGCATTAAACAAACATTAACAACATATAGTAAACTGCATCATTACCAGATATATAACTGAAAAGTCAATGACAGGTGCAAGAACATATGAGATATAAGATAACAGGCAAATAAACTAAAAATACTTGTGAATCCTAAAATGTGAAATGATTGGTGAAGAGGGTTTCCTATAAAATCCTGTGCTGATGCAGATAGAAAACTACTAGATGGCAGTTGTATGTGTGCCATATATTTAGTAGGAGGGAGCTATTAGAGGGCTAAACTATGAAATCAAATATTGTAGGGAAAAAAACAGCCTTATACAAAAACTAGTTAAACTAATTGTAAAAGAGAATACAATAAAGTTTAAGAGCAAACAGTTCCACAAATATCTTATAAGTGTTAACTCTGCAGAGTCTGTAATTCTCAAAGTGTTAAAAAAGTTCCATATCATTCATAAATTATACCTTTTATTAGAATCAACTAGGAAAATACACGTATATTGTAGCAAAGGCTTCAATATTAAAAACACTTAAACTCTGTGGAATGCAGAATAGCAATTGGATATAAGGAGTATTATTAATAATGTCAAACAGTCCTCAGTCAGGTTAATATTACAATAAGCTAAGCCCTTACAATCCGAGGACTGAATTAATTTTAATCTGTTATTATTAAAGACTAGAGGCTGCGAACATGATTACTATAGATTCGTATTAACCATAATTTACCACAAGAGTATGCAAATTAAAAAGACGAACAAGAGAGACAGAGCTGCTCCTGTTGGACCCCTGATGTGCGTTTCATGAACGCTTCCTCAGAGGGGGTGCGGGCCACTGCTACACAGCGTAATTTATTGTGATTAGTTGCCCACCGATTAGACGTGATTGGCGGATGTGGTAAGTAGTGCCAGTGCTTGATTGGATTATAGGGCTGTCAATTATTCTGACAGGCTCCGACGTGTCAGGCACTCATGACCGGACAGTGGGTGTGTATAGAGGAACACGTCATTGGAGCTGTTGGAACCAATCCTCATCTGACAAGTCATGACATACTTGGGTGTGTTGTATTAAGCAAATATCATTGGATGATCATGTAAACAAATGTGAATACCTGCACGGAAATTCTCGATACAACTTCAAGAACGTACAGTTGTGATCAGTCCCTTTCATTATACAGTCTGAACGCTAGATGCAAATGAAGGCAAAAATAAGTTATCAGCTGTGATCTAATACATTCATATGGACGTAATTAAAGTTACAGTAAATATATATAACATATGTAACATATATATCAATTGTCTCAGTTGGTTCATATGGCTTCCTCCCCCAATAATCCTAGTTGTTCCGATTAGCAAATCAAAATAAGTGTATATAAATGGGTCACTTTAAATAACTTGGATTATATGGCTAATCGTTCTATGTTAGGTTTAGACAATAAAACTTGACGTTTTGTTTTTTCTGGAATTTCATCTTAATGCATAGGAACACTAATAGGGACAAGTCATATAGATTAAGTGGGATTTATTATAACAGTGAGGTCATCCGTACCGCAAACTATATGCAGTTTTTCCATAGATTGTAGAGAATGATATTTTCGTATAGATGGAACATCTCTACATAGATATAATTTATTATATATGAAAAACACTTAATTCCTTAGGCATATATTTATTCCTGGGAGTTTGTCCTTATTAATACTTAAAAGTATCTAATTCAGTGAATCCAGTGTATGAATATAATTTAAAGTGCTAAGAGATGGGGTGTGTTTAGCAATAGTTTATAGTGTGACTTAGAATAACTTAAATCAATAGTGCTACGCGCTGAGCAAACACTTGGTAAGGTGAATGTAAATGAAATTAAATTATTGACTAACTTATTATGAGCAAACATACAAAATTAAATTCTTAAGTGACTAGTTGTAAATAATAAATGGCAAATATGCCAAAAGTGTGTGCTTGGTACTCTATTCAAAAAATGGATATTTTACTAATAACATCAAAGTGAGGATGCTGGTGAATTTCGATGTGCAACTGAAAGAAAAGGAAAAAGTCTTTTCAGTTTAGTGCCAAATCTTAAAGAAAAAAAGTCAGATTTTCAGTTATATTATAAATAAAGTAATTATTATTATTGTTCATTCCATTAGGGTTCACTGCATTTAATAAATAAATCCACCTGCATTTCTATTTTCAACAACACTTTTTCAATATTGCCACCCCTGATGCCAAGGGATGCTTTTTGAATTACTATATATTTCAGATCCTTGGATAGACTCTTATGGTGTAATAAAAAATGTTTGGCAACTGATGTAATTTTTTTGCCATTGTTCAGATCTCTTTGTGCATTTTTGATATTATAAGTGTGTTCTAGAATGTGCGTTCTTACCTCTCTAGTCGTCATGCCAATATAGGCCATTTGGCATGAACAATAGAGTACATATACTACTCCTATCGTTCTCCATGAGAAATGGGACGGTTATTTATATACTCTACCAGTTTTCTCAGTTAAGGTTTTAGTTTTCCACACGAATTTATAGGCTGAACAAGTACCACAGGGGTACATGCCAGGATCACTATCCTTTTTCTTGACAGATCTGACAAAGTGACTAGATACCAACTTGCCTCTTAAGTTATTAGGTCTTTTGTACCCCAATGGGGTTTTAGGGTATCATCATTCTGTAGCATTTTCCAGTGGTCATTTATGATTTTGATTACATGTGTCATCTGGGGTTTATATGTAGTTATCAGTCTAGGACAGGATTCCGCTTGGACTTTATCTTTGGGGACTAATAATTCCTCTCTACATATTCTGAGTGCCTTATATTTTGCTCTTTTAACAGATTTCTTACTGTACCCTTGCAAGATCAATCTCTGTGATAGAGCAGTACTTTCTGTTATATAGATCTCAGTATTGGTACATTTACGGAGGAGTCTCAAGAACTCGCTGTAAGGTATTGCTTTTAGAGTACTAGGTGAATGGGCACTAGATTGGTGTAAGAGAGTGTTGGTAGCTGTCCTAGTTGATACTAATAAAAGGTATAATGTATGAATGATATGGAACTTTTTTAACACTTTGAGAATTACAGACTCTGCAGAGTTAACACTTATAAGATATTTGTGGAACTGTTTGCTCTTAAACTTTATTGTATTCTCTTTTACAATTAGTTTAGCTAGTTGTTGTATGTTGCTCTAATCCAGATTCCACAACAGGTATTGTTTCTAAGAATTTTTGTAATTAATATACTAGGTATATACTAATTATACAAGAATATAAATCATACCTGCTACTTTCTTAACTCTGTCACCCCCAAATCTATTTAATTCTAAAGTTTATACTTTGGGAGAATATACTCAGACTTCTTTTCTGAGTTTAGCCCTTTTCCTAGGGAGTTGATACTAAATTTACAGAAATATGAATATTCAAAATTATATGGCTAATCGCCACCAAAAGAGATTACAAGAATTAAACTCTATTTTTAATGTATCAACCAAGGATAACATACTAATTAATGAGGAGGAATAAAATAATATTCTATGCAGACTACACCAGACACTACACAAACAATCAAAAAGGTGGTGGAACTGGCACTTCTTTGAGAAGTATGCCGAAAAAAACATAATCCCCAGAGGATTAAGAATGAAGGTGTTTCCAGCCTTCAACTTTAAAGGACCAGTCAACACATTAGATTTGCATAATCAACAAAAGCAAGATAACAAGACAATGCAATAGCACTTAGTCTGCACTTCAAATGAGTAGATTTTTTTATAACAAATTTCAAAGTTATGTCTATTTCCACTCCCCTTGTACCATGTGATAGCAATCATCCAATCATAAATGCATATACGTATAGTCTGTGAATTCTTGCACATGCTCAGTAGTATCTGGTGACTCAAAAATTGTAAATATAAAGACTGTGCACATTTTTTTAAATGGAAGTAAATTGGAAAGTTGTTTAAAATTACATGCTGTATCTGAATCATGAAAATTTAATTTAATCTGAGTGTCCCTTTAACAACGAAGATCTAGTTAAACAGTGGGAGATTGCACTATCAGAATGCTCCTTGAAATTAATACAAGTATGAATTAAACATGATAAATTAGATACTGAAATTGAAGAATACAATGCACAGCTGTCTCAATTCAATGATAAAATTGATTATAAAACTCAGTATGGTAAATACCAGAAAGAATTAGACAAGTTGGAGCTAGAAATAATAGCTACTAAAAAACAAAAGCTCCAAAGAGACATTGAAGACTTTTCAAATCATAAAGTCTACCACTGGCGCAATAACACTACATTCAGACAGAGGACAAATAGATATTTAGTTCAACAACCAGAAAGTAGGGCAGAGAGTGAAACTGATAATTCTGACACTGACTCAGACTTTCATAATGGGGATAAACATACTGACACCATCACCAGTGTTTCTGGTGCTAGACCCAAGAGTTACAGTTCTGTACAGTCCTCGATTTCTTCTTCCTCTTCTGCTTCTTTTTTGTCCACCACACCGCAGAACATAACCCCACCGGTTATTCAAACCAATCAGGCAACCACACAGAACAGGGGAAACAAACGAAAGTTTTCAGGCCCAGTGAGACAATCCACGAGGAGAAGGGAATTGAGCCCCTTCACCAAGATAAGGATGAACAAATGAGAAACATTAACTTATCTGACCACATACTAAGTACAACACATAAATCATTATTATCTAAAGGACTATCCTTCTGTCCAGTTAACTCTCTGAACAAGTTTGAGATGATTAAAGACATTCATTTATTCTCAAGAAAGATCCTATTAAAGAAAATATATGCTTACAACCCTAATAGTCTCAATGCATAGGACTTAGTTACAGCTGATATTTTATGTGAACTATCAGAAAATGGTATAGATACCCAAAATGATAATTCAACACCAATTTCACAAACTTTGAAATCTAATGTCAAACCTAAATCTACATATATTCCCTCTCTATTCATGTCACCAGGGGTACAGGTTTTCTGTAAAATGGTATGTCAAAAGATAGAACAATTACCTATATACAATGCCAAACAAAATCTAAGCACTATAGAATTTCATGCTCTAAGAGAAATTGAATCATGGCATGATATTATAGTTAAACCATCGGATAAGGGTGGGAATGTGGTTTTGTGGCCACAACAAATGTATATAGACGAAGCCACTAAGCAATTGTCCAACAACTCAAGTTACAAACAGTTAATATTTAACCCTCAAAGTTCTTACCTTATACGATACAATAAAATGATCAAAGATGCATGGGAGGCGAATATACTCTCCAATTCTGAAAGAAAGTACTTAACAAAGGAGAATCCAAAGATTGCTACACTATACTTTTTACCGAAAGTACATAAAAATCCTGTGATACCACCAGGTAGACCCATCATTTCAGGAAATGATAATTTAACTGAGAATGCTAGCAAGTTTATAGATTTGAGGCTAAGAGAGTATTTAACCACCTTACCTTCCTATGTACGTGACACCATGGAAGTGCTACAAATGTTACAAAACATTAAATTAACTGATGAGATGTGGTTAGTCTCAGCGGACGTAGAATCCTTATATACTAACATCAGGCTTAGTGATGGAATTGAAGCTATCAAATACTACTTAGCCTCTAATAACTTTGACAATGCAGCAAACAATGACTTTATAATTCAACTGTTACACTTCATCCTGACACACAATTTTTTCACATTCAATGACAAATACTATCTACAAACACAGGGTACCGCGATGGGTACTGCCTGCGCGCCAACTTACGCAATTTTTTTTCTTGGTTATTGGGAACTCTTATGGGTATTTTCTGATCAATTACAATCATATACTGAACACATACGAATGTGGTTAAGATTTATAGATGATGTCTTATTCATCTGGGAAGGAACATTTGAAGAATTACAACTATTCATGCAAAAACTAAATGAGAACAAACTAAGTATAAAACTTACTTACTCAGCTAGTCAATAGGAAATATGTTTTTTGGATTTGAAGATATTTAAAAACAATGAGGGACTTATTAACACCACGATCTACAGGAAGGAGACAGCTACCAACACTCTCTTACACCAATCTAGTGCCCATTCACCTGATACTCTAAAAGCAATACCTTACGGCGAGTTCTTGAGCCCCCAGCCGTAATTGTACCATTACTGAGATCTATATGACAGAAAGTACTGCTCTATCACAGGGATTGATCTCGCGAGGATACAGTAAGAAATCTGTTAAAAGAGCAAAATATAAGGCACTCAGAATATGTAGAGAGGAATTATTAGTCCCCAAAGATAAAGTCCAAGCGGAATCCTGTCCTAGACTGATAACTACATATAACCCCCAGATGACACATGTAATCAAAATCATAAATGACCACTGGAAAATACTACAGAATGATGATACTCTAAAACCCTTGATTGGAGACAAAGTATCATTGGGGTACAAAAGACCTAATAACAAGTTGGTATCTAGTCAAGAAAAAGGATAGTGATCCTGGCATGTACCCCTGTGGTACTTGTTCAGCCTATAAATTCGTGTGGAAAACTAAAACCTTAACTGAGAAAACTGGTAAAGTATATACATTACTGTCCCATTTCTCATGCAGAACGATAGGAGTAGTATATGTACTCTATTATTCATGCCAAATGGCCTATATTGGCATGACGACTAGAGAGGTAAGAACGAGCATTCTAGAACACATTTATAATATCAAAAATGCACAAAGAGATCTGAACAATGGCAAAAAAATTACATCAGTTGCCAAACATTTTTTATTACACCATAAGAGTCTTTCCAAGGATCTGAAATATATAGTAATTCAAAAAGCATCCCTTGGCATTAAGGGTGGCAATATTGAAAAAGTGTTGTTGAAAATAGAATGCAGGTGGATTTATTTATTAAATGCAGTGAAAAATAATGGAATGAACGATTATAATAATTACTTTATTTATAATATAACTGAAAATCTGACTTCCTTTCTTTAAGATTTGGCACTAAACAGTTATGAAAATACTTTTTCCTTTTCTTTCAGTTGCACATCGATATTCACCAGCATCCTCACTTTGATGTTATTAGTAAAATATCCATTTTTTGAATAGAGTACCAAGCACACACTTTCGGCATATTTGCCATTAATTATTTACAACTAGTCACTTAAGAATTTAATTTTGTATGCTCATAATAAGTCACTCAATAATTTAACTTCATTTACATTCACCTTACCAAGTGTTTGCTCAGCGCGTAGCACTATTGATTTAAGTTATTCTAAGTCACACTATAAACTATTGCTAAACACACCCCATCTCTTAGCACTTTAAATTATATTCATACACCAGATTCACTGAATTAGACACTTTTAAGTATTAATAAGGACAAACTCCCAGGAATAGATATATGCCTAAGGAATTAAGTGAATTTCTATGCAAATTGGTCACATTATGCCTAGAAAATAATTTCTTTATATTTGAGAGAGACTATTACCTACAGATTTCAGGAACAGCCATGGGTTCAAACATGGTACCCACATATGCCAATCTTTATATGGCATGGTATGAACAAATGGCCATGAAACCATTCACTCACCCCCACATTAGATACTACGTACGTTACATTGATGATGTGTGGTGTGGGGGGTGGGGTGGTAGAGATAAATTGGAACAGTGGGTGTCATGTTTGAACTCCATGGACTGTCCAATACGCTTTAAGCTGGAATATAGTGAGGCTGTGATACACTTTTTAGATCTTAATATATACAAGGAGGAGGCCTGTGATGGATGCTCCTTTGGCACATCGTTGTACACAAAGCCAACGGATTGTAATTCCCTATTGGAAGCCAGGAGCTTCCATCCCAGGCACCGTAAGACAGGGATTGTCACCTCTCAGCTGACGCAATGTCATCCGTAACAATAGTGAGGTACCCACTATGATGGAGCAGCTCACGGAAATGGAGAAGAAACTAGTGGTGAGAGGAAATGATGATGTGATGGTCCGTACTATCAAGGAAAGGCTACTTGAGGATTCTATGGGAGGTAAACAGATGAAACCTAATATGGATACTCAGCAACTGAATTTTGTGACCACCTATACCCCAAGTGGTGTGCTGAGGAGGTCTGCACAGCAGCATTGGTCACTCCTGGAAACGGATCCATCACTTCCTTTTTATAGGATGAAGCCTCCTAGAATGGCCTACCGCAGGGCAGAGAACTTGAGGGATATATTGGTAAAAACTGATCAAACTAATTGTTACCAGAAGGACACTTGGCTGAAGACATCGAAAAAGGGATGCTTCACATGTGGAAGCTTTGAGAGGCCAGACGTTCCAGCATCTTCACACCAACAGACGGTATACCACCCGACACAGATTAACATGCACGAGCACATTTGTCATATATATGTTAATCTGTCCATGTTCTCTGGTGTACATCAGCAAGACGGTGACAAGCTTCTGGGACAGGATGGCTAACCACCATTGTGCAATTTGGGAAGCACTCAATAAAGGGACTCAGAACAGCCAGTGGCACGCCACTTTGCCAACTGTAATCATGGCTTATCTAGCCTGAGATCAATGCTGATCGATCATGTACCCCCTCTAGCAAGGGGTGACAATAGGGCCAAGAAGTTGCTACAGGTTGAAACTAAGTGGATCCATACACTCGATACCCTGATACCAAGGGGACTGAATACTTTCAATGATTTCGGACCATTCTACACTAAATAACTATGATCGGGACTGATACACCATAGTTCTGAAGAATATTACCCAGAGTGGATCCATATGGATGTTCATCCTAGTGGGTACCCACGGGTTTCTGCCTATACTCCAAGTGGTATGAAGGGAGTATTAATATATGGTGTAATTATCCAAGTTATTGTGTTTTATTTGGTTTTTGTTTTTTTGTTTCCGATTTTCTGGGGTTATGTACAGATACAAATAATTGAATTGTTTATACATTGGGATTGTTTTTAGAGTTATAGATTTTTTAGATGAAAAATATGTAACACATGCTAATTTGTATAATTTTGTTAGTTAATTATGATCAGCGCTTTGTATAGCATGACAGCTATGAAGACACATACGATGGCTTATAAGTATATGATGTTTGTTGACATCCTGTTCTCCTTCGCTACATTAATACAATAGCTGCACCCTGGCAGTTGCATGAACGCTGTAAGACTGTGCTTATCCTCCTTTGGAGATTTGTATATATATATATATATATATATATATATATATATATATATATATATATATATATATAAAGCAGCAAAAAAAATTCACCAGAAGTGCAATAGCGATTTAAAAATAGAAAAATTTATTGTTGTGTCCAACACATCTTAAAATACGGAGGTAACATGAAAACACAAAGAAAAAACAATTCAAGCATGAGAGAATGCTGCTGACATGTTTCGGGTCATGGCCGTAATCATAGCTAACAGGTACACCTGCACATGATCTTATGTACCCTATACCATTCTCTCATTGGTTAAAACATAATCATGCTGAATTCTACTTGTAACCCAAGTTAAAGGTATACTCAAACATTATTCTATATTCATTCATGAACATTAAATGATTTATTATGTATGTTTAATGTTATTTCTTTTTTTGTGTAGTTCTTGATTTTTAATTTATTCACAAACCCTATACATATGTGACAATAAAGAGAACCTTCTTTCCCAAAGAAAAGTGACACTTTGTGTAAATACACACACCTGCTGTATAGCTTCATAAATATATATGGTTGATAAAAGGCCACTGAAGGAAATATATATGGTAACATTGGTAGGTCTATATTATGTAAATGCTAACAACTGGAAACTATTGAGAACATATTTCGGAGACTCAAAAGATATATACAATGGTATGCAAATTAATAGGAACCAAAAATTACATTTAAATTTATATTGGAACCAAAACTGTAATGTCCGTGAGATCACATGACCTTTCAAAATAAACACTAGGATAATAATAATTAGTTGCATCCTATCTGACTATAATTAGCAAGATTGAGTTCAACCACTATATAAAATAGTTGAAGAAGTGATAACAATAACAATGATCAGATAATATCCATCAGCCACAGTTACTTCTAGTAACTAACTGCATACTCTGATCCAGATCTCACATAACAGCTTTAGCATTAGGACCCAAACCAGAGTAATCAGGGATATTATTAAAACTAAACTTCTGTATGAGGTTAACATGATGATACTATTTGTATGTTTCATAATTAGATTACAAAAATATCATATGTAGGGAATTACAAAAATGTCATCTTATTTTCAATAATTAATCAGGTCGTATTCAGAGTTCATACATGAGGGAACTCTTGTGCCCAATTTAAATATCCAAAACATTTCCCTCTTGCCCAAAAATTTGTCTCTATCTCCTCCCCTAGGGGGGGTAGCCACCCTCTTGATAGCTTGCCATCGAAAAGTGGTCAAGGCCTTATTGTGCCTCTTTGCAAAACGCTGGACAAGAGGGGTAGTGGCTTCTCCTGAACTAATTGTAGACAGATGGTTTCTAATTCTTGTGTTTGCGTCATTGGAGGTTAACCCTACATATTGAACCAAACACTCTGTGCATGTTATTACATAGATAACGTAAGATGTTGTGCAATTTAAGCATGATTCAATCTGAAAGGTTTCTCCTGTATTTGTGGATTGAAAACTGTCAGAAATTAGGGCATATTAACAGGGTCTGCATTTTTACTTGCCACATCTGTACATCCCTTTATATTGTAACCATGAGCTTTGGGATTTATTGTTAGCTTTGGGCAGACAGGAAGGGGACAAAATGTTCCCCAAGGTCTTGCATTTCCTCTATGAACATCTTAGACCTCTCTCGACACTATTGGTTAAATTGTCATCTGCGGCTAACAATTTAAAATGTTTTTTTCACAATCTTACAGATGTCTTTGTATTGGACACTATATTCAGTTACAAAGTAGGTCCCCTTATTTTCTTCCGATAAACGTCCATTGCCTTTCCATTCTTTATTGTCAAGAAGTGTCTTTCTATCTATTCTAGCCACCTGTTCCTGTGCTTTGTCTAGAATAGTCTCAGAGTATCCTCTCTCTCTCAATCTTCTTCTCAATTCATCACTTTGTTTGCCAAAAGCTCCATCCTCAGTGCAGTTCCCTTTTAACCTCACAAACTGCCCCTTCACCACTGAAAAGGGCACATGGGGAGGATGGCAGCTCTTGGCATGCAATAGTGTGTTTCGTGTAATAGGTTTTCAGTACGTATCACATGTAATGAGTCCATTCTTGTTGCCCATTAAAGTTAAATCAAGAAAACAGATGCTATCTGTGTGATGTTCAAAGGTAAACCTCAAACCCATGTCATTGTCATTAATTTCAGAGATGAAACATTTCAACTGTTCTTCAGTACCCTTCCATATAAGAAGCAGGTCATCTATATATCTCCTGTAAAACACAATGTTATCTTTTTGTCTGTTCTCATCTCCAAATATGTGGGACAGCTCCCACCATCCCATGTAAAGGTTGGCAAATGATGGCACAAACTTAGCACCCATCGCTGTCCCACACCTTTGGAGATAAAACTGTCCTTCAAATTTGAAGTAATTGTGTGGCAGGAGATACATAGTGACCCTCAATACATAGTCTCTCAAACTGTCTGTAAAGTCTGTACAATTTCTCAGAAAGAAAGACACAGTGTAAGATAAATGGTATATTTTAGAATTGTAGTGTGTTGCTAGTTGCAAACGCCAAGAGATACAAATTATAACCTGGCAATATGCTTCAAGCGTTTTGCTAAGAGTGAACTCACAGGAAATGCTGCTAGACAAATATGATTCTAGTCAGACAAACAAGTGTGCAAGTCTGATAAATTCACAGAGGCAAATATGGATAGCTAGATCAAAAATAGAGTTCTTTAGCATAAGATTAATTGTTATTATAAAGACTGAGTAAGTACTGTTGATAATATGAACTAGAAACAACTTGAGAGAATCTGATTAGCAGAGTTATACTTGCGGTAGCCTGTGCTTGGCTTTCCCTTGCAGCATGGAACGCTGTAATGGCGGAGTGAGACTGGAGTTCTTCCTGAGAGCTGAGCGGCTAGTTGCAGTACTGGTCAGGCTGAGAGATTGTTCTGTAGCTTCCGGAAGGAAGGTGAGTTGAAGTCCTAGCGAAGCAGGTGAATGAATCAGCTGCAGCTGGAGATGTGAGAAAATCCTCTGTAATACTGTGGTGGAGCGGCACTTTAGGAGAGAGACTGACAGGCAATCTATGAAATGGATTCAGATGGCTGTGCAGATTAAGTGTCTTTAGTAGAAAGCAGCAATTAGTTAGAAAGTTCCTTTTTGAGAGTTAAATTCAAATAAGCAAAAGTTCAATATCACTCAATTTGAGATGATAGCAGGAGTGACTTGATTTCTGTGAAGTATTCCAATCAGAACAAACTAAATAATCAAGCAAAGTAGATCTCAGGAAGTGAGGTTTTATAGGCAGGTGAAAAGGTGGAAGTGGAATGTCTTAAAGGGACATTACACACAGCCTCTAACCCTTTCTCTTGAGGTATAGAGGAATAGAGTGCCGCCACATCAATCGTCACCCATCTGTATTGGCCATCCATCCATTCCTGTTCCTCTAAAAGATTTATAACATGTTTAGTATCTCTCAGGCACTCTCTCTTTGTGTTTTTCATGTTACCTCCGTATTTTAAGATGTGTTGGACACAACAATAATTTTTTCTATTTTTAAATTGCTATTGCACTTCTGCTGAAATATTTTTGCTGCTTTCTATACATTTACCAGGACAGCATTTGGTGCCTAGTGTTTTTTTGTGCTCCTATCAGCCCCTAGCTAGCATGGACAGCTAGCCTTCTATGTTTTGTGAGGCTCACAGCTCATTCGGATTTCCTCCGTAATTCCACCCATCTGATTGGACAAGCAGGATCACGTGGTACGTCACACACGCACGCACGCAATCACAGCGTTTGAGGTGCAGAGATCCACAGTGTCTGAGGTGTAAGAATACACGGCACACGCTACATCGACGAACTTACAGAAGAAGTTTTTACCAGGTACAGAGAGAGAAGATTGTGAGGTCGGTAAGTGGGCACAGCCGCATAGAGGTTTTTACACTGACCAAGATTCAGGTGTTATGTGTTACAGATTATGTGTTAAGACCCATACCGTTGTATCACTCACTCCCAAGGCTTTAAAATTGAGACAATCTGGTATACTCGTTTGAGACTGTGTGTTGTATGGTTTACTTAAGCTGCCTCAACTAAGAAGGTCTATGGGCAATCGCATCTAGGGGCATATATATAAATAAGACTGTTTTTGGAATACATATGTTGGATTCTGATTTTTGACTGAATACCTTTCTATTTTTGTGCTATATATATATATATATATATATATATATATATATACAGGGAGTGCAGAATTATTAGGCAAGTTGTATTTTTGAGGATTAATTTTATTATTGAACAACAACCATGTTCTCAATGAACCCAAAAAACTAATTAATATCAAAGCTGAATATTTTTGGAAGTAGTTTTTAGTTTGTTTTTAGTTTTAGCTATTTTAGGGGGATATCTGTGTGTGCAGGTGACTATTACTGTGCATAATTATTAGGCAACTTAACAAAAAAAATATATACCCATTTCAATTATTTATTTTTACCAGTGAAACCAATATAACATCTCAACATTCACAAATATACATTTCTGACATTCAAAAACAAAACAAAAACAAATCAGTGACCAATATAGCCCCTTTCTTTGCAAGGACACTCAAAAGCCTGCCATCCATGGATTCTGTCAGTATTTTGATCTGTTCACCATCAACATTGCGTGCAGCAGCAACCACAGCCTCCCAGACACTGTTCAGAGAGGTGTACTGTTTTCCCTCCTTGTAAATCTCACATTTGATGATGGACCACAGGTTCTCAATGGGGTTCAGATCAGGTGAACAAGGAGGCCATGTCATTAGATTTTCTTCTTTTATACCCTTTCTTGCCAGCCACGCTGTGGAGTACATGGACGCGTGTGATGGAGCATTGTCCTGCATGAAAATCATGTTTTTCTTGAAGGATGCAGACTTCTTCCTGTACCACTACTTGAAGAAGGTGTCTTCCAGAAACTGGCAGTAGGACTGGGAGTTGAGCTTGACTTCATCCTCAGCCCGAAAAGGCCCCACAAGCTCATCTTTGATGATACCAGCCCAAACCAGTACTCCACCTCCACCTTGCTGGTGTCTGAGTCAGACTGGAGCTCTCTGCCCTTTACCAATCCAGCCACGGGCCCATCCATCTGGCCCATCAAGACTCACTCTCATTTCATCAGTCCATAAAACCTTAGAAAAATCAGTCTTGAGATATTTCTTGGCCCAGTCTTGACGTTTCAGCTTGTGTGTCTTGTTCAGTGGTGGTCGTCTTTCAGCCTTTCTTACCTTGGCCATGTCTCTGAGTATTGCACACCTTGTGCTTTTGGGCACTCCAGTGATGTTGCAGCTCTGAAATATGGCCAAACTGGTGGCAAGTGGCATCTTGGCAGCTGCACGCTTGACTTTTCTCAGTTCATGGGCAGTTATTTTGCGCCTTGGTTTTTCCACACGCTTCTTGCGACCCTGTTGACTATTTTGAATGAAACGCTTGATTGTTCGATGATCACGCTTCAGAAGCTTTGCAATTTTAAGAGTGCTGCATCCCTCTGCAAGATCTCACTATTTTTTACTTTTCTGAGCCTGTCAAGTCCTTCTTTTGACCCATTTTGCCAAAGGAAAGGAAGTTGCCTAATAATTATGCACACCTGATATAGGGTGTTGATGTCATTAGACCACACCCCTTCTCATTACAGAGATGCACATCACCTAATATGCTTAATTGGTAGTAGGCTTTCGAGCCTATACAGCTTGGAGTAAGACAACATGCATAAAGAGGATGATGTGGTCAAAATACTCATTTGCCTAATAATTCTGCACTCCCTGTATACGTGCATATATGTATATACTGTAGATATATAGGAATACATATACATTTTATATTAACATTATCAGACATATATAGAAATATTATTATGTCCTTCCTGATTCGTAAAACCATAGAATTCAAAGAAGGTGTACTTTCATTTTCACAAAACTATGTATTTTTTGCAGTATCTATAATAACAATGTTAAAAAATATATTTTTTTAATTTGTTTCCTTAATAAAAATAGTTATACCTTATTCCTTTTAGGTCTTGAAAAACGATGATGATTTCATAATTATTTTATTAGCTCTAGTTTTTGAGAAACACTATTTGCGCTTCAGTAATTTAGTCAAAGTGAAAAACAATATTACAAGTTGACATTTTCTTGATGCAAAAAAACCCAAAATTTCTTTCAATCGTAAGAAACAATACAAACTGAAAAAAAAATAGAGCAATTTAAATTACTAACTGTCTGAAATAGTTGCCTCTTCTCAATTGCACCTTCTCGCTTGTGCTCCTCTTCTGGGGCATCTCTTGACACTGTCCAACAGTAGTCAACAAGCATAGAAACATTCCACCTACCTGATATCTTCATTCCCCTTGTTAAAAAAAATGTCTTGGTGGAACCGCTCACCATGCTCATCACTCACTGCACCGCAGTTGTCAGGGAAGAACTCCAGATAAGAGTTGAGAAAGTGGATTTGAGTGACATGTTGCAGCCTAATTGATGATACTGTATTAGAAGATTGATCGCAAGTGCAACATAGTTTTCAGCTCTTCGGTTACCCAAGAAGCCATGCACAACACCTTTAAGAGCTTATTAAAAGCTGCTTTCTCATTAACCTTTTGCAATATCTCAGAATCGAGAGATTTAAAAGTCTTATTCTTTTTTTCACATACTTAAATTATATTTGTTTCTTGAAATAATAATTAATATTTTACATTACATTCCAATGTTCTTCACATAGAAAAAAATATTCTTTTTATTTTTAAATATTTATATAGATATATAATATATATATAACATATGATGTTGGGTTAGCACATGAATGATCAGTTCTAGGTTTTTTGAACAGCGCTCTCCATTGAAGTCTATGGGGAGAAGAAGTAAACACAGTCACAATATCTAAAATCCTGAAGTTAGCGAGTGTTGGGTTTCGCTCTTTCAACTTGAAATACGCATGCCAACCCGCACAGGTTAAAAGTTAATTGAGCAGTGTTAGCACTAAATAGCACTCCACTTGCAATCTGTCCCTTATATAGCAAGTTATTTATCTTTGTTAATGACTTATAAAACATTTTGCATTACACTATTGTATTTATTTTTTTCTTTTAACAAACCTACAGATGCAGTAGAGGATACACTTTTGGTACCTTCAAAAATCCAGATAGGTGATGTGAAAATTCCATAGCTCAGATTAATGATTACTCTTTTTATAGACTAGATGTTCCCTGTGGACAGCAAATAAATGATAGCAGCTGGGTCATACCAGAGATGTGATATCTTTCGATGAGAGACTCCATTATGTCACTAAATTCCTTATCTGCAGAACCTTGCTGAATTCTTGGAAATGTCTAACTTGCTATTATCCAGATAATTAAGGGCCAGATTATGAGTGGAGCGCAAACATTTGTGCCTGAGCGATAAGGGGTATATCGTGAGGGTTTGTGCTCATCAGGCTTACTGCTCGTATTACAGGTTGAAAGTAAACGCAATCATGATTTATGCTAGAATGATTACCGTGACTTCAGAGCTCTGGTTAATTCTTCCACGAAATATTAAAAGTCCCAAAACACATCAAAAATACATTCAATGTATAGTTACACTTATAATAACACTATCTAATAAAAATTATTTTTTTTTAAAAAATTGCACACAAAAGTTATAAAGGCTCAAAGATATGAGGACTCAGGTGTTATGAATATATATATAAGTCTATATATGTTTACATATGTATTCATATATTTATATGTGTATATATATATATTTACAGACATTACATATAAACACATAAATACATATGTACACATATAGACATATATATATATATATATATATATATATATGTCTATATATCCCTGTGTTGTTAAGTAAATGAAAACATGTAAAAGCATATTTATGCAATATTCATATTTACAGGGACATTCCAGCCAAAATTAAAATCCACAAGACTACATTTCAGTTTTGAATAGAAGCATTTTTGTAATATACAAGTATTAGCAAAAATGCTTCTAATAAAAGCTATAGCTGTTTCAAAAGTGTATATAAGTATGCACCGTGCACCAGCATTTTAAACACAGCACTTGTTTAGCGAGTCTAAGATGCTTGTACCATCTGGTAATGACTCAATTTGTTATTTATTGACATGGTACAACCCCCACTGGCACTCTGAGCAGCTGCAGTATGTAAAATGCTGGTGCACTGAGAATATCTAGCTATGCCTCACATGCACTTGCAGAGGAAAATGCTAACACTAAGAAAGTGATAACTTTTACTAGAAGCTTTTTTGACAGTACATGTATATTACCAATATGTTTCTATTTAAAGATTTAATTCATCTATGTGCATTTATATTTTGACCGGAATGTCCTTTTAAGAAAGGCTTTAGCTATGCATTTACAAAAATATGGAAATATTTTACATTCCAATGTTCTGCACATAGCAGAATAAGTTCTATGTATTTGTAAATAGATATTCCTATATATATATATATATATCTGTATATATCTATAACAATATATAATCATGTATATATAAAGGTATAGATATACTAGATATACAGTATATGTTATCAAAATATTATCATCAGATATATATATATGAATTAATAGCACATATTTTGTGATGTAAAGAACATTTGAATATGAAATATTCATATTATCATGTCGGTTTAGTGAAAATATGTGATCGGGTTTGCGCGAGAGTAAGGTGTTAGTTTTTGTCTCCGTTAACATCTATGGGGGAATACGTGAACATGCACGCGATATTCTAGCTTCCAATTTTTGTGCTCGCTGGGTAACTTTAAGATAACATAATATGAGCCCAACCCGATGAGCGCAAAAATCTTAATTACAGCGCAATTAACGTTCAAGTGGGAGCGCTAATTTGCACTCCACTGTGGCCCCTTTATAAGCAATGTAGAGCTGTTTTTTTTAACTGAAAACAAACAAGCTCATGACTTTCAGTAAGAGCCCCAAGACTTGTGCTGTCAATTAAATATCCATCTTACATGTGGAGGTGAACACTTTGTACACAGTAATATTGCTGTATCACGTTAATAAGTTTCTTGACCATAATGCAGAGACTTGCTAAAACATGCAACATCTTTATGTTTTATGATCATGTTTTGAATTGACTCTGTTTATATAAAATTAAATACATATCTTTTAATAAAAAAAATTGCAGATTTTTATTTTGTTGATACAGTAACATAATTACTAGGGCAAACAACTATATTTGCTTTATCAAAACATCTATGATTTTATCATGCCCTATAAACGTTTTTATAATCGTCTGAAAGGTTACTGGTACTCAGGGATGTAACTACACAGAGGTCTCAGTAGAGACTGGGCCCATACCTCTAGGAGGGCAATATGACCCTCATAACAGTAGTGGCATCACTAAAGGAGATGTCTGGTGCGGAGAGCTCCACCTGTATTATGTGGGCTCACAGTTTAAGGAAATTGTAGTGATTTGGTCTTGTAATATGATGGCAGGGTTTCCAAAATGAGCACCACATTTGACAGCCAGATGGGGTGCTTTTGATATGGGGGCCCCTCCAGAGCCTTTGTGTTGGGCCCCAGTGAGATGTAGTTCTGGTCCTGCTGGTACTGATTTCAGCAATTCTTAAGCAGTGCAAATTAATTTCATATTTATACTTTTTATGCAAATAACTATCGGCTAGATTACGAGTTTTGCGTTATGAGTGAAAAAGCAGCGTTATGGGTTATAGTGCGGCTTTTTCACTACCACTGCTATTACGAATCTTGTCAAAAAAGCTGTGCTGCACACTTTTTTGGCCGTAACGCAAACTAACTTACGCAATTTGCGTAAAGTCTTTTTTCAATAGGACTTCGATAGCGCCGATATTACAAGCTTTTTTTGGGAGGCCAAAAAGTGATACCACAAGATTCATAATGCAATCACTAACGGCTAGATTTAGAGTTTTGCGGCCAAAGGGATGCGTTAGCTACGCATGCTTTTTTTCCCCTGCACCTTTTAAATACAGCTGGTATTTAGAGTTCACAGAAGGGCTGCGTTAGGCTCCAAAAAAGGGAGCGTAGAGCATATTTACCGCCACTGCAACTCTCGATACCAGCGGTGCTTATGGACGCGGCCAGCTTCAAAAACGTGCTCGTGCACGATTCCCCCATAGAAAACAATGGGGCTGTTTGAGCTGAAAAAAAACCTAACACCTGCAAAAATCAGCGTTCAGCTCCTAAGTCTGCACCTAACACCCTAACATGAACCCCGAGTCTAAACACCCCTAACCTTACACTTATTAACCACTAATCTGCCGCTCCCGCTATCGCTGACCCCTGCATTTTATTATTAACCCCTAATCTGCCGCTCCGTACACTGCCGCAACCTATGTTATCCCTATGTACCCCTAATCTGCTGCCCCTAACACCGCCGACCCCTATATTATATTTATTAACCCCTAATCTGCCGCCCCCAACATCGCCTCAACCTACCGACAACAATTAACCCCTAATCTGCCGACTGGATCTCACCGCTACTATAATAAATGTATTAACCCCTAAAGCTAAGTCTAACACCTAACACCCTAACATGAACCCCGAGTCTAAACACCCCTAACCTTACACTTATTAACCACTAATCTGCCGCTCCCGCTATCGCTGACCCCTGCATTTTATTATTAACCCCTAATCTGCCGCTCCGTACACCGTCGCAACCTATGTTATCCCTATGAACCCCTAATCTGCTGCCCCTAACACCGCTGACCCCTATATTATATTTATTAACCCCTAATATGCCGCCCCCGCTATCGCTGACCCCTGCATATTATTATTAACCCCTAATCTGCCGCTCCGTACACTGCCGCAACCTATGTTATCCCTATGTACCCCTAATCTGCTGCCCCTAACACCGCCGACCCCTATATTATATTTATTAACCCCTAATCTGCCGCCCCCAACATCGCCTCAACCTACCGACAACAATTAACCCCTAATCTGCCGACTGGATCTCACCGCTACTATAATAAATGTATTAACCCCTAAAGCTAAGTCTAACCCTAACACTAACACCCCCCTAACTTAAATATAATTTAAATCTAACTAAATAAATTAACTCTTATTACCCCTAATCTAACCCAAACCCCCCTTAAATAAACCTAACACTAAGCCCCTGAAGATCTCCCTACCTTGTCTTCACCACACCGGGTCCCGATCGGTCCAGAGGAGCCTCCGAAGTCTTCATCCAAGCCCAAGCTGGGGCTAAAGAGTGACGTCCATCATCCGGCTGAAGCGGCAAATGAAGAAGTCCATCTTCGGGAAGAAATCTTCATCCTATCCGGGCAGAAGAGGACATCCGGACCGGCAAACATCTTCATCCAAGCCGCATCTTCTATGTTGTTCCATCCGATGGCAACCGGCTCCATCTTGAAGACCTCCACCGCGGATCCATCCTCTTCTTCCGACGACTAGACGACGAATGAAGGTTCCTTTAAGGGACGTCATCCAAGATGGCGTCCCTCATATTCCGATTGGCTGATAGGATTCTATCAGCCAATCGGAATTAAGGTAGGAAAATTCTGATTGGCTGATGGAATCAGCCAATCAGAATCAAGTTCAATCAGATTGGCTGATCCGATCAGCCAATCAGATTGAGCTCGCATTCTATTGGCTGATCGGAACAGCCAATAGAATGCGAGCTCAATCTGATTGGCTGATTGGATCAGCCAATCGGATTGAACTTGAATCTGATTGGCTGATTCCATCAGCCAATCAGAATTTTCCTACCTTAATTCCGATTGGCTGATAGAATCCTATCAACCAATCGGAATTCGAGGGACGCCATCTTGGATGACGTCCCTTAAAGGAACCTTCATTCGTCGTCTAGTCGTCGGAAGAAGAGGATGGATCCACGGTGGAGGTCTTCAAGATGGAGCCGGTCGCCATCGGATGGAACAACATAGAAGATGCGGCTTGGATGAAGATGTTTGCCGGTCCGGATGTCCTCTTCTGCCCGGATAGGATGAAGATTTCTTCCCAAAGATGGACTTCTTCATTTGCCACTTGGATCCAGACATCAGCTGGATGATGGACGTCACTCTTCAGCCCCAGCTTGGGCTTGGATGAAGACTTCGGGGGCTCCTCTGGACCGATCGGGACCCGGTGTGGTGAAGACAAGGTAGGGAGATCTTCAGGGGCTTAGTGTTAGGTTTATTTAAGGGGGGTTTGGGTTAGATTAGGGGTATGTGGGTGGTGGGTTGTAATGTTGGGGGGGGGGGTATTGTATGTGTTTTTTTACAGGCAAAAGAGCTGAATTCTTTGGGGCATGCCCCGCAAATGGCCCTTTTCAGGGCTGGTAAGGTAAAAGAGCTTTGAACTTTTTTAATTTAGAATAGGGTAGGGCATTTTTTTATTTTGGGGGGCTTTGTTATTTTATTAGGGGGCTTAGAGTAGGTGTAATTAGTTTAAAATTGTTGTAATATTTTTCTAATGTTTGTAAATATTTTTTTATTTTTTGTAACTTAGTTCTTTTTTATTTTTTGTACTTTAGTTAGTTTATTTAATTGTATTTATTTGTAGGTATTGTATTTAATTAAATTATTGATAGTGTAGTGTTAGGTTTAATTGTAGATAATTGTAGGTATTTTATTTAATTAATTTATTAATAGTGTAGTGTTAGGATTTATTTTACAGGTAATTTTGTAATTATTTTAACTAGGTAACTATTAAATAGTTATTAACTATTTAATAGCTATTGTACCTGGTTAATATAATTACAAAGTTGCCTGTAAAATAAATATTAATCCTAAAATAGCTACAATATAATTATAATTTATATTGTAGCTATATTAGGGTTTATTTTATAGGTAAGTATTTAGCTTTAAATAGGAATAATTTATTTAATAATAGTTAATTTATTTTGTTAGATTTAAATTATATTTAAGTTAGGGGGGGTGTTAGGGTTAGAATTAGACTTAGCTTTAGGGGTTGATACATTAATTATAGTAGCGGTGTGGTCCGGTCGGCAGATTAGGGGTTAATTATTGTAGGTAGGTGGAGGCGACGTTATTTTAACTAGGTAGACTCGTTAGTAAATAGTTATTAACTATTTACTAACTACATAGCTAAAATAAATACAAATTTACCTGTGAAATAAAACCTAACCTGTCTTACACTAACAGCTAACCTTACACTACAATTAAATCAATTACCTAAATTAAATACAATTACCTAAATTAAATATAATTACCTAAATTACAAACAAAAAACCCCACTAAATTGCACAAAATAAAATAAGAAATTATCAGATATTTAAACTAATTACACCTAATCTAATAGCCCTATCAAAATAAAAAAGCCCCCCCCAAAATAAAAAAATACCTAGCCTAAACTAAACTACCAATAGCCATTAAAAGGGCCTTTTGCGGGGCTTTGCCCCAAAGAAATCAGCTCTTTTACCTGTAAAAAAAAATACAAACAAACCCCCAACAGTAAAACCCACCACCTACACAACCAACCTACCAAATAAAATCCTAACTAAAAAAACCTAAGCTCCCCAATTCCCTGAAAAGGGCATTTGGATGGGCATTGCCCTTAAAAGGGCATTTAGCTCTTTTTCAAGTGCCCAAACCCTAATCTAAAAATAAAACCCACCCAATAAACCCTTAAAAAAACCTAGCACTAACCTCCAAAGATCCACTTACAGTTTTGAAGACCGGACATCCATCCTCAACGAAACCGGGAGAAGTCTTCATACAAGCGTCAAGAAGTCCTCAACGAAGCCGGGAGAAGTCTTCATCCAAACTGGCAGAAGTGGTCCTCCAGATGGGCAGAAGTCTTCATCAAGGCGGCATCTTCTATCTTCATCCATCCGGCACGGAGCGGGTCCATCTTCAAGACATCCAGCGCGGAGCATACTCTTCAATCGAAGTCTTCTTCCAGAATGAAGGTTCCTTTAAGTGACGTCATCCAAGATGGCATACCTTGAATTCCGATTGGCTGATAGAATTCTATCAGCCAATCGGTATTAAAGGTGAAAAAATCCTATTGGCTGATGCAATCAGCCAATAGGATTGAGCTTCAATCCTATTGGCTGATCCAATCAGCCAATAGGATTGATTTTGCATTCTATTGGCTGTTCCAATCTTTTTGGTTTAGGCTAGGGTTTTTTTTTATTTTGGGGGGGGGCTTTTTTATTTTGATAGGGCTATTAGATTAGGTGTAATTAGTTTAAATATCTGATAATTTCTTTTTTTCTTTTGTGTAATTTAGTGTTTTTTTGTTGTAATTTAGGTAATTGTATTTAATAAATGTAATTTATTTAATTATAGTGTAAGGTTAGTGTTAGTGTAACTCAGGTTAGGTTTTATTTTACAGGTACATTTGTATTCATTTTAGCTAGGTAGTTAGTAAATAGTTAATAACTATTTACTAACTATTCTACCTAGTTAAAATAAATACAAACTTGCCTGTAAAATAAAAATAAACCCTAAGATAGCTACAATGTAAATATTAGTTATTTTGTAGCTATCTTATGGTTTATTTTACAGGTAAGTATTTAGTTTTAAATAGGAATTATTTAGATAATTATAGTAAGTTTTATTTAGATTTATTTTAATTATATTTAAGTTAGGGGGTGTTAGGATTAGGGTTAGACTTAGGTTTAGGGGTTAATAAATTTAATATTGTGGCTGCGACGTTGGGGGTGGCAGATTAGGGGTTAATAAATGTAGGTAGGTGGCAGCGATGTTAGGGGCGACAGATTAGGGGTTAATAATATTTAACTAGCATTTGTAATGCGAGAGTGCGGGGGTTTAGGGGTTAATATGTTTATTATAGTAGCGGCGATGTCCAGGGCGGCAGATTAGGGGTTAATAAGTATAATGTAGGTGTTGGCGATGTTGGGGGCAGCAGATTAGGGGTTAATAAGTATACGATTAGGGGTGTTTAGACTCGGGGTTCATGTTAGGGTGTTAGGTGTAAACATAAATTTTGTTTCCCCATAGGAATCAATCACGGCTCTCCCCATTGATGTCTATGGGGAAACCGTGCACTAGCGCATAAAACCAGCTCACCGTGGCTTTCTGCAGTGCTGGTATTGGAGTGCGGTATGGAGCTCACTTTTTGCCTGTTAACGCCAGGTTTTTATAAACCTGCAATACCAGCGCTGTAGGGAAGTGAGCGGTGGCAATAGCGTGCAAGTTAGCACCGCACCGCTCATAACGCAAAACTCGTAATCTAGCCATATGCAAGTTATGTTTATTTATATTTGCAAAACATTTCAAGAGTATTAAATGTGAAGTGTGTTTTGATTTAATTATAATAGTTGCATTTGAAGTGTGGAATGTAACAGTTCCAACTGAAATGTTATTCTCTAGTCTTGTTGACAGATAGGATGAAGTCCAATAAGGCATTTGCAAATTTCATTCCCTCTTAACCTGATTATTAAGAACTTTTTTCAGCATTTAACAGATAATCATGTTAGCTTTAAAGATACAAAACATTTGTCCATTTACCAGCCCTTAATCCAATCTAATATTAATGCTTTAATAAAGGATTGTTACAGAAATAAAATCACATGTTCTTATTAAGACCTACAACCTCTCAAAAATTAATTCCCCCCCCCCCCTTGTTGGATAGCTACAAGTGTGTTTTTAGTTGTTCAGTCTTCTGAATAGAAAATTCCAAAGAAGCTCTGTTAAAAAGGGAACTTCTTATGTTATATCATCACAGTTTATAACTAATGTATGCAAATCCTCACAGAATTTCCTAACTTCATTTTTTAGACCTTCAGTTCTATTTTTAATTGTTTTAGTGCCTTGTTGCTCTACATTTTAAGCCTTCCATAGTAGTCTTAAATATTATTGTTGTTGTTTTTTTATTGTGTATATGTTTAACATCAAGTAATCATGTCACAAATTCATTTGATAAAAACATCTCTCATCTATATCTATTTTTCTCATCTCTGAGTAATTTGAAGGACCAACATTGTAATTTGAATTTATAATTTATTTTTTATTGTTTTATTTAGTGGTTATTCTGCATGGAGCCTGGTGAAAATAAAATAAGAACTGAACAAAAATGACACCACTGAAAAAATAATGTAATAAATTCAATAAACAATGGGAACTTTTTTTTTTTTAAATCAACCTGCACTTTTTAAGTGGAAATATTTACCCCTTGCAGGGCTAGATTACACTTGACATGTTACTACTAGTGAGTTTGCGATATTGAAATACATATACATACATATATGCTCAAATAAGCACCCCACCCAAGTTCAGGTGTGCTCATTACAGTGTTAAAGAGTTGTGAATAAAAAGCCAGGGAGTCTCATTCTATTATGAAGAGTAAAAGCAGGAATGTTTCAGCCCTCTGTTGCAAAAGGACTTAGAGTAGGACCAGTCGAATTGGGGCACCTTGTAAGTGGTGACTGGCTAAGCAAAGTATGGCCATATTGTGTGACTAAGTTCCCAATATTATTTAAAAAAGAATAGTTGTCTCTTGATGTATATGCAGGCAATTTTTTGCAGCAGTAAAAAATATGTTGTGCTTTTGAAAATGGATGTGCGCTGATACCTCTTTGTTTGTGTAATTACTGGGTCATATTGGCAGCACTCCCAGATGTTGATTTAAACTTTTTGCAAGGTGTGCTAAAAAAACAAATGTTGTATTTGTATTTAAAATTACCAGGGAGACTGACCATCTCCCATTGTTTTAAGCACCCCACCCAAGTTCAGGTGTGCTCATTACAGTGTTAAAGAGTTGTGAATAAAAAGCCAGGGAGTCTCATTCTATTATGAAGAGTAAAAGCAGGAATGTTTCAGCCCTCTGTGGCAAAAGGACTTAGAGTAGGACCAGTCGAATTGGGGCACCTTGTAAGTGGTGACTGGCTAAGCAAAGTATGGCCATATTGTGTGACTAAGTTCCCAATATTATTTAAAAAAGAATAGTTGGGACTTAGGGGCGTGTCCAGGCACTAGCAGAAGATGGCTGCTAATCTGAGAGCTCAAGCTACAGGATATACTTTCCGCCAAGATATCTGACTGTTTTTGATGCCATCCAGCACAAAATTTTGATGCATCTTATAGAGCAAGCTCTGCTGGACTGGGCAATACTAAATTTGTTTGTATAAGAGTCTCGCAGACTGGACCGTTGAGGTTTGTGGCGGCCTTGTGGAGGACAACCTTAGCACCCCCCCCGGGTAACCGGGTGATAGGAGAATATAGGAGTTTCTCCTCTGTCAATATCCACCAATATAGTTTTGCAGCTGAAACATGTCGGAAACACATTTAAACTTGCGGGATCTGCTGGCTGAATACGAGCGCACAATATGCGCAAGATTTGATCGCCTCTTGGCATATATGGACAGTGCCCATTCTGAGCTTAAAACATCTGAGGACCGGAGACAACTGAGAGCAGAGATCTCGGGATGGAAAGCTATACCGCAACCCAATACAGAACCCCCGGTGGCAGCGGGGGTTCTGGCTCATGATCAGATGACAACCCCTAAGAGCTCGATACCTGCCCGGTTCACTTGCGGGAGCAAGGAGACACGCACTATGGCGGAGGTCAGGGGAAATGCGCACCCTGAAGCACTGATACCAGACAGCTTGCCTGAGGAACTAGGACTACCGGTGTCAGACCATCCTCATCTGAGGACTGTGGGGACTGTCGGCCTGCTTCATAGCTCAGAAGTTGTATGCCGGGCCCACCCGCTGCTATCAGCTGTCTGGTATTTCCGAATAGGAGCGTCTTCCAGGCTGGTAATGTATGGCTGGCATTGCGGCCTACTTGAGGCCTGGATTTTTCACTCTGGATACAGAATTGGTGATACTGGGGGTGTCCGGACTGGCGTGGGGTAGAGATATAAGCCCTGATCCAGTCCCTATGTTAAGGCTCTGCTCCTACCCTGATAAGGCTGTTGATGTTTCTGAATGATGGCCTTCAGGCCTGAATATTCACCCAGAGTGGATTCTAAAAACAGGGGACCTGTGGGACATTCAAGCAGTTCTCAGAGAGAAATATAGTGCTTAGTGATTTAGTTACTGAATATTATTAATATGTGATGTTTTTTCCACGACAGTCTTATAACCATCTTCTTTGTCCTAAATAATTTAACGTGCAATGTAATATACTGCAGATGTATGTGTTAATGGCTAGATAGCTCCGGATTACTTGTATGAACATGTTTTATAGCTCTGTTTCTTTTTTTTTTCTTTTCTCTTCCATGATAGTGTTATAACCATCTCCTTTGCCCTAAGTACTTAAATGTGTAATAGAGTATAATACAGCTGTATGTATAAATTGTTAGATAGCTCTGGTTTACCTGTATGAGTATAAATTATAGCCCTAGCACTATCCCTGTATGCAGTATCAAATTATTTAGGGAGGGTTCTAATTATAAAGATGCCTGCGGGCAGCATTGCCTAAATCCCACATCAGCATTGGGGTGAACCCTGGCTTTTGGTATATAACTTCCTGCCATAGTATAACTGAATTAAAACATGTGTGAGTATCAATAAGCCACATTATAGTTGATCACCAGCAATGCTCTGCGGAGTCACCTAACTTTATATTATTCTAAGATTTGTGCTAATAAGCCCTTTTATAAACCAGATTTCTATAAGGGTTTAGAATAATTCCATGTACTGGTCCTTGCAGGGTATTGTTTTATAGGTTAGTTATGCACGACTTGTACAAATGTATGTGAGTATTTTATGCGATTGATATGTATAGGCCCAAAAGCGGTCTATAACTTGTAAAACCCCTCAGCTAATACGCTGTGCAAGTGAAGGTCCAAAAGTGGCCTGAGTAATTTTGGGGAGGGGCAAAAATAGAGGGTAGCTGAGAGGTTGCTCCCCAACCTGCCTATTATGCCTAGAGATGAATATGTTAGTCATTATATCTGTATTTAGTTCATTGAGCAACCTGTATGTTGTATAATTTTTTTTTACCCTCAATAAAAAAAAAAAAAAAAAAAAGAATAGTTGTCTCTTGATGTATATGCGGGCAATTTTTTGCAGCACTAAAAAATATGTTGAGCTTTTGAAAATGGATGTGCGCTGATACCTCTTTGTTTGTGTAATTACTGGGTCATATTGGCAGTTCCCAATATTATTTAAAAAAGAATAGTTTTCTCTTGATGTATATGCAGGCAATTTTTTGCAGCAGTAAAAAATATGTTGTGCTTTTGAAAATGGATGTGCGCTGATACCTCTTTGCTTGTATATATATATATATATATATATATATATATATGAGAAAAAAGAAGATGCTGGAGTCGCAATTGTAAATAGATTACAACTTTTATTTTCATCGGGTAAAACAGGTCACAAAAGTAACAGCCCTTCCTTGGTGTACAAGCTTACGCGTTTCAGCAGTTATGCCGTAGTCATAGCTTAATTACTCCCTCCTTACCTTGGGCTTAAAAAGGGGTTAAAAACAAACTATTGGTTGAAAGGCTGTGACCAGTTTAACTCTTTCTTAACTGGTGTACTTGGTGTCTCTGTATATATTCTGTTAGAGACCTATCAACACTACCTGTAGTAAGTGAGTGTATCAGTGCACAGTGTGATAAACTTAAATTGATCTATGTATGAATTTGCTTACTTAACTAAAGTGTACTCTTTATGGTGTCTAATTTACTCCTCCTAAGTGGGTCCTAGTGTATATACTTAACTAAAATACTTGTCCCTTCTGATGACCCTAAAGGTTCCTACATCACCTATTTCATTATCCTATGTTTGTTCCTTTTATTAATTTTATTTTTATTATTATTTTTATTTTTGTTCATTTTAGGATTCCTTCTTGTTGCAACTACTGCATATTCTTAATGTCAATAATGTACTCATATCACCTTTCATATTGAAAATAAAATCTATTTGTATACTTCTCATTATTGATACCATTATTATGCTGTCCTAAACAAAAGGATTTTGTCTTTAGGGACCTATAGGCAGTTAATCCTGCTGTGTAATTTGACAAAAGTGGGAATTTTTTGGACATATAACCTTGCTTAGTCTAAGTCTTCAATGTCACATTATATATAATTGAACTGTTTTAGATCCAATGATTAATGAGATCGTAAGAGGAATTAAGTCCTGTGGGGTATCTTGTCTTAAACTTAAAGAACCAGAAGACTTCTTTTTTTGCAAGTATGGATTTTCTGTCCCCACCCCTTCGCCCAGCTTCCACTGTTTCTATTATTGTCCATTTAAAGTGTTTACTATCCTTGTTATGGAACAATTTGAAATGCTGGACGAGTGGAGTGGTCAGAGAGCCCGCTTTGATGTCCAACAAATGTTCCCTAATCCGCTCCCTTGTCTCTCTTGTAGTCATGGCCACATATTGTAGGTTACACATGACACAACCTGCTAGGTAAATCACAAAACTGTTTCTGTAATTCATGCACTGTTTATGATTAAAAAGTGCATTGGTAGCACTACATCTGAATCCCTCTCCTATTAGGAGATGTTCACATGCTTTGCAAGATTGGTTACTGCACCTATAAACTCCTTTGAACTGGAGCCAGGAGCTATTTTGCTCCCTCCGTAAATTGTTTAATTGTGTCGGAGCTAATAGATTACCCATTGTCACTCCCTTCCTAAATGAGCATTTACAACCCTTTTCCACCACATCTGCTAGTGCGTTGTCCGCAGCTAGCAATTTATAATGTTTCCTTATTATTTGACAAATTTTGTTATATTGGGTACTGTAGTCTGTTACAAAATATGTCTTTCCTCCCTTGTCTCTTTTTGTTTCTGTTTTCTCTTGCAACTTTATTCTATTGCAGGAAGTGACTTCTTCCCTTGCTTTTCGAATGACTGATGATTGATAACCTCTTTCTTTTAAACGTTCTGCCAATTGATCAGCGTGAAACTCAAACTGCTCAGAATTGCTACAGTTACGCTTCAATCGGGTAAATTGACCCTTTGCTACTGATCTAAAAAACGGTTTTGGATGACTGCTCCTGGCGTGGAGTAGTGTGTTTCCCGTTATTGGTTTTCTGTAAACTTCGGTTTCAACCCCAACCTTGGGAATGCCTCTTAAAGTAAGATCCAGGAAATTAATCTGATTCCTGTTTAGTTCAGAAGTGAACTCCAACCCAAGGTCATTGTTGTTTAACCATTGCACAAAGGCCTCAGCTTCCGCCTCTGTGCCCCTCCACACCAGGAGCAGATCATCTATATAACGCCGGTAAAATTGAATATTTCTCCTGAAGGGGTTCCCATCCCCATAGATGCGGGACAGCTCCCACCACCCCATATAGAGGCTGGCAAAAGAGGGTGCGAACTTGGCACCCATAGCTGTCCCGCATCTCTGGAGATAGAAAACCCCCTCAAAAGAGAAATAATTGTGTGTCAATAAATACTGTACAATTCTGAGTATGTAGTCTATGACTTCATTCGAGAAGTCAGTATTCCTGCTCAAGAAGTATTCTATGGCCTGTAAACCTTTGTCATGTGGGATGGAGGTATAGAGTGCTCTAACATCAATGGTGAGCCACAAGTCTGTCTCCTCCCAGGCCATGTTTGTCATTAGTTTCAAGACATGTGTAGTGTCTTGCAGAAAACTTGTTAGTCCCTCCACCTGGGGTTGCAGTATGCTATCAAGCCACTGCGATAACCTCTCTAGTAGTGATCCTATGCCACTCACTATGGGTCTACCTGTGACCTCCTCCAAGGATTTATGTACCTTAGGTAAATGATTAAAGATAGGTGTCACTGGATTGTCTACAGGTAGACTCATCCAGAATACCTAATTCCTTACCATCATCGAGAATCTGTGCCAATTCTCTCTTATACTTGGTGGTAGGATCCCCTCTCAACACAAGATAGAATTTGTCATTGTGTAACTGTCTTTCTGCTTCAGCCACAAATTGGGTATGTGACATTACTACCACCGAGCCCCCCTTATCTGCATTTCAATGACTAGGTTTTCATTAGTTTGAAGCTTCCTCAATGCTTCTTTTTCTTTGTAATTTAGATTAGGCTGATTGGATGGGGTGCCCTGGTGTAGCGATGTCAAGTCCCTTTCAACCCTTTCCTGAAAGATTTCCAATATATCACCTCTGTGGTGTATTGGATAAAACCTAGAGGATTCCCTGAATTTTGGTGTCTGAATTGTTGTCTTATCAATTATCATTCCTTCATGTGATAGTACTTCTAAATTTAACAAATCACATTCCTCACTGAAATGAAATTCACTGTTTGATCTTATATCTGTTCTGTGATGCGAGGTATTAGCATCCAAGTTCTCCACTTCCTCATTATAAAAGAATTTTTTTACTGTTAACCCTCTAATCAATCTGTTAACATCAATCAAGGTATTGAATAAATTTAACTTCTGTGATGGAACAAAACCTAGTCCCAAACTTAACACTTTAATTTCCATTTTGGACAGTTTTATCACATTAGTATTATTTACTGGTATTTGCTCCCTCGCCTGCCCCGTCTGGTGGATTGGCGGTTTTGTCGCTGTTGACCTAACTGGCCTCCCCTCCCTCTCCCTCCGCCCTCTGGTTCTTTGGGGGGAAGGGAAAAAACCTGTTCAAGATCTTGTTTGTCACTTAAGTCTGGCCTTAACCTTCCTTCATTATTTGGCGGTGCTATAGCAAGGGATGTTTCATCAGGGGTATACTTTGATGCCCCTTTCTGTTGTTTTTTCAGAATTGAAGGTTTAAAAGTTTGGGGAGTCTTAGGTCGCACTGCCAAATGTTCTGTGTCTATGTTTACTGGTAGGTTGGATAGTTCATTACTATCCTCCCCTCCTGACGCTGAGCTGTCGTCATAGGATTCAGCTTCACTCTCAGAAAACTGTACCTTTTTCCCTTTTTGATAATCAACCTCACATTCTTGCTTTCCCTGATTGCCAATCTCTTTGATACTCTTATTGTTTGAGGTATTACGACCTCTACCTCTGCCACGTGACCTATTGTATGCTCTGCGCCCTTCAAATCTATCCTTTCTATTCCAAATAAACACCCTATTGTTATCGTAGTCAGACTGATCCCTGAGATATTTATTATGCTTAGTCGTAATTAATAGTATTTTAGACTCCTTCAATGTGTTTTGTAGAATACTATCGTATTTGGGATACTCTAAGGCTTCCCTTCTCTGGTTCAATTCTACTTGTATTGTCTCAATCTGTAGGGTGATTACATTAAGTGTTTTTGTTTTGTATTGTACTAAAAGCACCATTAAACGAAGGGAGCAATCTGATAGTATGACATTCCAATTCCCAATAAATTCACGGTCATCCGTTTGGAATGTTGGGAATTTATTTACCCTTAAAGCTCTAGGTATGATTTTTAATTCTTGGTATTTGTTAAGAGTCATGATGTCCCATCTTAATTTACTCTCTTTAAGAAGCAAGAATTCCATTTCCTCAAAAAGCTTAGCTAGGGAGAATCTTGACCTATCTGTACAGAAAACCTCCTCTAGGCCAAGTGTACTGTTATCTCTTTCTTGGAATGTTTTAAGTGAGAAATAATCTCCCCTTTCACTACTCTCTGCTACCTCCATTGTGCACCTTGGTATAGATCTGCTATTAAACTATAATGTTCTGCTCTAAAGTTAAACTTCCTTATATGTTTGCTAATAGTTAACTTTATATAATAGTCAGTTCTCTTGTGTTTCCCTTGATAAACAGTATACAATAAATGATAAACCGTAAACCATCCTTATTACAGTCAAATACTGACTACAAAATTGGCTTTCCAAATGATCTAACAAAACTCCCAGTTTGTACCAAAAACTGATATAGGTGGACTATCATTTTAAGATAACAAAAGCCATAATTGATCATCACGGTATAAATGCATACACTTGTCCAAAAAAATAATAAATAAATGAATAAATAGACAAAGACAACAATTCAAGATAGTCCATATATGTGGGTAATGTCCAGTATGTTGTTGTATATTCCAGTTATTAATGATTATTATTTAACAAACCAGAGAGTCATCCTTTGTTATTTTTTGGTGCACTTACAGGGAGTGCAGAATTATTAGGCAAGTTGTATTTTTGAGGATTAATTTTATTATTGAACAACAACCATATTCTCAATGAACCCAAAAAACTCATTAATATCAAAGCTGAATAGTTTTGGAAGTAGTTTTTAGTTTGTTTTTAGTTATAGCTATTTTAAGAAGATATCTGTGTGTGCAGGTGACTATTACTGTGCATAATTATTAGGCAACTTAACAAAAAACAAATATATACCCATTTCAATTATTTATTTTTACCAGTGAAACCAATATAACATCTCAACATTCACAAATATACATTTCTGACATTCAAAAACAAAACAAAAACAAATCAGTGACCAATATAGCCACCTTTCTTTGCAAGGACACTCAAAAGCCTGCCATCCATGGATTCTGTCAGTGGTTTGATCTGTTCACCATCAACATTGCGTGCAGCAGCAACCACAGCCTCCCAGACACTGTTCAGAGAGGTGTACTGTTTTCCCTCCTTGTAAATCTCACATTTGATGATGGACCACAGGTTCTCAATGGGGTTCAGATCAGGTGAACAAGAAGGCCATGTCATTAGATTTTCTTCTTTTATACCCTTTCTTGCCAGCCACGCTGTGGAGTACGCTGCTCAAGAAGTATTCTATGGCCTGTAAACCTTTGTCATGTGGGATGGAGGTATAGAGTGCTCTAACATCAATGGTGAGCCACAAGTCTGTCTCCTCCCAGGCCATGTTTGTCATTAGTTTCAAGACATGTGTAGTGTCTTGCAGAAAACTTGTTAGTCCCTCCACCTGGTGTTGCAGTATGCTATCAAGCCACTGCGATAACCTCTCTAGTAGTGATCCTATGCCACTCACTATGGGTCTACCTGTGACCTCCTCCAAGGATTTATGTACCTTAGGTAAATGATTATAGATAGGTGTCACTGGATTGTCTACAGGTAGACTCATCCAGAATACCTAATTCCTTACCATCATCGAGAATCTGTGCCAATTCTCTCTTATACTTGGTGGTAGGATCCCCTCTCAACACAAGATAGAATTTGTCATTGTGTAACTGTCTTTCTGCTTCAGCCACAAATTGGGTATGTGACATTACTACCACCGAGCCCCCCTTATCTGCATTTCAATGACTAGGTTTTCATTAGTTTGAAGCTTCCTCAATGCTTCTTTTTCTTTGTAATTTAGATTAGGCTGATTGGATGGGGTGGCCTGGTGTAGCGATGTCAAGTCCCTTTCAACCCTTTCCTGAAAGATTTCCAATATATCACCTCTGTGGTGTATTGGATAAAACCTAGAGGATTCCCTGAATTTTGGTGTCTGAATTGTTGTCTTATCAATTATCATTCCTTCATGTGATAGTACTTCTAAATTTAACAAATCACATTCCTCACTGAAATGAAATTCACTGTTTGATCTTATATCTGTTCTGTGATGCGAGGTATTAGCATCCAAGTTCTCCACTTCCTCATTATAAAAGAATTTTTTTACTGTTAACCCTCTAATCAATCTGTTAACATCAATCAAGGTATTGAATAAATTTAACTTCTATGATGGAACAAAACCTAGTCCAAAACTTAACACTTTAATTTCCATTTTGGACAGTGTATAATCAGACAAATTTATCACATTAGTATTATTTACTGGTATTTGCTCCCTCGCCTGCCCCGTCTGGTGGATTGGCGGTTTTGTCGCTGTTGACCTAACTGGCCTCCCCTCCCTCTCCCTCCGCCCTCTGGTTCTTTGGGGGGAAGGGAAAAAACCTGTTCAAGATCTTGTTTGTCACTTAAGTCTGGCCTTAACCTTCCTTCATTATTTGGCGGTGCTATAGCAAGGGATGCTTCATCAGGGGTATACTTTGATGCCCCTTTCTGTTGTTTTTTCAGAATTGAAGGTTTAAAAGTTTGGGGAGTCTTAGGTCGCACTGCCAAATGTTCTGTGTCTATGTTTACTTGTAGGTTGGATAGTTCATTACTATCCTCCCCTCCTGACGCTGAGCTGTCGTCATAGGATTCAGCTTCACTCTCAGAAAACTGTACCTTTTTCCCTTTTTGATAATCAACCTCACATTCTTGCTTTCCCTGATTGCCAATCTCTTTGATACTCTTATTGTTTGAGGTATTATGACCTCTACCTCTGCCACGTGACCTATTGTATGCTCTGCGCACTTCAAATTTATCCTTTCTATTCCAAATAAACACCCTATTGTTATCGTAGTCAGACTGATCCCTGAGATATTTATTATGCTTAGTCGTAATTAATAGTATTTTAGACTCCTTCAATGTGTTTTGTAGAATACTATCGTATTTGGGATACTCTAAGGCTTCCCTTCTCTGGTTCAATTCTACTTGTATTGTCTCAATCTGTAGGGTGATTACATTAAGTGTTTCTGTTTTGTATTGTACTAAAAGCACCATTAAACGAAGGGAGCAATCTGATAGTATGACATTCCAATTCCCAATAAATTCACGGTCATCCGTTTGGAATGTTGGGAATTTATTTACCCTTAAACCTCTAGGTATGATTTTTAATTCTTGGTATTTGTTAAGAGTCATGATGTCCCATCTTAATTTACTCTCTTTAAGAAGCAAGAATTCCATTTCCTCAAAAAGCTTAGCTAGGGAGAATCTTGACCTATCTGTACAGAAAACCTCCTCTAGGCCAAGTGTACTGTTATCTCTTTCTTGGAATGTTTTAAGTGAGAAATAATCTCCCCTTTCACTACTCTCTGCTACCTCCATTGTGCACCTTGGTATAGATCTGCTATTAAACTATAATGTTCTGCTCTAAAGTTAAACTTCCTTATATGTTTGCTAATAGTTAACTTTATATAATAGTCAGTTCTCTTGTGTTTCCCTTGATAAACAGTATACAATAAATGATAAACCGTAAACCATCCTTATTACAGTCAAATACTGACTACAAAATTGGCTTTCCAAATGATCTAACAAAACTCCCAGTTTGTACCAAAAACTGATATAGGTGGACTATCATTTTAAGATAACAAAAGCCATAATTGATCATCACGGTATAAATGCATACACTTGTCCAAAAAAATAATAAATAAATGAATAAATAGACAAAGACAACAATTCAAGATAGTCCATATATGTGGGTAATGTCCAGTATGTTGTTGTATATTCCAGTTATTAATGATTATTATTTAACAAACCAGAGAGTCATCCTTTGTTATTTTTTGGTGCACTTACAGGGAGTGCAGAATTATTAGGCAAGTTGTATTTTTGAGGATTAATTTTATTATTGAACAACAACCATATTCTCAATGAACCCAAAAAACTCATTAATATCAAAGCTGAATAGTTTTGGAAGTAGTTTTTAGTTTGTTTTTAGTTATAGCTATTTTAAGAAGATATCTGTGTGTGCAGGTGACTATTACTGTGCATAATTATTAGGCAACTTAACAAAAAACAAATATATACCCATTTCAATTATTTATTTTTACCAGTGAAACCAATATAACATCTCAACATTCACAAATATACATTTCTGACATTCAAAAACAAAACAAAAACAAATCAGTGACCAATATAGCCACCTTTCTTTGCAAGGACACTCAAAAGCCTGCCATCCATGGATTCTGTCAGTGTTTTGATCTGTTCACCATCAACATTGCGTGCAGCAGCAACCACAGCCTCCCAGACACTGTTCAGAGAGGTGTACTGTTTTCCCTCCTTGTAAATCTCACATTTGATGATGGACCACAGGTTCTCAATGGGGTTCAGATCAGGTGAACAAGAAGGCCATGTCATTAGATTTTCTTCTTTTATACCCTTTCTTGCCAGCCACGCTGTGGAGTACGCTGCTCAAGAAGTATTCTATGGCCTGTAAACCTTTGTCATGTGGGATGGAGGTATAGAGTGCTCTAACATCAATGGTGAGCCACAAGTCTATCTCCTCCCAGGCCATGTTTGTCATTAGTTTCAAGACATGTGTAGTGTCTTGCAGAAAACTTGTTAGTCCCTCCACCTGGGGTTGCAGTATGCTATCAAGCCACTGCGATAACCTCTCTAGTAGTGATCCTATGCCACTCACTATGGGTCTACCTGTGACCTCCTCCAAGGATTTATGTACCTTAGGTAAATGATTAAAGATAGGTGTCACTGGATTGTCTACCAGGAGGAAGTCACAGGTAGACTCATCCAGAATACCCAATTCCTTACCATCATCGAGAATCTGTGCCAATTCTCTCTTATACTTGGTGGTAGGATCCCCTCTCAACACAAAATAGAATTTGTCATTGTGTAACTGTCTTTATGCTTCAGCCACAAATAGGGTACGTGACATTACTACCACCGAGCCCCCCTTATCTGCATTTCTAATGACTAGGTTTTCATTAGTTTGAAGCTTCCTCAATGCTTCTTTTTCTTTGTAATTTCGATTTGTTTGTTTTGTTTTGTTTTGTTTTTTTCCCCACCGGGAGGAACGGACTATTGATGCTATATATACTGAATAAACTACTTGTTTTTTACTTAAGTCCAGAGAGTGCTGTTTCCTGTGTTGCTATATATATATATATATATATATATATATACATACAGTATATATATATATATATATATATATATACATACAGTATATATATATATATATATACAGAGAGAAGTGCACTCACAGGAACGAACAACTGGCTCAATACCATTGTTAGCCTGTTCTATGGCGATTTACCACCTGGGTGCAGCTTTTTAGCCCAGTAATGCTTTTCACAGAGTAAAACTTTCCTGAAGTATATCAGTCTTATCCTGCCTATTACGGTCAGTCCAGCGCCGAAATACCAGGCAATTCCACTCTGAACATGGAACACAGCAACCCCAGACAATCGTTTCGGCCTTCATTGGGCCTCGTCCGTGAGGTGTAGCCATATTCCTCTAAGCACACTGAGCAAGGAGTCCACGTCTGGTTGCCCCTTTTTCCCGTAGGGAGACTAAATACATACAGAGAGAAGCACACTTACAGGAATGAACAACTGGCTCAATACCATTGTTAGCCTGTTCTATGGCGATTTACCACCTGGGTGCAGGTATAGATATATATTTTACAAATTTTTGTTTTTGTTTTGTTGTACAATATATATGTATACCTACAGTGTATATATATATTATTATTTTTATTATTATTCTTTATTTATAAAGCACCAACAGATTCCGCAGCGCTGTCCATGGGTACAAAAATAAAAGTACAGTACAATACAATATAAGAGACACCAGACAAAGTTTAACAAACAAATACCTATGTGTGTGTATATATGTATGTATATATATATATATATATATATATATATATATATATACTTTCTAGTTTAGTCACCGCTGAGAACTATACACATCCTCGTACGGAGAACAGTCTTGATAAAGGTCCCTGTGAGGACAGAAACGTTGACTGACTGAATTAATGAACTATTAATACATTTTGTGTTAATTAAGCCCTGTGTGTGCCTCTTCTCTTCATGAAAGTTTATATATATATACAGGGAGTGCAGAATTATTAGGCAAATGAGTATTTTGACCACATCATCCTCTTTATGCATGTTGTCTTACTCCAAGCTGTATAGGCTCGAAAGCCTACTACCAATTAAGCATATTAGGTGATGTGCATCTCTGTAATGAGAAGGGGTGTGGTCTAATGACATCAACACCCTATATCAGGTGTGCATAATTATTAGGCAACTTCCTTTCCTTTGGCAAAATGGGTCAAAAGAAGGACTTGACAGGCTCAGAAAAGTCAAAAATAGTGAGATATCTTGCAGAGGGATGCAGCACTCTTAAAATTGCAAAGCTTCTGAAGCGTGATCATCGAACAATCAAGCGTTTCATTCAAAATAGTCAACAGGGTCGCAAGAAGCGTGTGGAAAAACCAAGGCGCAAAATAACTGCCCATGAACTGAGAAAAGTCAAGCGTGCAGCTGCCAAGATGCCACTTGCCACCAGTTTGGCCATATTTCAGAGCTGCAACATCACTGGAGTGCCCAAAAGCACAAGGTGTGCAATACTCAGAGACATGGCCAAGGTAAGAAAGTCTGAAAGACGACCACTACTGAACAAGACACACAAGCTGAAACGTCAAGACTGGGCCAAGAAATATCTCAAGACTGAATTTTCTAAGGTTTTATGGACTGATGAAATGAGAGTGAGTCTTGATGGGCCAGATGGATGGGCCCGTGGCTGGATTGGTAAAGGGCAGAGAGCTCCAGTCCGACTCAGACGCCAGCAAGGTGGAGGTGGAGTACTGGTTTGGGCTGGTATCATCAAAGATGAGCTTGTGGGGCCTTTTCGGGTTCAGGATGGAGTCAAGCTCAACTCCCAGTCCTACTGCCAGTTTCTGGAAGACACCTTCTTCAAGCAGTGGTACAGGAAGAAATCTGCATCCTTCAAGAAAAACATGATTTTCATGCAGGACAATGCTCCATCACACGCGTCCAAGTACTCCACAGCGTGGGTGGCAAGAAAGGGTATAAAAGAAGAAAATCTAATGACATGGCCTTCTTGTTCACCTGATCTGAACCCCATTGAGAACCTGTGGTCCATCATCAAATGTGAGATTTACAAGGAAGGAAAACAGTACACCTCTCTGAACAGTGTCTGGGAGGCTGTGATTGCTGCTGCACGCAATGTTGATGGTGAACAGATCAAAACACTGACAGAATCCATGGATGGCAGGCTTTTGAGTGTCCTTGCAAAGAAAGGTGGCTATATTGGTCACTGATTTGTTTTTGTTTTGTTTTTGAATGTCAGAAATGTATATTTGTGAATGTTGAGATGTTATATTGGTTTCACTGGTAAAAATAAATAATTGAAATGGGTATATATTTGTTTTTTGTTAAGCTGCCTAATAATTATGCACAGTAATAGTCACCTGCACACACAGATATCCCCCTAAAATAGCTAAAACTAAAAACAAACTAAAAACTACTTCCAAAAATATTCAGTTTTGATATTAATGAGTTTTTTGGGTTCATTGAGAACATGGTTGTTGTTCAATAATAAAATTAATCCTCAAAAATACAACTTGCCTAATAATTCTGCACTCCCTGTATATATATATATATATATATATATATATATATATATATATATATATATATATATATATACAGGTAGCCCTCAGTTTACGCCAGGGTTAGGTTCCAGAAGGAATGGTTGTAAATCAAAAGCGTTGTAAATTGAAACCCAGTTTATAATGTAAGTCAATGGGAAGTGAGGGAGATAGGTTCCAGGCCCCTCTCAAAATTGTCATAAGTAACACCTAATACATTATTTTTAAAGCTTTGAAATGAAGACTTTAAATGCTAAACTGCATTATAAACCTAATAAATTAATCACACAACACAGAATATATAATTAAGCTAAGTTAAATGAACAAAAACATTTGCTAAACAGCATTATAAACCTAATCAAATAATCACACAACACAGATTTCACTTGCATTTTTCTGCAAACAGTTCTTTCTATGCATTCCAATTTGGACTGATTTATAGACAGGAAGATCTTGTTCCTTTGAAATCTGCTCGATAGCTCAGGTCTGGTTAAACTGATTAATTTCAGCTTGCTTGTCTTTGCTGCAACAAGCGGACAGCTCCACCTACTGGCTATTTTAATTAATGCACTGCTTCTTAATGCTTTTCAATAGCAGTCACATGACTAGGAAAAAAGGTTGTTATTCTGAAACGGTGTAAATTGAACCGTTGTAAAATGAGGGCCACCTGTATATACAAATATCTACATAGAGTAATACATACAACATATTCTGCTATGTGCAGAACATTGGGATGTCAAAAATTTACAGTAAATACAAATTATTACACTTTATTAAATTTGAATATTACATAAATATGCTTTTCCATGTTTTCATGTACTTAACTGCAAAGGGCTCCAATGCACCTATATATATATATATATATATATATATATATATATATATATATATTGTATATGTTTATATTTGTGTACATATTTATTGATGTGTTTATATGTGTATATATGTCTGCAAATGAATATATACACTTATAAATACATAAATACATATGTACACACACACACACATATATATAAATACATCTATAGACATTGTATATGTACAGTTTGTATCTCTATGTTAAAACCCTTTCCTTGTCTTTTTTTCTCCTTACAGCTGAGACCTCCCATCTTTGAGTCCTTATAACTTTTGTGTGTAATTTAAAAAAAATAAAAATAATTTGTACTAGATATTGTTATTATGAGTGTACCTGTACTTTATAATGTATTTGTGATGTGTTTTGTGCTACTTTTAAGTTTAGTGAAACAGTTAACCAAAACTCTGAAGTCGTGATAATCATTCTAGCATAAATCACGATTGCGCTCAAGAGATTGCATTTACTTTCAACTCGTAATACCAGCGGTAAGCCAGATGATCGCATACACCAGATATAAACCCCTTATCTCTTGCTCGCAAATTTTTGCGCTCCACTCGAAATCTGACCCTCATTCTTTAAGATCTTGGTAAGCACTAAATTCATTTTTTTTCTTTAACAAATTAGTAGATATACTGTATGTTGTAATATTTTTCTATGACTAAGTTAATTACTTACTTTGATAATTTAATGTCAATTCCATATTTTATGGTTTATTTTAAAGGTCAGCTCTCCGGTGCAGAAAACAAGTGCATGTTAATTACTTACAAATATATTTATAATTACTGCAAATCAGGAAAATGATCTTATGTTTCTGCATTTATATTGTTTTCAGTCAATCCATTATGTCCACTTCTCATTTTCTTTTGCCCTGCAACCATAACATGATGATAGAAAACTTTTCAATTCAGTTCTGTGTCAGGGGACTGAACAAACGAAGAGGAGGTAGACGAGCAGATGACATTGTTTGTAATTGCCAAGGGTACATGTTCCTTATAACATAGCAGCATTACATGAAGAAATGTTAAAAAAAAACCTTCATAGTTTCAATTTACAATACAAATAATTAGGTACAATATAAATAATGAAAAAGTTTTAATCACCAAAATTGAATATATTAGACATTTCAATGGCCACTCTTTTCAAGAGTCAAAAATCAGCAAAGTCATATACATGCCAAAAAAATGTTTGTTAAACGTGGTAGCAATATTCTAGATATTTTTTTTGTTATGCCCAAGAAAACACAATTTTTCTACTTCTAACAAATAATTTTGCTATTCTGCAGCATGCTTTACATTATCCTCAATAAAGGTTAATTCATTGTACTTTTTACTACAATAATTATATGTTAGAAGCTACCTTTCAATAGCTATTATACAAATATAACTAACCCTGTTTGAACATGGTAATTATTTATGATTTAGAATACACTGTCAAAAAGAATCAAAGGTCGTACGGCCATCTTTCTTCAAGCCACGTCATAGAGGGCATAATCTTAAAAGGCAATTATTTTGAAACTGCATTTCTTTATCATTTTTAATCAAGTAATATGTATTCATCATAACTACATTAAAGCTGAACCAAGTTATGCTTAATGCAGTTGCTTCATTAAAACTGACTGAATATAAAATAGTCAGGAAACAAATTGTGTCTGTATCATGTTTGAATCTCATCTGCCTGAAGCAGATAATGTAGCAGTGCTGTGCAGATTTTTAGAATATTAGAACCAGTTATAGATTGTCATTGTGTCCTTCCCTTGGATCTGAAAAAAAAAACTAAAGTAAGTATTCTGGAATGCAATATATTAATTTATGTTTAAGTTTCCATATTCATAGTTGAGATCCCGTGATGGATATTTAACACGGTGTACATGATAAAAGGATGTTAATTAAAACTTTAATCTCTGGCAATAACAGTTATCCTTGCTGTGTCAGATAGCAATTTCCTACTGAAATATATAAATGATACCATATTTGAGGTACTAGATGTACAGAACTGTGAAATGTAAAATCTCAATTTGCAGTATTTTTACACTTGACACAAACGCAAGTAAAAGAGTTTTACTTAAAATCGAGAGTAATAGCACACAATGGCCTCCATTTCAATCTGACAAAGGAACTATGGAAAAATATGGTATAAATACTCTGGTAATATCTGGTTTTGCTTTTCAAGCCATTTTAATCCATTTGAATAGCCAATAAATTGAAAACTATCCTGAGATTTCTTTCTTAGGCTTAACACATATGAAACATCTAGTAGAGTTTGACAAGATCAAGCAAAGCCGAAGGTTGAACCAAACTCTGTGCAATGAATTTTGAAACTGGAGGGACACATATTGCTATACACATATTACTACTACTAGACGCTCTGCTACTCTGATACAGACAGGTGGTGATGGACATTGTAAGCTCTCTTGGGGTTTCTGTAAGTGCATTTTTCTTGTTCCATGTGATGTTGGGATCAAACTTACCTTGAATCCTTGAACTGGAGTTGTGCTGCTGTATTGTTTGTTTTTATATGAAAGTTGCACATTAAGGGTTTTATTGTGGAACTTATGCTAATCTTCATGGCATTGTCACAGACTTTTTGTAGTCCTTCAGGGTAGCCTTAAGAAGTCAACAGGATCAGGCGCATTTAAAATTCTAAGATTTAGAAAACACACTTTTTAGAGCTAAAATACATAAAAGCGGGCAAAATAAATGAGTATACTGCAAAGTTGTTTCAATATGCATAACTAATATATATATATATATATATATATATATATATATATATATATATATATATATATATATATATATATATATAATACATTTAACAGTAAACAAAATTAGAAAAAAAGAACCAGAGAGAAATAAAAGGACTCCTTAGCCAGCACTATCCATAAAAATACTGTAAGTCATTAACAGAAAATCTGCATGTATGGGATTATCAAAAACACACCAAAAACAAAGAATTTGAATACACAATATCATGTACAATATAGAAATTTCTTCACTTCCTATATCTAAATCATTAACAAAAACATAGTATACCTTAAATATATTAAAAGCATACACCAATGACCATGGTAGAGAGAAGCTTCCCTCTACCATGGACATTGGTGCATTTTTTTAATATATTTAAGGTATACTATGTTTTTGTTAATGTTTTAGATATAGGTAGCGAATACATTTAAATATTGTACATTATATTGTGTATTCAAATTCTTTGTTTTTGGTGTGTTTTTGATACTCCCATACATGTGGATTCTCTGTTAATGAATTACAGTATTTATATGATTAGTGCTGACTAAGGAATCCTTTTATTTCTCTCTGGTTCTTTTTTCTAATTTTCTTTACTGTTAAATGTATAATTTACTTTTCTGATTCCTCCTGAATACCCTGAGATACACAACTATAGATGTCTCAGGTTTTCCACATTTAATTATTAATTAGGGTGGCTCTATGAGCTGGTTTGATTGATCCTTAATTATATATATATATATACAGGGAAAGGAAACACACCATAAAGAGCACTCAGTATGAGAGTATCAACATATCTAATAGGTAAAGTTACAATGATAAAATATAACTTTTAATAATGTATTAATTAAAAATCTGTGTATAACGGAGATAAGTCCAGAAGACAAACATATAAGGATAAAAAGTGAGACCTGTGTTAGGCTATAATTGACAGAAAATGTGTGAACCTTTAATCTTATCTAGTATCAGATATAAGTGCGACAGTGGGACAAACAGCTCCAGTAATAACCTTGTATAGCCATACCTATTATATACTGTAGGTCCGTGCATCTGAATGCTTCAAAGGCGAACCTGAATGTAACTTCCCCTATGTCTAAATACCCATATCTGACCAATCCTGGGGTTGTGTGTGTACACGCCCTTCCTACAGCCTATCCAACTCAAATATCCATGGTTGGTCTCAACGGATCATGTGATAGATCACGTGGTCCGGATTTCATTCACTAACTTCTTTTTATCACACACCTCTCCTCCCATTAGATCACAAATACGATCACATGACATCCATGACACAAACAATTTAAAACAACACCCGTTATATCACTAGATAATATTCATCTGCAAAGTTTGCTATCAATCCACATGCTGTAAGACAAAGGGATGGGCATTACCTGCCACCAGGTCACTTGTTAGTGGAGTTGACTTTTAAATTTCATATGGGGAGGTTTTGTATTTCGGGGATTTGGTAGTTAGGAATCAAGTCTTATAACTATGAATGGTAAACCAATTTCTGACTCAGAAAACACTGATCTATTCATGATAGTTATTCATCTAACAGAGTGTTCATTCGGACCCACATGTAGTCTGTAGGTAGTTTCATATCTGATAGATCTTGTGCTGCCCATCACTACCACAGCCTCTTTGTGAGATGTCTATTTTCAACATATAAGTTAGTGCTATACACTCATCAACATCATTTATGGCGGGTTACATTATAATAATCCTTTCTAAGGAGTCCACACAGAAATTATCCAAAACATGCATTTTCATTCATCCCATTTGGTGTCATAGAATTTAGCCAAAAAATCCATCTACGTTCTGATTGCAATAGCATGCGTTCAATATCACCTCCTCGTATGCCTGTCCTCACAACCTGTAACACCGACATTCTGACCTCAGGTCTTGCATTATGACAACGTAAAAAATGTCTTGCTACTGATGTCAGAGTTTTACCCTTCCTAGCATCTTCAGTGCTATTTTTAATATTATTCAGGTGTTTCCTCAGTCGAGTATGCAATTCCCTGGTAATGATCCCTTCATAGATCCTAGGGCACTCACATTGCAGGCAGTACACTACATTCCTTGTCCTACAATTTGTGTAATCCTGTCATTTTTTTTACCCTTTGGAAAGATTTTGATTTCCCTCATGTTATGCAAGCATTTGCAAAAGGAGCAAGATCCAAAACTGAATGTCCCTGACATAGTTCTAGTTCTCTGATTCCGTACAAAATGACTTTTGACAAGTTTGTTGTTATGGGTGTTATGTTTAGCTTATATGCAACTCTATGATTTATTTCTATTGCACTTGTTTCCTGTTTGGCATTTCCTGTTCCTGTTAGTTCTGTGCTAAAATCATGGCTTCTGTACACTAATGCTTGTACTGTCATTATTTACACCACATGAAACATGGTGTCAGAAGTATCTGAATCTGCGCTGTTTCTATACATCTAATGCTAAGAACTTGCCAGTCTTGCAGTGAGAGACTTCAGAGCTGATTGTGCCTCCTGTAGCAATCACAGTCCTGTGCTGAAAGCTGAGCACTGGAAGCAAGAAAACCAGCACCATGGCAGCTGCTAACAGCATTCCACTGCCTGAGGCAATGAGGGTGAGTGGGGATTGCCCTAGCCACAGGGTTAAATGAGAAACCTGCAGCAGTGCAAGCAGCTACACTGAGGAGGGTGATGGGCAGTGAATGCCACCATGTTTACAAGCATAATTTAAACCTCACAGAGGAGCAAAAAATTAACACTAAAGCCATCCTAGATGCATTAGAAGCTTTTTTCAGACCTTCTAAAAATGTCATATATGAAAGATATATTTGGCAGCTGCAAGCAAGAAGAAGGTGAAGCAATATACAACTTTGTCACACGGCTAAGAGAAAAAGCTGCAAGCTGTGAGTATGGCTCTCTGAGAGATGAACTTATTCGTGACAAAATAGTTCTAGGTATTAATAATGAAAGCACACACCACTGCCTATTGAGGGAACATGATTTAAACCTACAAGCAGCAATTGAGATATGTCGCACTGCAGAACTTACTGACAAACATAGAGCTATGGAGCAGGATAAACAGACTGACAGTATCAATGCAGCCTCCAAGCAACAGCTAGGCTTGAAGAACCACCAGCACAAGTTTCAGCACAAAAATTACCTACGCAACTCACCTATGAGCAAGCCTGCATCCTGCAAGTACTGTGGCAGTGTGCATGTGCAAGAGAAAGAACAGTGCCCTGCTTATGGAAAAATCTGTAGAGCATGTGGTAGACTAAATCATTTTGCTGGAGTATGTCTGTCAAGTAGAATGGAAGCAAGAAAGATGCACACAATTGAGCAAACGTCAGATTCTGAGGATGCACATTTACATAGTACTGAGGTGGTTTACTCAAAAGAATGCATTGGTGCTGTAAAATCTAAGGGCCAAAAATGGTTTGTAAATCTCAGACTAAATAATATATGCCAACCCTGCCAGCTGGACTCAGGTGCAACATGTGATGTCATGAGTTTAAAAGACAAGATGAAACTGGCACCTAGGGTACCTCTTCAGCCAAGTAGCACTAAATTGAAGTTATAGTCAGGGGAACTAATGGATTCATTGGGAGTTTTCCAAACAGAATGCAGCATACGTGAACGTATTCACAAACTTGAGTTTGAGATTGTTGAGGCCAATCAGAAACCGCTATTGTCTGGTTCAACATGTGAGCGCCTGGGTCTGATGCAGTTCACCATTCCTGCTGAACTACACAATGTTGATAATCAGCCTGCAAAATCCCTGACTAGGCCACTGACAAAACAGCAAATCCTAAGTGTCTATAATGATGTGTTTGATGGCCCAGTAGTGTCTGTTCCAGGAGAGGTAAATTTTGAACTTGATCCTAGCATTACACCAGTACAATGTGCCCCACGCAATGTGCCAGTAGCCATTAAGCCGCAGGTCAAAGCACAACTGGATAAGTATGAAGCTGAAGGACATCTTACTTCAGTATCAGAGCCTACGGATTGGATAAGCAACATGGTAGTTATTAGGAAGCCTGAGAAGATCAGAATTTGCATTGATCCCAAGTTTCTGAACATGGCCCTGAAACGGTCACACTACTTAATGCCAACACTTGACGACGTTTTGCACAAACTACCCAAAGCACGGATTTTTACACTTGTTGATGCAAGAGATGCCTTTTTACAGTGCAAACTGGATGAAAAGAGTAGCTACATGACCAACTTCTGGACTCCTTGGGGCAGAAAGAGATGGCTGAAACTGCCATTTGGAGTCTCTGTAGCACCGGAGGTGTATCAGCGAAAGCAGCATGAACTATTATGTGGGCTCCATGGAATATAGCCAATAGCCGATGGCATTCTTATAGTTGGCTGTGATAATACATGATGAAGAAGCTGAGCATGACCATGATGAGAATCTAAAAGCGCTACTGGATCTTTGCAGGCAGGTGATGCTGAGACTCAGCGTAAAGAAATTGCAGTTCAAGGTGCAAGAAGTTTGTTTCCATGGACATATCCTGTCCTCACAAGGCTTAAAAGCTGACCCAGATAAGATTAGAGCCATTGTAGACATGCCACACCCTGGTGACGCCAAAGCGGTACAGCGTTTTATTGGCTTTGTCACATACCTAGCAAAATTCATGCCGCACTTGTCTGAGGTGTGTCAGCCATTGAGAAGACTTCTGGACAAAGATGCAGTTTGGCACTGGCTTCCCAAGCATGACCAGGCAGTGGAGGAGATAAAACGCTTGGTCACCGCTGCTCCAGTGTTGAAATATTATGATGTCACAAAACCTGTCGCAATACAAAGTGACTCAAGCAAAAATGGCCTAGGATGTTGTCTATTGCAAGAAGGTCAGCCAGTTGCATATGCGTCCAGAGCTCTTTTGTCAGCTGAGCAGAATTATGCTCAAATTGAAAAGGAATGTTTAAGCATTGTGTTTGCTTGCCAGCGTTTTCATCATTATCTTTATGGCCGGGATACAATCAGAGCTGAAACTGATCACAAACCGCTAATAGCCATATTCAAAAAGCCCCAACCTCAATGTTGTCTACAAGCCAGGATGTGAAATGTATATCAGTGATACCCTGAGCAGAGCTAGAACGGATCATGTGGCACCCGGAGGTGAGCATGAGCATCATACAGTTTGTTTGCTGCAACAGGAACAAACTTTCTTTGCTGAAGTCAATCAAGCGGACTATCTAAATGTCACAGATCAGCGGCTACATCAGCTCATACAGCACACAGACAGAGATGCAACTTTACAAGCACTGAAGTCTATTGTTCTGATTGGGTGGCCAGATGAAAAGGATGCAGCACCTGCAATTGTGAAAGAATATTGGTCCTTCAGAGATGAGATCAGCATACAAAATGGTATCTTATACAAAGGTCAAAGAGTCATAATACCAAAGTCACTTAGAGCAGAGATGTTATTACGCATACACTCAAGTCACATTGGGGGTGAGGCATGCTACAGACAAGCTTGTGATACTCTTTACTGGCCCAACATGCAAGGTGAAATCAAAGACTTTGTCAGCAATTGTCCCACTTGCAATGAATATGCACATTTGCAACAAAAAGAAACCATGATGTCACATGAGATACCTACACGTCCTTGGCAGATCGTCAGTATAGACTTATTCAACTACGCAGGAAAAGAATATCTGATATTATTTGATCATTACTCAGACTTCTGGGAAATTGAACTTCTTCCTGACTTATCCACTGAAACTACAGTTAAGAGGTGCAAGGCTCAGTTTGCACGTCATGGACAACCAGATAAAGTGATCTCTGATAACGGCCCTCAGTTTGCAAGCTTACAATTCAGGAAATTTGCCACTGAATGGGAGTTTGAGCGTGTGACTTCTTCACCACGACATCCACAGGCTAACGGCAAAGCTGAATCTGCTGTGAAGATTGTTAAAAATTTATGCAAGAAAGCACAAAGTGATGGTAAAGACCCGTGGAAGGCATTCTTACATTGGAGAAACACTCCAACCGAGGGCATGGATAGTAGTCCGGCACAGAGACTGATGTCAAGGAAATTAGAGACCTCCTTACCAGTTGCCAGCAAGCTACTTGAACCCTCTGTGATACATGGTATACCAGAAAAGTTACGACTTAAGAGGCAAGTGTTCAAGGCACGATATGACACATCTGCCAGAGATTTGCCTGAACTAAATATTGGGGAACAAATCCGTATGAAACCCCTGCCTGGAGATCGAACAAGTCATTGGAGAATGGGTACCTGTCTGCAAATCTCAATATCTTGTGGACATTGAAGGAACCCTCTATCGCCGCAATCGTGTGGATCTGCGAGTGGCTGAGCAGCCTGATTCTAAATATCCAGTTGACAGACCAGACTCATCTGATATTATAAGGGCACACTCACCCATTGGCAGTAAGGAATGTACAGAGGTGATGCCACAGACTAATATTAATGACAGTCCTGAGCAAGCAGGTATACCTCATGGCAGTCAAGCACAGAGCATACCAGCAAGTATTGAGAAGAGCCCATTAAGCTCAGAGAGGGTTAAGAAACTCTTTGTACAAGGAGGGCCAGTCTTCACCCATAGTGGCAGACATTCACAACCGCCCAAGAGACTTAACTTGTAGAATGTGTTATTACAAGGACTCATCCAAATTTCACAATGTTGATTTATTAACACTAAAAGAGGGAGATGTTATGGGTGTTATGTTTAGCTTATATGCAAATGTCTTGCTACTGATGTCAGAGTTTTACCCTTCCTAGCATCTTCAGTGCTATTTTTAATATTATTCAGGTGTTTCCTCAGTCGAGTACGCAATTCCCTGGTAATGATCCCTTCATAGATCCTAGGGCACTCACATTGCAGGCAGTACACTACATTCCTTTTCCTACAATTTGTGTAATCCTGTCATTTTTTTTTACCCTTTGGAAAGATTTTGATTTCCCTCATGTTATGCAAGCATTTGCAAAAGGAGCAAGATCCAAAACTGAATGTCCCTGACATAGTTCTAGTTCTCTGATAACGTACAAAATGACTTTTGACAAGTTTGTTGTTATGGGTGTTATGTTTAGCTTATATGCAACTCTATGATTTATTTCTATTGCACTTGTTTCCTGTTTGGAATTTCCTGTTCCTGTTAGTTCTATGCTAAGATCATGGCTTCTGTACACTAATGCTTGTACTGTCATTATTTACACCACATGAAACATTTGTTGCCTATTGTTGGTGCTCTTTTCCAACTTACAGATATACAATCACCCACCACCTGTTTCAAGTCATCATCAATTCTTAGAATATCACAGTGTTTATTCAAAAATTTTGTAATTTCTTTATTTCTGTCGTTGTATGTGGTGACAAACCTTACTTTTGCTATCAAAAGCGTTTTTTTTAGGTACAAGCAAGCTTTGTCTGTTAGTATGCAATGCTCGATGAAAAGCCCTTTTGATCACTTTACAAGTGTATCCTCTTGCTTTGAATCTCAATTTAAGTTCCTTGGATCTTTTAAAAAACGTTTGAAGATCCGAACAGTTTCTTTTTAAGTGGAGAAATTCCCCAACTGGTATAGGTTTCTTGGTTAGCCATCAGTGGCAGCTATTGAAATATAAAATAGAATTTGTGCCTGTGGATTTCCTAAATAGATCTGTGTCCAAATGACCTGTATTATCCTTATTGATTTTAATATCCAAAAACCTCTACCTCATTTGGACTCATGTGGTAGATAAGTCTTAGATTCAAATCATAATTATTCAGTTTACTTATAAATTCTTTGAACAGCCCCTCACCACCCTTCCATAGAATCAGCAGATTATCTATATACCTGATCCATAGTAAGATAATATTAGTGTATTCTGCCAGTTTATCACCAAAAACCACCTCGGGTTCTCACCAACCCAGATAGATGTTGGCGTACGTTGGTGCACAAGATGAGGTCATGGTTGTCCCTTGTATTTGAAGGTAGAAGCGGTCATTAGACACAAAATAATTATGTTCTAAAACAAATTTCAGTAGCTTTAGTATAAACTGATTTCTTTCTTGTTTGTCATTTTATTCCGTGTTCAGGAAATAATTTATTGCATAGCACCCCTTATCGTGTTTGATAGATGTATATAGGGATAATGATGTCGCAAACCTAAAAATTTGGGTTCGCGAACAGAGAACTCGAACTTCCACAAAAGTTTGCGAACCGGCGAACCTGGGCGAACTGCCATAGACTTCAATAGGCAGGCGAATTTTAAAACACACAGGGACTCTTTCTGGTCACAATAGTGATGGAAAAGTTGTTTCAAGGGCACTAACACCTGGACTGTGGCATACCGGAGGGGGATCCATGGCAAAACTCCCATGGAAAATTACATAGTTGATGCAGAGTCTGGTTTTAATCCATAAAGGGCATAAATCACCTAACATTCCTAAAATGTTTGGAATAACGTGCTTTAAAACATCAGGTATGATGTATCGATCAGGTAGTATAAGGGTTACGTGTAAGGGTTACGCCCGCTTCACAGTGCGCAGTGTAGGTGATATACCTGCCCTGACCATGCTTTGCAGACCAGGTATCAGTGGTCATATGGACCCTTGCCCCAACACTGTGTGCCAGACATGCCATTATAGCAGACTTATATGGCTTTGGAGTTGCTTTTTGGTAATTAGAAGGCTGCTAAATGCCACTGCGCACCACACGTGTTTTATGCCCAGCAGTGAAGGGTTTAATTAGGGAGCATGTAGGCAGCTTGTAGAGTTAATTTTAGCTTAAGTGTAGTGTAGTAGACAACCCAAAGTATTGATCTAGGCCCATTTTGGTATATTTCATGCCACCATTTCACCGCCAAATGCGATCAAATAAATAAAAATTGTTCACTTTTTCACAAACTTTAGGTTTCTCACTGAAATTATTTACAAACAACTTATGCAATTATGGCATAAATGGTTGTAAATGCTTCTCTGGGATCCCCTTTGTTCAGAAATAGCAGACTTATATGGCTTTGGCATTGCTTTTTGGTAATTAGAAGGCTGCAAAATGCCACTGCACAAAACAAGTGTTTTATGCCCAGCAGTGAAGGGGTTAATTAGGGAGCATGTAGGGAGCTTGTAGAGTTAATTTTAGCTTAAGTGTAGTGTAGTAGACAACCCAATGTATTGATCTAGGCCCATATTGGTATATTTCATGCCACCATTTCACCGCCAAATGCGATCAAATTTTAAAAAAACTTCACAATTTTAGGTTTCTCACTGAAATTATTTACAAACAGCTTGTGCAATTATGGCACAAATGGTTGTAAATGCTTCTCTGGGATCCCCTTTGTTCAGAAATAGCAGACATATATGACTTTGGCGTTGCTTTCTGGTAATTAGAAGGCCGCTAAATGCTGCTGCGCATCACACATGTATTATGGCTAGCAGTGAAGGGGTTAATTAGGTAGTTTGTAGGGAGCTTGCAGGGTTAATTTTAGCTTTAGTGTAGAGATCAGCCTCCCTCCTGACACATCAGACCCCCTGATCCCTCCCAAACAGCTCCCTTCCCTCCCCCATCCCACAATTGTCCCCGCCATCTTAAGTACTGGCAGAAAGTCTGCCAGTACTAAAATAAAAGGTTTTTTAAATAAATTTTTTAGCATATTTACATATGCTGTGGTGTAGCATCCCCCCTTAGCCCCCAACCTCCCTGATCCCCCCCAAAACAGCTCTCTAACCCTCCCCATCTGCCTTATTGTCGGCCATCTTGGGTTCTGGCAGCTGTCTGCTATTATTTCACAGTCAAAAAAGTTTGTTTTTTTTTAAATGTACAATACTGTTACACCAGATATGAGTGGTGGCACTGGGCAAGTGGGCACAGTATACGCTGTGAGCCTGACACACACGCTGGCAGGCAGGCAACTGCAATTAGATTACACAGGAAAAAAAAAAAAAAAAGCAGACTGATGTTCTAGCCCTAAAAAGGGCTTTTTGTGATGCTGTCCTTACAGCAGAGATCAGATAAGTCCTTCAGGACTGTAGTGGACACTGAATACACTAGCCTAGCTTTCAATTCCCCTATTAAATCAGCAGCAGCTACACTGTCCCTCCTCTCACTAAGAATGCAGCTTCCAAATGAATCTAAAATGGATGCTGTCCAGGAGGTGGGAGGGTCTGGGAGGGAGGGTCTGCTGCTGATTGGCTGTAATGTGTATTCTGACTGTGAGGTACAGGGTCAAAGTTTACTCAATGATGACGAATAGGGGGTGGATCGAACATTGCATATGTTCGCCCGCCGAGACGAACGCGAACATGCTATGTTCCCCGGGAACTATTCGCCGGCGAACAATTCACAACATCACTATATAGGGACTCAACATCACACGTAATTAGTAGAGTGTTATCATCAAGTACAAAGCCATCTATTTTCCCCAACACATCCATTGTGTCTCTAACATATGAGGGCCAGTCAAAACAATCCTTCTCAAGCAGAGATCTAAGAACTGGCTTGCTAATTCACACAGGCTGCCTATACTAGACACAATAGGACACCCTGGTTTTCTATACCTATTCTTATGTACTTTGGGTAGTAAATAAAAAGGAAATATTTGGACATGTAATCTTGGGAAAGTCCCATTCTTTATCGGTAAAGCAACCTTTTGTTTTCGCACATACTATTAATGTATTTTATTTAGCCAAAAAGTCCCCAGTTTGATTTGAGAATACTAGTTTGTAGCATATCTTATCACTGAGTTGTCACAGTGCTTCCTTTATGTATAGTTCCTTTTCCAAAATCACGATATTGCCACCCTTGTCTGATGGTTTTATAAGAACATCATTCCATCCTTTTATTTCAACCAAAGCTAATCCCTCATTTTTGGTTAAATTACTGGCTGATACATTCTCTATTGACAATAATTCTCTTGTGACCACCTTTAGCAATGCTACAATCATAGGGTATCTTGTGAGTTGTGGTATAAACTGTGACTTCTTTTTAAGTTTGTTATCAAGATTATCCTCATTATCTATTATTGGACCTCCACTTTCTTCTAAGAGGTCAACAAGAGTGTCTTGTGTTTCAGAGTATATCTGGCCTGTGTCCTCATGTTTACTACATATTTTCTTTAATGCTATTTTGTAACAGAATAAATTAAAATCCTTAATTAAAGCAAATTTATCTAATTGGGGTGTAGGGTAGAAAGACAGACCCCTCGATAAAACTTTAATATGGGTTTGTGTCAAAATTCTACTGAATAAATTAATTATCTGTAAATCTTCTAACTCTGAAATGACCATCTCAGCCTCCTGGACCAATCCTTCCACCTCCTGTATTGATTGTCTGGTCTGTAACCACATCTTGTTCTTTCCCAGAGTGCTCTCTCTCCCCCCCCCTCCTTGTTTCTCTCTTCTTTGTCTGTTTGATGTTGTTTTTTTCTCTCTCTCCCTAAAAAAGAACTCTAACTTCAGTGATGCCAGTATTCTCATTTTCATAGTCTTCAACATTTGAAGAATCGTTATCTGACATAGTGTTTGGTTAAGTGGGCGGTAGTGAGTTGATTTGCCTCCGTCTGGGGAGTCTATCATCCCATGTAAATTTTCTACCTTTCTCGAAATCTTTAAGGTCTCTCTTTATTTTGGCACACTTCGTTTGTATCTCAGATTCTTTTTTATCTAATTCTGTATGAGTGTCTTGTATGCTGCTTTAAATTTGTCCAAAGATTCAAACTTATTCAATTTGAAGTTCCGCTCACTAGTTTTTGTGTCTAATTCTGTCATTACTTCATGCATAACTAAACATTTTATATAAACAGCTAAAGGTCTTAACTGTCCATTTAACTCTTGTCTTGCATGTATTCTATAAGTTTGTGCAGACACTAGTGATGTCGCAAACCTAAAAATTTGGGTTCGCGAACAGCGAACGCGAAGTTCCTCAAAAGTTGGCGAACGGGCGAACCGGGCGAACCGCCATAGACTTCAATAGGCAGGCCAATTTTAAAACCCACAGGGACTCTTTCTGGCCACAATAGTGATGGAAAAGTTGTTTCAAGGGGACTAACACCTGGACTGTGGCATGCTGGAGGGGGATCCATGGCAAAACTCCCATGGAAAATTACATAGTTGATGCAGAGTCTGGTTTTAATCCATAAAGGGCATAAATTACCTAACATTCCTAAATTGTTTGGAATAACGTGCTTTAAAACATCAGGTATGATGTTGTATCGATCAGGTAGTGTAAGGGTTACGCCCGCTTCACAGTGCGCAGTGTAGGTGATATACCTGCACTGTGACCATGCTTTGCAGACCAGGTATCAGTGGTCAGATGGACCCTTGCCCCAACACTGTGTGCCAGACATGCCATTATAGCATTCACAATGGGTAAGTGCGGCGTAGCAGCATCCGGAACCGGAACCGGCAACAGAAAATAACGTTCTCCAATAAACAGAGCTGACAGAGTGCCGTAGCCAGCGATAACTCACATCACTAATAATTGACCAAAGGCAGGAAGGTAGACGGCAGGCACTACAAAAACCAGGTCGGCGCCACTCAAAAGAATAAAAAATAGAAAAACTTTAATTTGAAAAATATGTTTAAAATACAGTACACATAAGTTAGGCTGAACACAGATACAGGGGGGGACAAAAACAAACAAGCCTGACGCGTTTCGCGCCCTCTAGTGGCGCTTATTCATAGGCTGCAGCACCAGGTTACTAGTGCCTTTTTAAAGGGGAATTAAGCCATTAACCCTTTGTGTGAATGAAACAATTAAAAACAAAAACAAGTTAAAAACATTAGCATTAGCGAATTTACATTAGGATAACTTACTTAGAAAAAAAAGAAAAAAAAAATATATATATATATATATATATATACAGATTTCAACTTACTATAATAACATAGAGACTGAATTCATGAATTGCCTAGACATTGTATTAAATTGATTAGTTACCTAGTGATTATTACTAATGGCATCCATATAAGTCATTATTCATTACTAAAAGTAAAAAAAAAAAAAAAAAAAAATTAATTAAGTTAGCTAGAGTTAATTAAAGAGATATCAGGCTGTACATAAAGATGTATAAATAAATTCATGAAATGAATTAGATGAGTGACAGTCTGTGACAAATATTTTAAATTCATGATGAACAAATGAAATAAACCCAATAGAATTAAAGATATATGTGCAATACAGCTAATCAGTTATCTATAAGGTAATTGATATTGCATGCTTTATTCATACCGTGGGGATGGCGTGTATTAAGCTTTATGATCCAAAATATTTCTTTCTTATCTAATATTTTTTGCCTATTACCTCCTCTAGTAGGAACTTTAGCAATATCAATTATTTGGACTGAAATATCTGCCTTATGTGTGAAATGTAATCCATTGAAGTGACTCGCAACTGCTGAGTCCTTGGAATATTTTTTAACGTCTCTTACATGTTCCCCATACCTAGTTTTGACTTCACTAGAGGTTTTACCTACATATTGACTTTGACAAATATTGCAGGTCAAAAGGTAGATGGCAAATTTAGTTTTACAATTTGCATAAAAATCTATGACATATTGCCTGTTATCTACACTTGAAGTGAAGAGTGTACCCCTAATAATTTTGGGACAGGTCAGACAGTCTCGACTACCACATTTAAATAGGCCCTTTTTGGATAACCAATCTCCAGGGAAAGCTCCCTCTATATCAGTGACCAAGCTAGGGGCAAGTACTTTGCCTAATGTCTTGGGTTTTTTGGAGACGTACCTAAAATTATTCACAAATGGTTTGAGGATATCATCACCCAATAAAACATGAGAATGTTTCTTTATTATCTTAACTACCGCATCATAATGTGTGGAGTACTCTGTAGTAAAGACTATGGTATCATTAGTGCATTGTTTAGGCTTGTGGTTGGGGATGACTTGTTTGTTATAGTCTTTAACTGTTAATCTACATTGTTCAAGTTTATTAGGGTTGTAGCCTCTCCTGATAAGTCTATCTTTGAGCTCCAAGGACTGTTTATCATAAATGGAGTCATCCTTAGTGTTCCTACGTAGCCTAATAAACTGCCCCCTCGGAATTGCTTTTTTAACATGGTCTGGGTGTTGAGATGCCGCTTGCAAAATGGTATTGCCTGCCACTGGTTTCCTATAGGTTTGTGTGACTATTACATTGTTAATAATTTGTAATGTTAAATCCAGATAATTGATCTGCTGACTATTCTGTTCACCTGTAAATTTAAAACCCATAGAGTTGTCACTCAAATATGACAACAAGTCATCCAGATTGACAACTTTTTTATCATTATTGATTATCAGCAACAGATCATCTATGTAACGAACAAAAAGTACTACCTGATCCACCCAGGGGTTATTGGTGGAGAAAATATAAGTTAGTTCCCACCATGAAACGTAAATATTCGCAAATGCTGGGGCAAATTTTTCCCCCATGGCGGTCCCCCTGATTTGTAAGTAGTACTCCTTGTTAAACATAAAATAATTGTGCGAAAGCAAAAATGGCAAAACTTCACATATATAGTCAATCTCATGATCACTTAATTCTGTGTCCCTCTTTAGAAAGTAGTTGACTGCTCTTATACCTGAATGTTGGGGTATACTAGTATATAGTGAAACTATATCGGCCGTTATCCAAATATAGTTGTCTTGCCATTGAATTGTATTCAGTGTGGTTAATAGGTGCGATGTATCCCTTAAATAGCTTAGTTGTTTTTGTGCTATAGGTTGCAGTATGGTGTCTACCCATTCACCTAATGGTTCTAGCAGGGAAGCTATGCCCGCAACTATGGGCCTCCCTGGAGGACTGTCCCTGTTTTTATGGATCTTGGGGACATGATGGAATAAAGAAGTAGTAGGATGCTCTGGTATTAATGTTTCTAAATCCTCCTCTTTGAAAATCCCTAACATGACTCCATCAGCTACAAGTTTACCCATTTCTTTCTTAAAAGAATGAACAGGATTACCAGGCTACAGCCTATATACACTATTGTCTGAAAGTTGTCTCCGTGCTTCCTCAAAGTAATATGACTTGTCCATAACAACGATGCTGCCTCCCTTATCCGAATTTCTAATGACTATGTTATCATTATCTTTAAGTGTTTTAATGGCCAAACGCTCCTGATATTTCAAATTATGGGAGGCAGCACCGCTGCCTGAACTAATGTCAGTCTCCAACTGTAGTATGTCTTCTTGTACCAACCTATGGTAGGCATTAACCATGGGACCCCTATAGTTAATAGGATAAAAACTAGACCCAATTTTTTTAGGTCTGTCTAATGTTTCCTTAGGGCCCTCTTGGTCAATGCCCCCCATATTGTACAATTCTTTCAAGGTCGCTACGGAGCAAGCATCATCAAATGGTAAATGTGGAGAGACTTCGTCTACATCTGGTATAACAGTATCTATTTGTTCCCTTACACTGCCACTATCAGTTAGAGCAAAACATATTTTTAAAGACAATTTGCGAATGAATTTGTTTACATCCAAAAGTGTATTGAAACAAGATAACCTATTAGTTGGGGCAAAACCTAAGCCTTTGGATAACACTGAAATTTCACTGTCCTTTAATTCATATTGAGGAATATTAATGACATTCAGTCCTTCTGAAAAAGACTTCTGTAGCGATGTTGGGGTTATTGCTTCTGTCCTTTTTTCATCTTGTTCTTTCTTTTCTCTTCCTTTGCGCCATCTCCTTCTATATTTTTTCCTTTTTCTGCATTTTTCTTTATTTTCAAGCGTGTCACCGGTTGTCCTTCTGTTTCTTCCCCCGACTGCACCTGTAAAAAAGCACACGAGGATAGAGGAGTAGGCGAAGAAGGAGGAGAAGAGGCAGGAGAAGATGAAGAAGAAGTTGTAGAGGAGCAGAAAGAAGAAAATGAGGATGCTGCTGAAAAGTTGGCTTCTGAATCCGTGGACTCTCCCTCTGAGGCGCTAAATGCCACCTTCCTTGCATTCTTATTTTTATTTTTAAGAATGGATTTAGGAGCTTGCTTCACTTGTTCTTTATCTTTATCTTTGTGCATGTTTTTCAGCTGTTGTCTGTTTTTCCAGGACTTATTTCTTTGTTCACGCTGCTGTTGGCGCACTTCTGCCCAATTGTATACTTTATCCTGGTCATAATCCTCCTTGTCTCGCACAAATTTTGTTCCTTTTCTTGAAGCTTGCTCTTGATCACATTTTTTCAGAGTCTCATCCATTTTATTTTTGTGCTCCAAATACTTGGAACTAGCTTCTAATGGCTTAAGATCCTCTTTAATGCTTTCTACCTTGACTTTTAGCTTCATTCTTTTCTTCTCTTTTACCCTGATAAGAATCCTGATGAGTTTAAGGGAACATTCTGTGAGTGCCGAATTCCAGTCCTCCATGTCAGGAGGATCTTCAAATTCAAAAGATGGATATTTTTTATTCTAAGTCCTCTTGGGATACGGTCTGCTTCCAAATATTTATTAAATGCCACAATATCCCACATCAGGCGCAAATCAGAGATCAAGGTATTCTGCAAAACTTTAAAGTTTGTTCTTATGCTTGACTCCTCAATATCGCTTTCAGCTTTAGAAAATATTTTATTAAAGAAGTTCTCCCTGTTATACATGTCAAACATGTCAATGGTCTCCATATCATTAGTATTAGTATCTGAAACCTGTATAGTATTATTTATATCTAATCCCACACCCTCCCTGTCTGTGTCAGCCATATTTTGTGAAAAAATAGTGTACTTATGAGTGGCGCTTTGGTAAATTATGCCAGTTAAGCTTCAATGAAAAAAAGCCGGTATGTAAACTATAAAACCAAACCAGGAAAAAAGGTTCTGACCTAAGCGGCTTGCACACAAGTATTAGTAAGCCAAAGTCTCAGCAAAATTACACACTTAACACTTCATATGAGCTTCACATGTAAAAAATAAACAAAGATTTCTTCAAAGTGTAAAGGAACATTCCCAGTTGAACAGATGGTCTGGATCTGTGGTCCGGCGGCTTGCCAAGCGCTGGGGGATGAGTCTGAGTGCTGCTGGCGTTCACAATGGGTAAGCGCGGCGTAGCAGCGTCCGGAACCGGAACCGGCAACAGAAAATAACGTCCTCCAATGAAAGGAGCTGACAGAGTGCCGTAGCCAGCGATAACTCACATCGCTAATAATTGACCAAAGGCAGGAAGGTAGACGGCAGGCACTACAAAAACCAGGTCGGCGCCACTCAAAAGAATAAAAAATAGAAAAACTTTAATTTGAAAAATATGTTTAAAATACAGTACACATAAGTTAGGCTGAACACAGATACAGGGGGGGACAAAAACAAACAAGCCTGACGCGTTTCGCGCCCTCTAGTGGCGCTTATTCATAGCCTGCAGCACCAGGTTACTAGTGCCTTTTTAAAGGGGAATTAAGCCATTAACCCTTTGTGTGAATGAAACAATTAATAACAAAAACAAGTTAAAAACATTAGCATTAGCGAATTTACATAGGGATAACTTACTTAGAAAAAAAAGAAAACTATATATATATATACAGATTTCAACTTACTATAATAACATAGAGACTGAATTCATGAATTGCCTAGACATTGTATTAAATTGATTAGTTACCTAGTGATTATTACTAATGGAATCCATATAAGTCATTATTCATTACTAAAAGTAAAAAAAAAAAAAAAAGAAAATTAATTAAGTTAGCTAGAGTTAATTAAAGAGATATCAGGCTGTACATAAAGATGTATAAATATCATGAAATGAATTAGATGAGTGACAGTCTGTGACAAATATTTTAAATTCATGATGAACAAATGAAATAAACCAAATAGAATTAAAGATATATGTGCAATACAGCTAATCAGTTATCTATAAGGTAATTGATATTGCATGCTTTATTCATACCGTGGGGATGGCGTGTATTAAGCTTTATGATCCAAAATATTTCTTTCTTATCTAATATTTTTTGCCTATTACCTCCTCTAGTAGGAACTTTAGCAATATCAATTATTTGGACTGAAATATCTGCCTTATGTGTGAAATGTAATCCATTGAAGTGACTCGCAACTGCTGAGTCCTTGGAATAATTTTTAACGTCTCTTACATGTTCCCCATACCTAGTTTTGACTTCACGAGAGGTTTTACCTACATATTGACTTTGACAAATATTGCAGGTCAAAAGGTAGATGGCAAATTTAGTTTTACAATTTGCATAAAAATCTATGACATATTGCCTGTTATCTACACTTGAAGTGAAGAGTGTACCCCTAATAAGGTTGGGACAGGTCAGACAGTCTCGACTACCACATTTAAATAGGCCCTTTTTGGATAACCAATCTCCAGGGAAAGCTCCCTCTATATCAGTGACCAAGCTAGGGGCAAGTACCTTGCCTAATGTCTTGGGTTTTTTGGAGACGTACCTAAAATGATTCAAAAATGGTTTGAGGATATCATCACCCAATAAAACATGAGAATGTTTCTTTAGTATCTTAACTACCGCATCATAATGCGTGGAGTACTCTGTAGTAAAGACTATGGTATCATTAGTGCATTGTTTAGGCTTGTGGGTGGGGATGACTTGTTTGTTATAGTCTTTAACTGTTAATCTACATTGTTCAAGTTTATTAGGGTTGTATCTGTGTTCAGCCTAACTTATGTGTACTGTATTTTAAACATATTTTTCAAATTAAAGTTTTTCTATTTTTTATTCTTTTGAGTGGCGCCGACCTGGTTTTTGTAGTGCCTGCCGTCTACCTTCCTGCCTTATGCCATTATAGCAGACTTATATGGCTTTGGCGTTGCTTTTTGGTAATTAGAAGGCTGCTAAATGCCACTGCGAACCACACGTGTTTTATGCCCAGCAGTGAAGGAGTTAATTAGGGAGCATGTAGGCAGCTTGTAGAGTTAATTTTAGCTTAAGTGTAGTGTAGTAGACAACCCAAAGTATTGATCTAGGCCCATTTGGGTATATTTCATGCCACCATTTCACCGCCAAATGCGATCAAATTTAAAAAAAAACTTAAATTTTTTCGCAATTTTAGGTCTCTCACTGAAATTATTTACAAACAGCTTGTGCAATTATGGCACAATTGGTTGTAAATGCTTCTCTGGGATCCCCTTTGTTCAGAAAAAGCAGACATATATGACTTTGGCGTTGCTTTCTGGTAATTAGAAGGCCGCTAAATGCTGCTGCGCATCACACGTGTATTATGGCTAGCAGTGAAGGGGTTAATTAGGTAGTTTGTAGGGATCTTGCAGGGTTAATTTTAGCTTTAGTGTAGAATTCAGCCTCCCTCCTGACACATCAGACCACCTGATCCCTCCCAAACAGCTCCCTTCCCTCCCCACCCCACAATTGTCCCCGCCATCTTAAGTACTGGCAGAAAGTCTGCCAGTACTAAAATAAAAGGTTTTAAATTTTTTTTTAGCATATTTACATATGCTGTGGTGTAGCATCCCCCCTTAGCCCCCAACCTCCCTGATCCCCCCTAGAACAGCTCTCTAACCCTCCCCATCTGCCTTATTGGTGGCCATCTTGGGTACTGGCAGCTGTCTGCTATTATTTCACAGTCAAAAAAGTGTTGTTTTTTTTAAATGTACACTACTGTTACACCAGATATGAGTGCTGGCACTGGGCAAGTGGGCACAGTATACGCTGTGAGCCTGACACACACGCTGGCAGGCAGGCAACTGCAATTAGATTACACAGGAAAAAAAAAAAAAAGCAGACTGATGTTCTAGCCCTAAAAAGGGGTGCTGTCCTTACAGCAAAGATCAGATGAGTCCTTCAGGACTGTAGTGGACACTGAATACACTAGCCTAGCTATCAGCAGCAGCTACACTGTCCCTCCTCTCACTAAGAATGCAGCTTCCAAATGAATCTAAAATGGATGCTGTCCAGGAGGTGGGAGGGTCTGGGAGGGAGGGTCTGCTGCTGATTGGCTGTAATGTGTCTTCTGACTGTGAGGTAGAGGGTCAAAGTTTACTCAATGATAAAGAATAGGGGGCGGATCGAACATCGCATATGTTCGCCCGCCGCGGCGAACGCGAACATGCTATGTTCGCCGGGAACTATTCGCCGGCGAACTATTTGCGACATCACTAGCAGACACACATTATTCCAGCACTCGTTAAGAGCATCCAAAGAGTGTTTAGCAATATGACATTTTGTTTTACCTCTTTTTCAAATTTTCCCAAAGATGGTAATTTGGGTTGAGGGAAAGCCATACAAATTAGTGCACCTTGAGCTACCTTGGACTTTAGGTTCACCAGACACAAATTCAAAGTGTCTTTAGGATTGTTGTACTGCTGGATCTCCCAAATTAAACCAAACTCTCCATGTTTCTTCTACACATGCATTATTGCAACATTTATCTCCTTGTTTTGTTTTTATGGTTATTACAGGGCCTGATCAGTATCAGTAGATGTAAAGTAATTTTCTTTGTGGCATCTTTTGTGGCAAAAACAAACACCTAGATTACGAGTTTTGCGTTAACAGGGGTGCGGTGCTAACGAGCAGTTTTCCCTCACCGCTCACTTGCAGACAGCGCTGGTATTACGGGTTTTTAAAAAACCCAGCGTTAACTGCAAAAAAGTGAGCGTAGAGCAAAATTTAGCTCCACATCTCACCTTAATACCAGCGCTGCTTACGTTAGCGGTGAGCAGGGAAAACGTGCTTGTGCACGATTTCCCCATAGGAATCAATGGGGGAGAGCCAGATGAAAAAACCCCTAACACCTGCAAAAAAGCATTGATTCCTATGGGGAAATAAAAATTTATGTCTACACCTAACACCCTGACCATGAACCCCGAGTCTAAACACCCCTAATCTTACACTTATTAAGCCCTAATCTGCCACCCCCGATATCGCCGACACCTGCATTATATGTATTAACCCCTAATCTGCCGCTCCGGACTCCGCCGCCACCTACATTATACTTATGAACCCCTAATCTGATGACCCCAACATCGCCAAACCCTACATTATTCTTATCAGCCCCTAATCTGCCACCCCAAATGTCGCCGCAACCTAACAACATTTATTAACTCCTAATCTAAGCCGCCACTATATTAAATGTATTAATCCCTAAACCTAAGCCTAACCCTAAACCTAACCCCCCCCTAACTGAAATATAATTTTAATAAATCTAAATAAAATTACTATCATTAATAAAATAATTCCTATTTAAAACTATACTTACCTGTAAAATAAACCCTAAGATAGCTACAATATAACTAATAGTTACATTGTATCTATTTTAGGGTTTATTTTTATTTTACAGGCAACTTTGTATTTATTTTAACTAGGTACAATAGTTATTAAATAGTTATTAACTATTTAGTAACTACCTAGTTAAAATAAAGACAAATTTACCTGTAAAATAAAACCTAACCTATGTTACAATTACACCTAACACTACACTAAAATTAAATTAATAACCTAAACTAAATACAATTAATTACAATTTAAATAAATTATCTAAAGTACAAAAAAACCCACTAAATTACAGAAAATAATAAAATAATTACAAGAATTTTAAACTAATTACACCTACTCTAATCCCCCTAACAATATAAGAAATCCACCCAAAATAAAAAAAGCCCTACCCTACACTAAATTACAAATAGCCCTTAAAAGGGCCTTTTGCGGGGCATTGCCCCAAAGTATTCAGCTCTTTAACCTGTAAAAAAAAAGTACAAATACCCCCCCAACATTAAAACCCACCACCCACACAACCAACCCTGCTCTAAAACCCACCCAATCCCCCCTTAAAAAACACTAACCCCTTGAAGATCACCCTACCTTGAGAAGTCTTCACCCAACCGTGCCGAAGTCCTCCAGGAAGCCGGCAGAAGTGGTCCTCCAGATGGGCAGAAGTCTTCATCCAGGCGGCATCTTCTATCTTCATCCATCCGGCGCGGAGCGGCTCCATCTTCAAGACATCCAACGCGGAGCATCCTCTTCAAACGATGTCCAACTGAAGAATGAAGGTTCCTTTAAATGATGTAATCCAAGATGGTGTCCCTTCAATTCCAATTGGCTATCAACCAATCGAAATTAAGGTAGAAAAAATCCTATTGGCTGATGCAATCAGCCAATAGGATTGAGCTCGCATTCTATTGGCTGATCCAATCAGCCAATAGAATGTCAGCTCAATCCTATTGGCTGATTGGATCGGCCAATAGGATTGAACTTAAATCCTATTGGCTGATTGCATCAGCCAATAGGATTTTTTCTACCTTAAATCCGATTGGCTGATAGAATTCTATCAGCCAATTGGAATTGAAGGGACGCCATCTTGGATGACGTCATTTAAAGGAACCTTCATTTTTCAGTTGGACGTCGTTTGAAGAGGATGCTCCGCGTCAGATGGATGAAGATAGAAGATGCCGCTTGGATGAAGACTTCTGCCCATCTGGAGGACCACTTCTGCCCATCTGGAGGACCACTTCTGCCGGCTTCGTGGAGGACTTCGGCCCTTTTGGGTGAAGACTTCTCAAGGTAGGGTGATCTTCAAGGGGTTAGTGTTAGGTTTTTTTAAGGGGGGATTGGGTGGGTTTTAGAGTAGGGTTATTTGTGTGGGTGGTGGGTTTTAATGTTGGAGGGTATTTGTACTTTTTTTTTATAGGTAAAAGAGCTGATTACTTTGGGGCAATGCCCCACAAAAGGCCCTTTTAAGGGCTATTTATAATTTAGTGTAGGGTAGGGCTTTTTATATTTTGGGGGGATTTTTTATTTTGTTAGGGGGATTAGAGTAGGTGTAATTAGTTTAAAATTCTTGTAATTATTTTTTTATTTTCTGTAATTTAGTGGGGGTTTTTTTTTTCCGTACTGTAGATAATTTATTTAAATTGTAATTAATTGTATTTAGTTTAGGTAATTAATTTAATTATAGTGTAGTGTTAGGTGTAATTGTAACATAGGCTAGGTTTTATTTTACAGGTAAATTTGTCTTTATTTTAACTAGGTAGTTATTAAATAGTTAATAACTATTTAATAACTATTGTACCTAGTTAAAATAAATACAAAGTTGCCTGTAAAATAAAAATAAACCCTAAGATAGCTACAATGTAACTATTAGTTATATTGTAGCTATCTTAGGGTTTATTTTACAGGTAAGTATTTAGTTTTAAATAGAAACTATTTAGTTAATGATAGTAATTTTATTTAGATTTATTAAAATTATATTTCAGTTAGGGGGTTAGGTTTAGGGTTAGACTTAGGTTTAGGGGTTAATACATTTAATATAGTTGCTGCGACGTTGGGGGCAGCAGATTAGGGGTTAATAAATGTAGGTAGGTGTCAGCGATGTTAGGGCAGGCAGATTAGGGGTTAATAATATTTAAGTAGTGTTTGTGATGTGGGAGTGCGGCGGTTTAGGGGTTAATATATTTATTATAGTGGCGGCGATGTCCGGTTCGGCAGATTAGGGGTTACATTTTTTTTTTTTTAATGTTTGCGATGTGGGGGGGGGGGCTCGGTTTAGGGGTTAATAGGTAGTTTATGGGTATTAGTGTACTTTTTAGCACTTTAGTTAAGAGTTTTATGCTACGGCGTTGTAGTGTAAAACTCTTAACTACTGACTTTTAAATAAGGTATCAGTCTTGACAGGAGAGGGTGTACCGCTCACTTTTGGTTAGACTCGTAATACCGGCGCTATGCAAGTCCCATTGAAAATATAGGATACGCAATTGACGTAAGTGGATTTGCGGTATTTCAGAGTCTGGCCAAAAAAAGTGAGCGGTGAGCTTGTCATTTCAAGACTCGTAATACCAGCGGGCATAAAAAAGCAGCGTTGGGACCTCTTAACGCTGCTTTTTAACCCTAACGCACAACTCGTAATCTAGCCGAAAGTATTGTAAATCAATATCAGAAGTTACTATAGGAATATATTTGGGTTTTGTATAAATGTGCAAACATAATTATTCATATTTAAAAGTCAACAAAATTGCAGAGCCCAAGAGAAAACACTATACACTACAGACCAGTTTTAAGCTCTTGTAAAAAACCCTTGTTGCTCTGTACGAATGTCAAGCTAACATACCAAATATACTGTGAAGTAATGTCTTACTTTGAAATGTTCCTTCCTCAACAAACACAATAGGAGCCTCGTCATTTAGTAAAATTATAGCTGCACATTTTATGTATTGCTGATTTGCAGAAAAGTTGATGAATTGTTTAATCTAAATAGCAATGCCCTCAATATCTGCTTGATAATTTTACAAAATGCTGGCTGCAAAATCTCAGCAGATTCCGCGACTATACCCTGAAGCACAGAAATAAAGTACTGACAGGTGTTTTGCAATAGAAAGCATAGTTGCTGCAACATTTTGCTTTGGCGCTCAGTCAGCTTCAGGAAGATCTAATGTTTCCAGGATTATATGAATTGTAAGTCAGAATCAAAGAAACACCTCATCAGTAGGCATGCCAGGCAAAATCACTTGATTGTCATAAAACATTTCTCTTGTGTTCTTGGTCACTTGCCCAACAAAAACTCTGCAGAGTCTGTGTGCAAGTGAAGAGATCAACATGACCATAGTGTATATCTGTATTTATATCGTTTTGTTCTGAAACTGATTTAGTCATGCTCTAGGCAGACGCTCAATTTTATATTTCAAATGTGAGACCAACTTTTAGGTCAAATTAAATAATCTAAGACATATGGATATGTTAATTAATCATATTTGTACTTAAGGCAATTGTTTTGCTTGGTAAGCAATTTATAAGCAAAAGCTTCAGTTTCAAATTTTACTAAACAATTTTTTTTTTATGAAAACATAATTTAAATGTAAAGTGCAAAAGTTATTTCTAAAATGTACAATTTACCATGTTTTACTTTTTATTAATACCATAACACCTTACTAGATGATGCCATCAATATGTTCTTCTGTTCAGTGTTAATATTTGAACTCCAATGGAACTACAAGCAATCACTTCACACTCCCAATATAAAATAATTTAAGCATCCTTTAAAAAATACATAGTAAAAATTAAAATGTTATTAAAGATTCATTAAAATATTTCAATGTAAGAAGCTTGCATGAAGAGTCTACACTTCAAGATTGTTCTAAGGCATTCACAAGTACTGAAACCCTTTAGCACCTAAAGAGAAAGTCTACTTTAAAATTGTTATTGTTTAAAAAGATTAATAATTATTTTATTACCCATTTCCCTATTTTGTATAATCAACACTGTAATAGTAATACAGATCTACCAAGTTTTGAGAAATATTTCATAGTGTGCACTAATTTACATATTCAGTGATGTCACAGGAAGTAATGTCACAGGCGGTATGTATAAACCAGTGATGGTGAACGTGTACACACACATATGCACACACATATACATACACAAAAGCACATACATTCACATAAAATGTGCATACACACAAACACAAATGCAGCGCCACTTTAAAATATACTTAAATCAGTTATGATATACATAATTACAAAGAACTCATGTTCCTTAAATCACTTATTAAAAAAAGAAGAAAATAAGCTTAAAATGAAGTATTTATATTTTAAGATGTGCCTTGAAAATTGCCACATAATTTACAACAATCAGTACAGTACCTCTTTACAGAGCCCAATAAATAAAATTCCCAAATTGAGAGAGACTGAAGCTATTCTCTTATTAAATATTGTGTGGAGAAAAGTAATATTTACTGTTAATAAAAAGTATCATTCATTTTTCGGATTTGTATTTCTTGGTTTTACAATACTACTTGCTGCCAACATATTCTGAATATGTATTACTACTTTTTTTTATTACTTAATACAGTACAATTTTTATAAAGGAAAGGAGCTGCCTACGTCATTCTTTGTTCTTCTCAAAATGGCAAACCATCATCCAGCCCTTATTTTATAAAAACGTTTGTCTTTTAAAAAAACGTTTGGTTTCAAACCAAAATAATGTATAAAAAAGAAAGGGAATAGCAATTTTAAAATAGACATTTACTGTATTGTCCATCATATTTATAAGGGTATAAAACTCACTAACCTCATTGTTTGGATATGAAACTTAGTTATGCAGCACTAATAAACTGCATGGTATCAAATGAATGCACTGGTGTTAGCCAGAAATAACATTTGGTTGGATCTAATCTGTATTTAGGTAAAAAAAAAAATGACTTTGGTAGGAGGTATTATATTCTATTATGTTTAAAAGAACTAGCTAAAAAATATTCTGACTGAAATATTTTAAAAATACAATCCATGAAGAATTTAATTTTGACTTTAATTACACTTGGAAATCCCCCCCCACACACAATGTATACCTTTCCATTTGCTCCAGAAAGGTTTGAGTGGATACTACAAACTGACTTATCAGTCTCTCAGTCTAATAGTCTAGTATACAGGCTGATCTTGACTGTATCTTGAAATTAAAGAAGCCAGTGATCTGGAACTCGGCCCCTTATCCCTATGTTATAAAAGAATCACTAACTAGGGGAGGAGCATGCTTGCTCTCCCAACATTTCAAAATTCAAAAGAGGGACAGCCCTCACCCCCCCCCCCCCACGGCAAAAGTGCTATATCTGGTGGGCAGGAGCAGTGACAGGGCTTACAAAAATCATAAGACCAAAGTAATATGAATACAATTCTAAATAAAGTAAAATCTTGTAATACTCTTAGGCAGCAAATCAAACCACTGGTATAGCTGTGTGAGCTCTGTATTTAATTAGCCTTTGCAGAGACAGTGCTAAATATTTGTATCTTAATTGGACATTTCATACTAGATTCTTTAAAACTGCTTTCTGCATTTCCCATTAATATTCTAGATTCTGGCCTTTAATGTCAGCAAAAATGCACAGTAACACAAGCTACACATATACATGTACACACACTCAAATACACAGAAACACACACTACAAAGCACACACTTACACATGCAGATACACACACTACATAACATACACTTATACATGCAGATACACACACTACATAGCATAAATTTATACATGCAGATACACACACACTACATAGCAAACACTTACACATGCAGATACACACACACACACTACATAGTATACACTTATACATGCAGATACACACACTACATACCATACACTTATACATGCAGATACACACTCACACTTCATAGTATACACTTATACATGCAGATACACACACAGTACATAGCTTACACTTATAAATGCAGATACAAACACACAATACATAGCTTACACTTATACATGCAGATACACACACACACACACTACATAGCGTACACTTATACATGCAGATACACACACATACACTACATAGCTTACACTTATACATGCAGATACACACACAAACCCACTACATAGCTTATACTTATACATGCAGATACACACACACTACATAGCTTATACTTATACATGCAGATACACACACACTACACAGCATACACTTATACATACAGATACACACACACACTACATAGCTTACACTTATACATGCAGATACACACACACTACATAGCCTACACTTATACATGCAGATAGACACACGCACACACACTACATAGCTTACACTTATACATGCTGATACACACACTACACAGCATACACTTATGCATGCAGATACACACACACTACATAGCTTACACTTATACATGCAGATACATACACACTACACAGCATACACTTATACGTACAGATACACACACACACACACACACACACTACATAGCTTACACTTATACATGCAGATACACACACACCCTTATACATACAGATACACACACACATACTATATAGCTTACACTTATACATGCAGACACACACTGCATAGCATACACTTATACATGCAGATTTACACACACACTTATATATATGCAGATACACACACACTACATAGCATACACTTATACATGCAGATACACACACTACATAGCTTACACTTATACATGTAGACACACACACTACATAGCATACACTTATACATGCAGATTTAAACACACACGTATACATACAGATAAACACACACTATATAGCTTACATTTATACATGCAGATACACACACACACTACATAGCATACACTTATACATGCAGATATACACACACACACTTACACACTTATACATACAGATACACATACACACACTACATAGCTTACACTTATACATGCAGACACACACTACATAGCATACACTTATACATGAAGATTTACACACACACATACATACAGATACACACACACTACATAGCATACACTTATACATGCAGATACTCACACACTACACAGCATTCACTTATACATACAGATACACACACACTACATAGCATACACTTATACATGCAGATACACACACACTACATAGCATACACTTATACATGTAGATTTACACATACACTTATACATACAGATACATACACACACACTTATACATACAGATACACACACACACACACACACTACATAGCTTACACTTATACATGAAGATTTACACACACAGTACATAGCATACACTTATACATGTAGATTTACACACACACTTATACATGCAGATACACACACACACTACACAGCATACACGTATACATGCAGATACACACACACTAAATAGCTTACACTTATACATGCAGATACACACACACACACTACATAGCAAACACTTATACATGCAGATTTACACATACACTTATACATATAGATACACACACACACACTACATACCTTACACTTATACATGCAGATGCACACATTAGATAGCATACACTTATACACGCAGATACACACAGACACTTATACATACAGATACACACACACACACACACACACACATACACTAAATCATATATGGGTATCTGTAATTCATTGTATGGGGTCCTGGGGTTGACAAGCACATTAGCTGGCAGTCTGAGGCTGCCACTGTTCGTTACTCTGGTGTTAGCACTGCTCATCATATAAAACTGAAGGCATGCTAGTATTATCACCAGGGTTTAGACGTCATCACTACCAGAGGTTAGAGGTCACCATTACCTAAGGTCAGAGGGTATACAGCCTTCTTACTCCTGCTTAACCCACACATCAATCCTTTTTAACAGGGAATCTAACAGGTATCTAACCCTGTAAAGGAAAACCCAGCTGCTTCGGAGTATGGGCGCAGTAGAATTAAAATGCATAGGGTAATGCGGGACAGATGGCAAGCAACCCGGGACAGTGGGACAGACCCCTAAAATCGGGACTGTCCCGTGAAAATTGAGTAATTGACCATGTGAGTTGACATTCTGTTAATATACTTTTTACTTCTATGATTACTTGTATCTAAGCCACTGCAGTCTGCTCCTTATCTAAGTGCTTTTTACAATATTGCATTTTAGCTAATCAGTGCAGGTTATTGCAAAACTATTATCATTCTCCACAGGAGTGAGCACAATGTTATTTATATGACACATATGGACTAGCGCTCTCTGGCTGGGGCTTAGAAACATGCAAACTTATATATAGCAATGTTGGATATGCAAAGGTGGAGAATGGGTAGTAAAGGTGTTCTCTATCTTTTTAAACAATAAAAAAAATCAATAACACTGTCCCTTTAAATATATGTAATCACTATAAAATGCTACTGTTAATGGTGAACAGACAGAAACCTTATTAATGGTTTACCATTTTAATATGATCACAATATTATTGTAATTTATTTTGCACTTATAAATTAATGATGAAAATTTATTTTTACAATATGGTGCCACAAGGTAATGCTATATTTATGCTATTTTTGTTTTTTGGCTGGGCGTTTTGTATATTTAAATAAGATATATTGGAAATAAATAATATGAACAGGGACCTTGATCAGTCTTTTGGATATATTTGTAGAATGTACTGTCAGCCTTAATTATTAAATTTAGTGAGGGACTTTTAAGATTAATTTTAATGGTATAAATTATGTTGGTGGAGGTTTGTGCACATGTGTTTTGTTGTAATGCAACAGTTTACCACTTGAGATGGATGAAAAGTATTTAAATAGTTAATTTGATTGATAGTCTTGAGAGCCATCTCTTGGTATAAATAAATAGGAAATGCATTGATATATTTAGCATGATTAAATTTGGGATAGAGGCAACATATAATAATATGTACTATAATTACTTTACCTGCAAACATATTGTACAGCTGTAACTCCACCCATACAATTCCTTCTATGGCTGCATCTATATCCACATTTAATTTAGTAGAATGCAGAAGTGAACACTCATCTGCTGGAGCATACCTAGAAGCAAATACGCTGTTGTGAACTCAGTTTGAATACAATGCCTGTGTTTCTGATGCTAAAAACTGATAGGGGTGGGTGGATCTACTATAGACAGCATGGCTATGTAAGTAATTTTGCTTATTTTTGAAAAATATTTTAAAATACTTGCCAGCAATTTTTAAACATTTCTATGCAAACTCTGTTTTACTTAATTAGCCCTTTTAGGTTATGCACAGATCTCAACATGTTTTATGGCACTTAAAGGGAAAGTTCCCAAAACATTGCTGCTGCCACACTTTGCCCTTGAATGATGTTTAAAGAATAAAAAGATTTTACTGATGTGCTTTAACTGTTGGATTTTGTATTATTATAATGTGTTGGGACACTATTACCCTATGAGGTGCCTTCTTACTTTTCATTTATGTCTTTACAGTAGATGGTTTACCAGGACTTGCATTTAAAGAACTGCCATCATGTTGTTTTGTGAGGACCTTCCAACATTTCAAACATCCTTTATCCTTAAGGCCATTATTATTCGTTGCTTTATGTTATATAATAATGTAAAGGTGTATATCCCATTTTTAAGGATACTGTTATTATATTTTCCTATTTTTATATTTTTATTTTTGGTGTTTTATATATCATATTTTACCTGAGTGTGTTTTCAACTTGTTTATGCACCCCCTTAATAGATACTTTAGTGTCAATTTTTACACCTTAGAATTACTGTAGGTAAATTTATGTTGTGAAATACACTTTATTTTGTGAATGATTTTCACTACACTGTTTTTCAGTATTTCATTATTGTGTTAATGCAACATTGTGGCTTTCTCTCTTTTTATACTACTGATACTACTGGTTGTATACCTGCTTCAATACAGACACAGAACTTTTATAAAGGCAGATAGTATGCGGCTTTATCCAAAGGTTGAAGTAATAGTCGGACAGTATAAGGCGCTCAAAAAGAAAATAGAGAGACACACTCAAGTAAGACAGAACAGAAGCTAGAAAAACTTCTGTGCTTGTTCATAAGACCAGTGCCACTGAGGGTGCAGTCTCTTTTAGCACACTATGCCTTTCACAGAGAAGTAATACCCTGTAGTATATCAGTCTGATCCTGCCCAATTACAGTCTAGCCCCGAAATACCAGAAAATTCTCCTCTGAACAAGAGAAAACAACAAACCCCAGATGTACGTTTCAGCCTCTTTGGGCTTTATCAGTGAGGTGCAGTTACATCTCTCTACGGCATGTGTGCAAAGAGTTTACCTCTTGCTCCACCTTTTACACTATATATAGGTTTTGTTTTAAAAAAAAACGAATATCCGAATTAATGCAACTAATTTAAAGAATAACAATGATATACTAACAAAATTCATTAGAATATATTCATTATCCTTAATATTAGGTTTCATGAGGTATAATACTTACCTGTAGCTTGATGGGGTCCACACTAATCTGACGTTCTTCACAAAGTCCAGGGCTGTGCTAATAGGAGGATTAGAGTGGCTGGAACACAGAGCCTTTGCTAAAGGAAAAGATCACTTTATGCAGGCTCTTCGATCTGCACACTAATCATCCTATTAACAAGGACCTGGAATCTGTGAAGAATGTCGGATTAGTGCAGCCCCCCACACACACTATAGGTAAGTATATAGTATACAAGTTACATTGTACCACCTGCAAAGTAATTTAGTATCTACAGATATTAAATAATGAAATGTTTTAACTTTTTTGCATTGCTTTCTTCATATTATAATATTCTCTTCTTTGTTCATAAATTAGAATTACAATTAGAGCACAGAGATGTTAGCACTATGGTTTGCTAACATCGCTTGAGTGCAATCCATAATGCTTCCATTTTTACTCTAATATTACAAATTCAAAGTAAAATATTAACATTCAAGTGTAAGCCTAGGGCGCGCTAACATCTGGATGTCAATGAGCGTGGGTTCGCTAAATCCCTCACAAATACTAAATGTAGCCACCAATCAGCAACCGCTACCCAAGTGCTGGACCCAAAATAGGACGGCCCTTAAGCTTACATTTTTGCTTTTTCAAATAAAGATACTAAGATACCAAGAGAATGAAGAAAAATTGATAATAAGAGTAAATTATAAGGTTGCTTAAAATTGCATGCTCTATCTGAATCATGAAGGAAAACATTTTGGTCTAATATCCTTTAAATAAATATATATATATAAATCTGCATCCAGTTTGAATGGCTTCAGGTTATTCCTTTAAGCCATATTTGTGTGATATGATTCACCAATATTGTGTGGTTATGAATTCCCATTGTATAATAATGGGCATCATATACACACCCCATGTTAAGTGTGAACACAGGGTTAATACCCCCCCTCTATTATTTCAGGTCATTTGGTGCATCCTATAATGCTTATATGCTTATATATTTTTCAAATGGGTAATTTGAGCATTTGATATGAATTACCCATTTTGCATTATACAGGGTTTAAAATTCAAATACCATTTCAGTTTGTAAAAACAAACATATATAATAAACTAAAATGTAAACAAAGAAATATTTCCATTTAAAGTGTTCACAGTTCACATGGGGTTAAGTATTTATTCCAGCTCAACTTGCCAATTAAATTTTAACCAATTGGATTTTCCCAGCCACCTTAAACAGGTGAGCAGGGATTTTACCTGTAGCTATAATTACGCCGTGAGCGGCGAAACATGTCAGCAGCAGTCTTTCTACAAGTTTTGCTGGAGTTGTGAGACATGCCGATTTTGATCATGTATTCATGGATTGTTTAAAACTGAAATAAATCAAGTTTTGGACCTGCAAAAAGTCTCTGCAATTTGTTTCTTATTGCTGTATACATTCAGACAGCAGAGACTTTTGCAATTATACAGTTCCTGGAGTCCCTCATCGAGCAGTGATTGCAGACCGCCCTCTTCCAAGTAAGCAGAGTCGGATAGATGCACTGAACAGGATTGGATTGGTCTCCGGAATCACGTGGTTTGTGTCACTCCCCCTGCAACGTAGGACGCCGAAGATACCGCTCTCTCCATTGACGGAGGTTTCCAGCATTTACTGACAGGACGTCTATTAGACACCCTAACGATATAGCAGCATCTGCATTGAGGTCGCCTGGTATGGTGAGTGCGAGCTAAATGCTCACTATATATATTGCTTGAGCGAGGTACATGCCGCTTTTTGCAAAAGTATGCAGATTGTAGCTGGGCTTTTAGGGTTGCTTCTTATGGTTATACGGGCGTGCTGGAGTGACACAACCTCTAATCTCTTCACATGAGTTTAATCTATACATGAACTGTATTTTGGAATAATTTATCAAGGAGTACCTCATTCCTGTTCTATTAAGGACTCTTGTTTGGACATATATACATATATTTTTTTGTCAAAGGACATTGATAATTCAGGTTGCTGAGTGTAATTGTGATTTACTTTCATTTCTATTATTTCATGGTGTTTGCCTGATAACACTGTCTTTCACAATTTACTCTATCAGCTTACCTTAAGGGACTGACCAAAACTTATCATGGATATCTCACAATTTTACTCACTGATGCCTCTTTCAGCAAGGGACAGTTCAAATACTGAAATTACTAAGGCTTTTTCCACAGATAAGGCGAATTATTCGCTTCCTGGCCTTTTTGAGGAGATGGAGAAATTATTAATAAAAGAGTATAAATTGCAATGGGACATTTGGACAATGGAAACATATGCTAAAGCTAAAATCATCCCACGTGGTTTACGTATCAATAAGTTTCCCACCTTTGATGTTTCTGATGTTGATTTTATTAACTCTTGGAATGATTCTCTTTCTGAATGCTCTATTCGTCTGATGATGTTGTTAAACTCCTATAAATTACATTTGTTAACCCCTTAATGACCACAATGTACCCTGTATGTCACTGGTCGTTAAGGGTTTTTTCAGGACATAATAGCACAAGTCTAGCAAGAACATGCTATTAATGCCCTCCCTCCAGCAGGCTTTGTGGAATAGAGCAGTCTCAACGCTGGTGGCAAGACCGCGCTATAAAACAATCACGTCCCAAAAAAAGGCCAGCGACATACAGGGTACGTCGCTTGTCCTTAAGGGGTTAAACACTGTAAGAGAAGAAATCGGACTCTTACAGGCTGAAATGAATAACAGATTAACAGATATTAATTTTTCTAGATTTGATGCTATATTAAAAACTGGGGTAGCAGAGGTTAAACAGATTGTTCTTGAGACTAAACACACAAAATTTGTAAGAGACCAATCTGATTACACAAACAACACTGTATATATCTGGAAGCGTTCAGACAGGGGTAATCAAAGACGAAATAGAAGTAGATCTAGAAATAGAAAACAGAATCAAAATTCTAATGCAAATAAAAATGGCAATAGAAAACAAGACTTTAAAAATAGTCAGAAAAAAGTCACATATTCAGACAGTGAGGTTAATTCCGGAAAGGATATTGTAGCCTCTGAAGGTGAAGAACCACATAAAGGTATTCTAAAGAAAACGACTACATCTATACAAACACCAATGTGTAATACTTTAGACACACCCGCAACACAGGTAGTTAGACCCAAAGATTCTAATCCTGGTTCTATTGCAGCAGGATCAAAGTAAATTTATGTGACAGACACGTTGGGTGCACAGGCTCAGGGCCCTTACATTACAAATGAGGATAAAATGAACCTGGCTCAGGTTTTTTGTCTCCCTCCCCAGAAAACAGGGATAGGTTTAGAGACACAGCAAAGTCAGGGACGATATCAACTGAGAGGCAACAGAGGGAGAAGAGGACAACAGAAATACAAATGACTTACAATGTTGTGAATTTATCTAGTTATATATTAACTCCTGATCAATTATCTGTATTAGATTAGATTAGATTAGATTCGTTTTATTGTCATTGTACAAAGTAGGAAAACAGAGACAACGAAATTATATTTGAAAATCTAAGCAATCCTATACACAGATAGCACTATAATGGTAAAAACTAATAGATAGCAAAAAATTCAAGTGACTTGTGCAGAAAATTTCTATACCACAAAAGTAAGTACAATGTAAGTGTAATAAAGTGCAAGTGCAAAAAAAAAATCAGTTCCATACAAAAAAGTATATATATGTGTAAAAAAATGTAATAAAAAATTAGTCATCTTGCACACATATGTGTACATTTGCATTATATATATGATGTGAATCATGAGTGTTTTATATGAATCATATGTGTATTTTATATTATATGTGTTATGTGAATATAAAGTGAGGTGAAAAAGAACCATTAACAGGACAATCAATAAATTAAATTAAAACCATTAATTTATCACTTTCTTCAATATAATAAAAAGATCTAATCATCAGAAGGATAAAAAATTAAAAAGTTGAAAAAGGCTATGAGCATAAGAGAGATTTTTAAAAGTTATTATTTAGCAGAATGGCTCTTGGGAAAAAACTATTCCGTAATCTAGCAGTTTTTCCTTTTAAGCTTTTATAACGTCTCCCAGATGGTAAAAGGGCAAATAGTCTGTTGCTAACATGGAAAGGATCATGAATAATTCGATAGGCCTTTAACCCCTTAATGACCACAGCACTTTTCCATTTTCTGTCCGTTTGGGACCAAGGCTATTTTTACATTTCTGCGGTGTTTGTGTTTAGCTGTAATTTTCCCCTTGCTCGTTTAATGTACCCACACATATTATATACCGTTTTTCTCGCCATTAAATGGACTTTCAAAATATACCATTATTTTCCTCATATCTTATAATTTACTATAAAAATTTTTATAAAATATGAGGAAAAAATAGAAAAAAACACACTTTTTCTAACTTTGACCCCCAAAATCTGTTATACATCTACAACCACCAAACAAAAACCATGCTAAATAGTTTCTAAATTTTGTCCTGAGTTTAGAAATACCCAATGTTTACATGTTCTTTGCTTTTTTTGCAAGTTATAGGGCCATAAATACAAGTAGCACTTTGCTATTTCCAAACCACTTTTTTTCAAAATTAGCGCTAGTTACATTAGAACACTGATATCTTTCAGGAATCCCTGAATATCCCCTGACATGTATATATTTTTTTTTAGAAGACATCCCAAAGTATTGATCTAGGCCCATTTTGGTATATTTCATGCCACCATTTCACCGCCAAATGCGATCAAATATAAAAAAATGTTCACTTTTTCACAATTTTTTTCACAAACTTTAGGTTTCTCACTGAAATTATTTACAAAAAACTTATGCAATTATAGCATACATGGTTGTAAATGCTTCTCTGGGATCCCCTTTGTTCATAAATAGCAGACATATATGGCTTTGGTTTTGCTTTTTACTAATTAGAAGGCTGCTAAATGCGACTGCGCACCACAGTGTATTATGCCCAGCAGTGAAGGGGTTAATTAGGGAGCATGTAGGGAGCTTCTAGGGTTAAATTTAGCTTCAGTGTAGTGTAGTAGACAACCCCAAGTATTGATCTAGGCCCATTTTGGTATATTTCATGCCACCATTTCACCGCCAAATGCAATCAAATTAAAAAAAAGCTAAATTTTTCACAATTTTAGGTTTCTCACTGAAATTCTTTACAAACAGCATGTGTAATTATGGCACAAATAGTTGTAAATGCTTCTCTGGGATCCCCTTTGTTCAGAAATAGCAGACATATATGACTTTGGCGTTGCTTTTTGGTAATTAGAAGGCCGCAAAGTGCTGCTGCGCATCACACATGTATTATGGCTAGCAGTCAAGGGGTTAATTAGGTAGTTTGTAGGGAGCTTGCGGGGTTAATTTTAGCTTTAGTGTAGAGATCAGCCTCCCACCTGACACATCAGACCCCCTGATATCTCCCAAACAGCTCCCTTCCCTCCCCCACCCCACAATTGTCCCCGCCATCTTAAGTACTGGCAGAAAGTCTGCCAGTACTAAAATAAAAGTTTAAAAAAAAAAAAAAAAATACATCTTTAGCATATTTACATATGCTACTTTGTAGGATCCCCCTTAGCCCGCAACCTCCCTGATCCCCCCAAAAAACAGCTCTCTAACCCCCCCTGCCTTATTGGGGGCCATCTTGGGTACTGGCAGCTGTCTGCCAGTACCCAGTTAACAATATTTTTTTCTCTTTTTTTATTTATTTTTTTTAAAATTTTTCTGTAGTGTAGCTTCCCCACGACCAACCCCTACCCCCACCCCCTCCCAGATCCCGTAGATTACTTTTTGGGGGCATTTATTCCCCCTCTTCCTCCCACTTACTACATGATAATTTCTGTAGTGTAAGCGGTTCCCACTCGCTCCCTCCTGTGCACGCGCCCTCCCGCCGATCCCCCGTGCACGCGCGCGTGTCTGTGCGCGCCCCTGACTCTCCCGCTCCCGATCCCGCCCCCCTCTGTGTATCAGAAACCATCGATGGCCGCCCACCCGCCTCCCACTGCAGCTCCCACCCACCAACGATTGCGGCCATCGATGTCCGGTGTAGAGAGGGCCACAGAGTGGCTCTCTCTGCACCGGAGGGGTACAAATTGTTATTGCAGGATGCCTCGATATTGAGGCATCCTGCAATAACCGGAAAGCAGCTGGAAGCGATGAGGATCGCTTCCAGCTGCTTTCCAAACCGAGGACGTACGCCACACGTCCTCTGGCGTTAACTGCCTTTTTTCTGAGGACGTATGGCGTACGTCCTCGGTCATTAAGGGGTTAAAAGACTACGTCTGCTTTGAAGATCTTCAATGGTAGGTAACTGAGCACCTATGATATACTGGGCGGTTTTAACAACCCGTTGCAGAGCTTTGCGATCAGAATTAGTACAGTTTCCATACCATACTGTAATACAGTTGGTGAGAATACTCTCAATAGTACAGCGATAAAAATTAATTAAAATCTGAGTAGATAAATTAACTTTTTTCAGTGTTCTTAAAAAATAGAGACGTTGTTGTGCTTTTTTCACTAAAGTTGAGGTGTTCAAAGACCAAGTCAAATCCTCAGAGATGTGTGTGCCCAGAAACTTGAAACTTGGTACACGTTCAACCTCAGTTCCATTTATATGAATGGGCAATTGTAAACATCGATTAGATTTCCTAAAATCACGAATAATTTCTTATTATTGAGTTTAGTATTGAGGTTTGGTTTGAATTTTTCCCCTGCAAATAATTTTTATATTTTTAAAACACTTTTGGATGTTAATAAACTGATAAGAAATATCACTTTGAAGAAATTTTTCCAGGATAATTCCAATGTGTCAGACACAAATATAACCCCTCTTAGTGGAGAAACAGTATCCACCTTTAGTAATGTAAGAGAAAAACAAACATTCAGAGAAGAATGTGACACTCTCACATTAGAACATTTATTAAGAGAGAGTTGCTCTGACACTAAAATCTATAACATTAACTCCTGCGGTAAGTTTAAGAACCCATCGGATTTTTATCCCATACACACCAGAGGCCAAGTTTTAGAGACTTTCTTTAAAAGGGTTGAACGCGATCTAACTGCTCTGAAAGAAACAGGAAGCAAGATCGCATCTAATTTAACCAAACAACAAAAATTGGCCTTAGAGGATCTTAGAAGCAGGGAGGATATTGTCGTGCCCTCACCAGATAAGGGTGGCTCAATAGTGGTTCTTGATAGAACAGACTATGTTCAGGAAGCACTCTGTCAATTACAGAACACTGAGCATTATACCCTTTTGCACGGTGATCCTACTATCAAGTACAAACGTGAACTTTTGGCAATCTTGGATGATGGTTTGGAGGATGGGCACTTTGACACAGATACCTTTGAGTTCTTGTGTGTTGATCACCCTATAGTGCCCATCTTCCACCATCTTCGAAAAATACATAATTCTTTAACTGATGTTAAAGGACGCCCCATTGTCAGTGGGATCGGCTCTCTAACAGAGCATGTGTCCCAGTGGATGGACGGCATCCTTCAACCGTTTGTACTATCACTATTTAGTCATCTTAGTGATACTAAGCATGTGATCAAATTGTTGGAACCTATGGAGTGGAATTCTGATTTATATCAATGGGCAACCATTGATGTAGTTTCACTTTATTCCTCAATCCCTCACCAGAAAGGTCTGGAAGCAGTGGCATTTTTTCTTAAAAATTATTCAGATTTTAGTGACAACTTCCAAGAGTACATTCTGAGAGTTCTGGGTTTCCTGCTCACCCATAACTATTTTAAATTTGAGGGGGAGTTCTATCTCCAGGGGTGTGGGACAGCTATGGGGGCCAAGTTTGCCCCCTCCTATGCCAACCTTTTCATGGGTTGCTGGGAGCTGTCCCACATCTATGGAGATAGTAACTCCTACAGACACATGATCAATTTTTATGGACGTTACATTGATGACCTCCTCCTCATCTGGTGTGGCGGGGCTTAGAATTCTCAGAATTTGTTGACTCTCTGAATAATAACAACGTTGGTATTAAATTTACTTCTGAGTTGAGTAAGAATACCATTAACTTCCTGGATATCACATTGGAGGGTACTGAACAAGGTAGAATCATTAGTAGAATCTATCGTAAGCCCACAGCGGGCAACGCATTGCTACATGCCCACAGCTGTCATCCCCAGCATGTTCCTTTTGCTGTTGCAATGGGACAATTTGTAAGGGTCAAATGCAATTGCACTTTAGATCACACTTACCAGGAACAATCGTTTGAACTCAGCAATCGATTAAAGAAAAGAGGATATTCTAACCATGTTGTTCACAGAGCTCAACAAGAAGTTCAGAAGCTCAACAGGAACAGCTTAGTGGAGGGACACTTAAGAACATCTCCCAGCGCTGACACATCTTTCCAAGGTGTAACTTTTGTCACTGATTATAGTTCGCAATACACTGAAATATGTAAGATAATTAAGAAACATTTTGCGTTTCTTTCTGCGGATGACAAATTGGAGACATGTGTCAGAGCTGGTGTAAGATGTTCCTATAGAAGAGCTAAGACTTTGGCTAATGCATTATCGCCCTCATCCTTGCCTGAATTGAACAGACCTATGAGTGCATGGTTAACTCATAAGGGTTTGTTCAAATGCAGAAATGTCGGGTATGTGAGTACATTTTGGCATCTAACATTTTTAAATCTGAAGTTACGGGTGAAACCTTTCCCATCACCAGTTGCCTGAAATGTACCTCAACCTATGTTGTATATGTACTGACCTGCATTTCTTGTCACCTACAGTATGTAGGTTTTAACAACAAATGAAGTAAAGGTACGCATTCGCAACCATCTGTCCACCATTCAAGCAGGAGAAGCTAGTACACCTCTGGTTAGACACTTTTCACGATGCCACAATAAAGAAATCAAAAGTCTTAGATGGCAAGCTATTGAAAGAGTATGTTGTCCACCTAGAGGGGGTGATCGTGATCGGCTACTACAAAAGAGGGAGATGTACTGGATCTTTAAACTTCAGACCCGAGTACCTTCGGGTCTGAACTCTGAATATGATCTAATTAACTTCTGGAAATAATCATGTGGTCATTCATCTCCCTCTTTTGTATTGGCCTGATGTAAGAAAACTATAAATGATAAGAGTAATATTTACATTAAATATTAATATACAACAATACAGTAAGTCTACCATTTAGGAAGAGTCTACAAATCTATCTTTTCTCACTTTAACCATTGCAATTTTAGAAGAACTAATACCTTAGATAAAACATTTATAACATTTTCATAATACCTCCTATTTGTCTTTTTAATTCAGATACCACTCATTTTCAACTTTTTGTATAAATCTGCATCCAGTTTGAATGGCTTCAGGTTATTCCTTTAAGCCATATTTGTGTGATATGATTCACCGATATTGTGTGGTTATGAATTCCCATTGTATAATAATGGGCATCATATACACACCCCATGTTAAGTGTGAACACAGGGTTAATAACCCCCCCCTCTATTATTTCAGATAATTTGGTGCATCCTATAATGCTTATATGCTTATATATTTTTCAAATAGGTAATTTGAGCATTTGATATGAATTACCCGTTTTGCATTATACAGGGTTTAAAATTCAAATACCATTTCAGCTTGTAAAAACAAACATATATAATAAACTAAAATGTAAACAAAGAAATATTTCCTTTTAAAGTGTTCACAGTTCACATGGGGTTAAGTATTTATTCCAGCTCAACTTGCCAATTAAATTTTAACCAATTGGATTTTCCCAGCCACCTTAAACAGGTGAGCAGGGATTTTACCTGTAGCTATGATTACGCCGTGAGCGGCGAAACATGTCAGCAGCAGTCTTTCTACAAGTTTTGCTGGAGTTGTGAGACATGCCGATTTTGATCATGTATTCATGGATTGTTTTAAACTGAAATAAATCAAGTTTTGGACCTGCAAAAAGTCTCTGCAATTTGTTTCTTATTGATATATATATATATATATATATATATATATATATATATATATATATATATATATATATATATATATATATATATATATATATATATATATATATGTATATATATATATATATATATATATATATATATATATATATATATGTATATATATACCGGTATATTATTATATATATCAGATACTGTTCATGTAAAATACATATCTATACAAAGATACAATATATGAAAAACATTTTATTTAAGGAAAAAACTTTTTTTGGGGTTTATTACATTTTTTAATTTATTGAAATATGTTATATTTATTGCTGCCCTAGGCATAGGCCTAGTTGGAATTATGTAGATATATGCTTGATTATATATTTATATTTAAATACATATTGATATTTAAATAGGAACATAACTTCAACTAGTCCCATACCTGGGCCAGCAGTAAATATTTCATATAACAATAAATATATAAAGTGAAACACTTTGCATTATTTGCAAACTTTAATATCTCAATGGGAACTAAGCCTAAAAAAGCTTATTTTTTATTTGTTACACATAGTTCAGTGTGCCGTAATGTTTGAAACCTTATTGACAGCTTCAAACAGAGATTTTACTATTTGCACGTTCAATGGAAACATGATGTAAATTTGCACTTTTGGAATTCTATTATTTTCTATGGAACACATATTTTTTTTTACAATGCTATTAATGAGGAAATGCTCCATAGGAAACGGTCGACAAGCGTAATGGCTTCCGACAGCAGTCTTTTTGTTTTGTAACCTCACGAAAACCCAATTGCGGCTTAATGGAAACAAGCCCATATAATGCATTTTCCATTTTATTTTAATTGTAATATTTTAATTGTAATATTAAAACATTAATATGAATAAGCTATAATGCTTTTATTTAATGATAAAAGTATCTGGAGTATATTCTAAAAAGTACAGTCAGCAATGTGGCAAGATGTCACAATTTAAACAGTAATTCAGTATAGAATTAATAAATTGGCCAAAAAAGAGAATGTTACAGAAAAGCTGCTCTGACACCATAGAGTCTTTGGATCATTTTTGTTTCCAAATCATGCTTGTGTTGTCGTTTGTAGTAAATGAAGTCTCTTTATAAAACTTGAACAAAGAATTTTAAAAGAGATTCAGAGACAATTGAAAATGCATAATAAATCTTCTAGTGACTTAATTATGGATTCACAGTTTCTTTAGTACAACAGAAGAAAATATTGTGAAACATTTCATGGCTAATAATAAATAATACATTACATTGTACTCTGAATATTTTTGAAAGTTTACATTCATTTTTCTTACATTTTTAACAAGATGAGAAATTCAGATACTTTCTTTTGTCAGCACCAGTTATACGTGAAATGAGTATGTAATTACTACAAATAAAATGATTGAACTTTCTTACCTTTTAACTAGGCTTGTTTCTCTACCATCAGGAACCTCTAATGTAAATGTCACTTTTGGCTAGAGTCACAATGACTTAACTAACAATGAATAAAACAGCAACTTTAAAGCCAACATTAAAATTCTTCATGATCCACAGAGAGAACCAAAATAAGCGCTTCAAAGCCAAGGTTGATGAATAAAAAACTGTGTGTTTTATTAGGACATTTAAAAACAAAGAATGTCCACAAAGGACAAAAAGTAATCCAGGTTAGTGTAGCAGGCACACAGAGCAGACATGTTTCGTGCTCAGGTAGCACTTGATCACTGCTTACCTGTGCACCTGCAAAGGCCTGCCTTTTAATTACACAAATTTAAAGTGATACATTACACATTTCATTTAGACAACCTGAATAAGTGAATATCAAGAGTAAATCTGCATAGTTAATCTATGTATTATATATGGGAATATAGCAAACTTTGCAAAGAATTTATATTATGCTAGAATGCAAAGAAAACTGAATGGAAAATGTTTTTATATTAAATAGCAAATTTGTATATCTTAGTTTAAAGCTAGTCAAAGATGGAAAATTATATATAAAAAGAAACTGACATGAAGAGTAAATCTGCATAGTTAATCTATGTTTTATATATAGGAATATAGCAAATTTTGCAAATAATTGATATTATGTTGAAATACTTAGAAGACTAATGGAAAATGATTTTATATTGAAAAACAGATTTATGTATCTTAGTTTAATACTAGTCATTAAAGTAAAAAATTAAGTACAGTTATGGGCTGACTTTTGTAGGACTATCAAATTTTGCACTATCCTATAATTATAGTTTATTATACAAATAAATCTAAATCTCTTCTTTTGTTAATCCCTAAAGGATAACTAGTTTGTAAAGTCAGTATCCAAAAAACTTCTCTTTTGTCTAGCATCATTTCCCTATTTCCTCCTCTACTCCAAATAGGAACAAAATCTATGCCCTGCACCATTAGGGCATTAACATCCGCATTATGCTTTTCTTTGAAATGTCTCGCTACTGGAGTATCTGAACTCTCATCTTCTATGCTACGTAGGTGTTCTAAAAACCTTTCCTTGAGCGGCCTGGTGGTCTTACCTGTGTACTGCATGAAACAGATTTTACAGGTTAACAGATATATCACATGAGTAGTTGAACAGTTTATTGGATAGTTAATTTTGTGTTGTTTATGGGTTACTGACGATGTTATTACTTCTCCTTCTTTTACAAAATTACAGGTCCTACATATTGGCCTCCTACATTTGTGGAAGCCCCTTTTTCTTTGAAGCCAATTTTTGTTTGAAATAGGTTTAAGCTCAGAAGGAGATAAAAAGTTAGATAAAGTTTTACCTCTTTTTGATATAAAATTGCACCCTTCCTGCATGATTTCTTTAAGTATGGGATCAGAATATAATATAGGTATAGAACCTTGCACAATTTTACAAATTTTGTTGTATTCCAAACTATAGTTTGTAATGAATTTGAGTTTATTCTGATATTTGTCAGTATTTACATGTTGTTTCTTCCTATTCAAAAGATTTTTCCTTGGTATTTTATCCACTGTATTTTTAGCTTTTATTAATGTCTCATTTTTATAGCCTCTATCTTTAAGTCTCTCTAAGGCTATCTTTGCATGTTTTTGGTATTCATCCTCTGTCGTACAGTTTCTTTTAAGTCTAATTAGTTCTCCTTTAGGTATTGCATTAATAACATGTTTGGGGTGACATGAGTCATATTTTAAAGTGGTATTGCCTGCTGTTGGTTTCCTAAATAGTGTAGTGTTTATATTATTGGATTTATCATCGATAAAGATTGTCAAATCAAGGAAATTGACATTAGTTGTACTATAATGGCTTGTAAATTCAATGCCACATTCATTAGAGTTTAGGTATTGACAAAATTCCTCTATTTCAGAATCATTTCCATCATATATAAATAGCAGGTCATCTATGTATCGAAAAAATGATACGATACGTGATTTGTGAGGGTTTCTATCTCCAAAGACATGGGACAGCTCCCACCAACCCATGAAGAGGTTGGCATAGGAGGGGGCAAATTTAGCCCCCATAGCTGTCCCACGTCTCTGGAGATAGAAACTATTACCAAATTTAAAAAAAATATGTGTTAGCAAATACTCTATTGCATTAATCAGAAAGACCTTAGAAGGTGCTTCATAATTACTGTAATTGTCTAGAAAAAATTCTATTGCTTTTAAGCCCTTCTCATGTACTATTGAGGTGTACAAGGATGAGACATCTGATGTGATTAATCTGTAGGTTGGTTTCCATTGAATATTTTCTAGTTTTCTTAATAGTGCTGTTGTGTCTTGAATGTAGGATGGGAGATTACATACTAGTGGTTGCAAAAAAGAATCCACTAATTCTGAGAGTGATTCATTGAGTGAGTTGATGCCAGCTATTATGGGCCTTCCAGGAGGTAATACAGGATCTTTATGTATCTTTGGAAAATAATGAAAGATGGGTGTTACTGGAAATTTAGGGACAAGTGCTTCTTGTATTGACTGATTTATTATATTGTTGTTTCTGGCATAACACACTAAACTAGTCAGTTGTTCTTTAAATTTTTTAGTTGGATTCTCCTTTAATTTTACATATACATTTGTGTCAGTTAACTGTCTAGTAGCTTCAGCTAAATAGTCTTTTCTATTTAGCACGACCACATTGCCGCCCTTGTCTGACTGTCTAATGATTAATTCCTCATCTTTAGTTAAAGACTTCAATGCTTCCTTCTCTGCATATGTAAGGTTTGATTTTGGTCTGTATTTAGATTTAGTTGTATCTCTATTGTTTTCATCTAGAACTCTGAGTTTATTTTCAATGGTCTTTTGAAAAATGTCTAGGACTTTAGGTCTCATTTGTGTTGGATAAAAGGAACTTTTGTTCTTAATATGTTTAAGTGAAATCCCTTTTGTGTCTGGCAGCCCTATTTTAGTTATGTGATTTTCTTGTTCAAGTGTTTGAAGGTCATATACACTGCACCAATCTGTGAAATGCATCTTATCTATTTCAGTGTAATCAGTGCTAACTGTATCTTCACTCATATCAGTAGTTGGCGACATATCTTTATCCTGAGCAGAATAAAAATGCCTACGCAAAGTAATTTTGCGCACAAATCTATTAATATCTAAAATGGTGTCAAACATGTTGAAATGATTTGTGGGAACAAAGTTAAGTCCTTTTGATAGAACAGAGGTCTCTAAACTAGTCAGATTTTTAGAAGATAGATTGATAACATCTGAGTTCATGCATATTTCTTGTGCGTTTTCTGTGATCTGGTTGTGTATGTCTTGCGCAGATTTCCTTTCTTGGTTTTGTTTAGTACTTGAGTGGATGCACGTTGTTCTTCTGCCCTTTCCTCTTGCCCCTCTATGTGTTTTTTTATTCTTCCTGGGGGTTGAGATCTGTCCTGCCCGTTTTTTGAAGATTGAGACATAGGTTCAGGCACTGATGTTGCATCCATGGTTCGCAAGACATTAGGAACATCATTTTCTTCTGTCACATCCCCATCAGATGAGTCAAACTCGTATTCTGTATCAGAAAACGTTACTGTTTTTTCTTTCTTTTCTGATCTTTTGTTTTGATAGTGACGTTTAAAGTACCTAGGTTTAGAGCTTTCCTCACTGCTCCATCTGTACACTTGCTTAGATTCATAATCCTTTTTATCACGTACCATCTTTCTAGACTTGAACTGCCAAAGTTCCTGTTTGAATTTATTCATATTTTTTTCAAACTGAATATCATATTTCTTGAAGTCCACATTATCTTGATGACTTTTTAAATTTTCTTGAATCTCCTTTAATTCTACTGAAATATCTTTTCTTTGTTGGTTTTTATACTCAATCAGAAGATTAATTAGGGCAAAAGAGCATGTGTCTAGAATGTTATTCCATTTTTTAATGAACTCTAAGTCATTAACTAAAAAGGAGGGAAATTTCTTTATCCTCAGTCCTCTGGGTATACGTTTTTCTTGTATATAAATCCTGAAAGCTTTTATATCTAGATCCAGTTTAATGTCCCTCTTTCTTAGGGTATCAATATCGAAAAATAAACTGTCCAGAGTATGTACTATGCATTCATACATGTCATCATGATCTTTTTGAAAGTCTCCCAATACATATGATTGTTCACTATTTTGTTCCATTTTTATTTGCTTTTGATATAACTCTTGATATCGATGTAATTATAAAGTCCTTATGAGAAAGATGTATATATATCCCTCCCCTAGAGCCGTTTGTGTTTAGTTGTAAGGTGTTTTGTGAACCTACAAGGCCACTTGACAATAATAGGGTATATAGCCTGCAAATATATGCTTTCTTTAGTAATTCTCCATATATATGGTATATTTATTGCCCCATTAATACAAGGTGTCCTTTTTGTCTTATATGTTCATAACACTTTAATGTCTTATTTAACAATAATCTCTTACCCGGATCTGCTGGCTTGATGCGGTGATTTAATCTTTTCATGCAGGATCCTCTGCTATACTCCGTGGTATTAAGCAGTTTAACCGGACAACCACCTGGGTATAGATTATTGTAGAAACAGCAGCGTGTTCGGGGGATTGCTCCCTGTTCAGCTGACTTGAAACAGTAACTCTTGTGTTGTTACGATATCCGCTGAATTCTATAGATGCACAGTCCAGTGCTGCTGTAACATAAGAACGCCAACTAATAATACATACTAATATCGGGACAGCAGCGTTTTCAAATCAGCTGTTCGGTTGCGGCAATATTCCTTCCGTCTCACCCGGTAAATGCTGATATTCTTTGGTCCCGTGCTGCTGTCTTCCTTAAAAACTGACAGCTTAAATGGCAGCTCCTAGGCAGGTAAAACAGAAAATACGAAAGTCCAACAATAACCTGCACAACGGAGCGCACAGATAATCCTCTGTTCTCTGGAAGTAAAGACGGCTCTGTTTGTAAAGGGGAGGGCAGGATATTTAAATCCCTTACTTACTGGCTATGGCAGCTGTTGGTTCAGCGTGTCTGTTTTTCACACGCCAAAGAGCAAAATCCATGATCCACAGAGAGAACCAAAATAAGCGCTTCAAAGCCAAGGTTGATGAATAAAAAACTGTGTGTTTTATTAGGACATTTAAAAACAAAGAATGTCCACAAAGGACAAAAAGTAATCCAGGTTAGTGTAGCAGGCACACAGAGCAGACATGTTTCGTGCTCAGGTAGCACTTGATCACTGCTTACCTGTGCACCTGCAAAGGCCTGCCTTTTAATTACACAAATTTAAAGTGATACATTACACATTTCATTTAGACAACCTGAATAAGTGAATATCAAGAGTAAATCTGCATAGTTAATCTATGTATTATATATGGGAATATAGCAAACTTTGCAAAGAATTTATATTATGCTAGAATGCAAAGAAAACTGAATGGAAAATGTTTTTATATTAAATAGCAAATTTGTATATCTTAGTTTAAAGCTAGTCAAAGATGGAAAATTATATATAAAAAGAAACTGACATGAAGAGTAAATCTGCATAGTTAATCTATGTTTTATATATAGGAATATAGCAAATTTTGCAAATAATTGATATTATGTTGAAATACTTAGAAGACTAATGGAAAATGATTTTATATTGAAAAACAGATTTATGTATCTTAGTTTAATACTAGTCATTAAAGTAAAAAATTAAGTACAGTTATGGGCTGACTTTTGTAGGACTATCAAATTTTGCACTATCCTATAATTATAGTTTATTATACAAATAAATCTAAATCTCTTCTTTTGTTAATCCCTAAAGGATAACTAGTTTGTAAAGTCAGTATCCAAAAAACTTCTCTTTTGTCTAGCATCATTTCCCTATTTCCTCCTCTACTCCAAATAGGAACAAAATCTATGCCCTGCACCATTAGGGCATTAACATCCGCATTATGCTTTTCTTTGAAATGTCTCGCTACTGGAGTATCTGAACTCTCATCTTCTATGCTACGTAGGTGTTCTAAAAACCTTTCCTTGAGCGGCCTGGTGGTCTTACCTGTGTACTGCATGAAACAGATTTTACAGGTTAACAGATATATCACATGAGTAGTTGAACAGTTTATTGGATAGTTAATTTTGTGTTGTTTATGGGTTACTGACGATGTTATTACTTCTCCTTCTTTTACAAAATTACAGGTCCTACATATTGGCCTCCTACATTTGTGGAAGCCCCTTTTTCTTTGAAGCCAATTTTTGTTTGAAATAGGTTTAAGCTCAGAAGGAGATAAAAAGTTAGATAAAGTTTTACCTCTTTTTGATATAAAATTGCACCCTTCCTGCATGATTTCTTTAAGTATGGGATCAGAATATAATATAGGTATAGAACCTTGCACAATTTTACAAATTTTGTTGTATTCCAAACTATAGTTTGTAATGAATTTGAGTTTATTCTGATATTTGTCAGTATTTACATGTTGTTTCTTCCTATTCAAAAGATTTTTCCTTGGTATTTTATCCACTGTATTTTTAGCTTTTATTAATGTCTCATTTTTATAGCCTCTATCTTTAAGTCTCTCTAAGGCTATCTTTGCATGTTTTTGTACGTGTGTACTATTAACTATAAGATTGGTGTTTGTATTCAAGCAGAACAGTAAGAATTTAAATGTTTTATTTAGGTGCAGTGATTACTTAAAGGGACATTAAATTCATAATTAGACATTCATGATTTAGACAGAGGGTACAATTTTAAACAACTTTCCAATTTACTTCTAATATTTAATTTGCTTCCTTTTCTTGTTATCCTTTGCTGAAAGGTTTATCTAAGAAAGCTCAGGAGCAGAAAATAACCTAGGTTCTAGCTGCTGATTGGTGGCTGTATATATATACTGATTGCCATTGCACCCATGTGTTCAGTTAGAAACTTGTAGTGCATTGCTGCTCCTTCAACAAATGATACCAAGAGAATTAAACACATTTGATATTAGAAGTAAACTGAAAAGTTGTTTCAAATTGTATGTTTTACTTAAATCATGAAAGAAAAATTTGGGGTTTCATGTCCTTTTAAGTTTAAATGAAGCTGGATTGCATGTAGAAGTATTTTGCCATACAAAAAAATAAATGTCCCTTTAACCTACACTTTTGTGACAAAGACCCCCTAAGTATGAAGCTGTCAATGAGTAGAATTCCTTATATGGGATCAAACATGCACATCTGAGTAGCCTACTCTAATTTATAACAAATATATATACCCTACTCGAATTTATAACAAATATATATAGCCTACTCTAATTTATAACAAATATATATAGCCTACTCTAATTTATAACAAATATATATAGCCTACTCTAATTTATAACAAATCTATATAGCCTACTCTAATTTATAACAAATATATATAGCCTACTCTAATTTATAACAAATATATATAGCCTACTTTAATTTATAACAAATATATATAGCTTACTCTAATTTATAACAAATATATATAGCCTTCTCTAATTTATAACAAATATATATAGCCTACTCTAATTTATTATAACAAATATATATAGCCTACTCTAATTTATAACAAATATATATAGTTTGCTCCAATTTATAACAAATATATATAGCCTACTCTAATTTATAAAATATATATATAGCCTACTCTAATTTATAAAATATATATATAGCCTACTCTAATTTATAAAAAATATATATAGCCTACTCTAATTTATAACAAATATATATAGCCTACTTCAAATTTATAACACAAACTGCTAAATGGTTTTTGTCAAGTTGAATGGGAAACCCAGCAGTCTGTGCTTAAATTGAAGATACAATTGATGCGGGCCATCAATATGGTAAACTGAACAAGAGGTTATTTCATATGAGGATGTTCAAGCATTTTAAATTATTATTCTTTTTTTTTTTACTTGGATGCAAGTTACAACTCATATAGATGGTTGACAGTTTGATAAATGGGGCCCATAATGTTATTCTTTATATTACATTTTAAGATGTATTTTTACTGAACCTGGTCAAAAATTAACTACAAAAAGTTCTGCTTATAGTAAACTGCAAATCAAATTACTTTGCAGCTAGGATTTTCTCAAATATGTTTTGTGAACAACTGTACTATTTATGAGTATATCAAAAAGTTTAGTAGCTCATTACAAAACTGTTATAAATCTTAAAATGTTATTGATTTTAATGATGTTTTCTAAATGTTTTGTGAAATTGTCATTCATCTTTGTCATTCATCTTAATGATGCAAGGTTGTGCATACGCATGCCCTTGAATGTTATCTTTTTCATTGTCAAAGTTACTCTTGCATGGTTAAAAAAAAATGTGACTTGGTAAAATAATTTATTGTAAAGCTTGTGAAATTATTCCTATTGAACAAGAAAACATTTAGCCACAGTAAGGTCAGTGAGGATCTGGTATGCAGCATTTACATAGTAGAGTCTTTCACTATAAGATCACTATTTCCCCATGTCAATTCTATCTTGGGTTATGACAGACAACAGTGGATTGTTTTATGCAATAGTAAAGAGGGAGGCCTGAAGGAAAGTGGAATGAGATGGGGACTCCCTCAGGCTCTAACTAGCAACATGCACATGATTTCCATGGGAGGCCCAGAGGAACATTGATTACTGTCAACTCAGTTTTAATGTCTATCTGATTTTTTTTCCACTGCTAATAAGAGCACAACACAAAACTAACTTTCTAATAGGAAATTAAATATATATATATATTTGTGTGTGTGTCATTTCCTATATTTGCTAAAAAAATGTATTGTGTAAATGATTGTTTAAGAGAAAAAAAAACAATTAAATTGAGTGGCATTGAAAGGTCTCTAATTTCAGAAATCTTAATAAACTGTAAGATGGGACCCTAAATGGTGCTAAATACTTTTTTTATTTAAATTAATTTTGGTAAGGCTTTAAGACACCATTGACATGTATTGTTAATAATGACCTAGTTTCCACCCCCCAATTATCATTAAAGGAATATGGAACATTACTCCTTTAGTAAAAACAAATATGTTTAATCAAAGTACACATAAAAATAAACAGTTCCATACAGAATGAGAAGAGCTCAAAAACAAACTGCAGCTCAATAGCTAGCCCAATTGTGCTTTTCACAAAGGAGAACTTTCCTGTAATATATCAGTCTGATCCTGCCTAACAAGGTCAGTACAGCCCCAAAATACTAGGCAATCCTCCTCTAAACAAGGAAATAGGGCAACACAGATTATATTTGTGGCCTTCTTTGGGCCTCATCTATGAGTTGCAGCCATATTCCTCTAAGCACATTGGGCAAGTAGTCCACGTCTGGTTTCCTCCATCACCCTTAGAGAGACTTCCTCAGTGTCACAACAAAATACATACACAAATGAGAAGAGCTTTGCTAGGAACGATCATCTGAGGTTGCTATGTTCCTTGTTCAGAAAGGGATTGCCTGATATTTCGGGGCTGGACTGACCTTGCTAGGCGGGATCAGACTAAAATACTTCAGGAAATTTCTTCTCCGAAAAAGCCCAATTGGGCTAAAAGAAGCTACTTCTAGGTGCCTACTTCTCTTTCTGTAATAAACAGACTGTGTAGAAATTCAGCAAACAATTTACTTGTTTTCTTGCAAAACTAGCACTTAGAGTTTCTCATTGTAGCCACTGATATTTGAGCATAAGAAAAACAGACTTACTCTCTCTCTAGAACCATCTGGATAGTAAACCAGCTCAAGTTACTCTATAATATTTATGACATTAAGCTAGGTAAGCCTTCCTTTAGAAACCACAACCCCTTTGTAGGGATGTGACAAGAAGTAATGAACACTGCATACATGAAGTTAAAAAAAAGAATTAAAAGTTAAAAATCATTTAAAATTATGAATAATATATATTGCAATGATTTCTATTAAGCCACTGCTTCATGTTTTTTACTATAACAATGACACAAACTGTTTAATATCCCTTTACTTAATAACTATTTTTATTGGCATAGGAAAAACTACAGATAAGTTAGAAAAAAATCTAATTGGGGTGTATCCTGAGCCATAAGAATTGGTATGAAAAGTGGGTTTTGAAAGATTTTTTAAAATTTGGGGTTATTCCAATCTATACGAAAACCCAGTTTTTCCATGGTTTTGCATGGTTGTGTGGTTCGGCACATTTGTGTTGACTCCATGAAAAACATTTAGCCTGTTTTGAACTACACACCCATTATTCTATAAAATTCAACTTTAAAGTCTATGGTGATTTTTGTATATAAATGATTATATAAGCTTTTCCAAAGGATTGGGATCAATCACTAAGGGATAAAAAATACATTCTACATTTCAAAATGGTTGATTCCAATCATGTTTTATGTTTCCCAACACACCTTATTCAATATCAGAGCTATCACAATACAAACAATTTAAATATAAGAAATAATAAGATTCATAGACAACATCTTCATCGGCGATCACAAGCCATCCGTTCAGAAAGTAACGACTACGAGCTAGATTACAAGTAGTGTGCTAAAGATTGTGAGCATATTACAAGCGGAAAACAAACTGTTGTTCTTGAGCGCAATCAAATTTTGCGCTTAACAGATTAGCACGCCATAAGACCTAGGGTAAAGTGTAAGGGTTAAAAAAAAAGAGTTGGACCAATCACAACATTAATACATTAAAATAAAGTATTACACTCATATATACATATTCTGATATAATTATTAATATTTTCTTTATAAGGGCTAAAAGGTATAATTTTTATTCAATTTTAATATATTTTTTTTTTTTTATGTTTTACTTTGTTTTTGCTGTAAATATTTTACATTCCAAAGTTTTTGACTTAGAAGAAAATGTTATTTGTATTTCTAAATAGATATTTCTATTAAAAAAAAGATCTATATCTATATTCATATACATAGAAATATACTGTAGGCATAGATAATTAGATATATATTTTAAACCAAAACAAACATATATATATATATATGTAGAAATATATTTAAAAATAAAAAGAACATATTCTATATGAAGAACATTGGAATGTAAAATATGCATAACTACCTTCGGGTTTAGGGCAGTTAGTCTAATGGTTGGCGGTTTAGTTTGCGCAAGCGATGTGTTAGTTTTTTAAACAGAGCACTCAATTAAAGCCTATGGGGAGAAGTTAACACTGACACAATATCTGAAATCCTGAAGTTATCGGGTTTTGCTTGCAAGCTATTTTTATATTTATAACTTGTAATACGTGTGCATTTATTTTGAAAAGCACAAAACACAATCAATAAAAAATATTAGCCAAGTTTTTGAACATGCACAGACCAGAAAAATAGGATGGCAAAGCCATGCCAACAACATTGATAGCCCTTTCGACGACAATAGGTTCTCATCAAGTAATAAATTATACATCATCAGCAACATTTTAAATCATGAATAATACATATCTATAAGATAAATTTACCAATACCAATATATAAAAATCAGTAAATGATATCAAATAGTTATTTTAATAAAAAAAATGCCACTCTATCCAATTGCACAAAAAAGATTCACTCACAGATAGGTTCCATATTGCATGTTGGTCATGAAGTCAATGTTTCTGATTGGCTGTGGAGATGATAGGGCAATGATTTAAGCACAAATTGACCATTTCAAATTTGCATGGTTGTT